>NW_027362765.1:155843671-156230408 GCF_046119375.1 Phyllobates terribilis | reverse complement strand
GAGATATAGGGAGGTTATATGGAGTAATAGGAGGAGATATAGGGGAGGTTATATGGAGTAATAGGAGGAGATATAGGGAGGTTATATGGAGTTATAGGAGGAGATATAGGGAGGTTATATGGAGTAATAGGAGGGAGATATAGGGAGGTTATATGGAGTAATAGGAGGAGATATAGGGAGATTATATGGAGTTATAGGAGGAGATATAGGGAGGTTATATGGAGTAATAGGAGGAGATATAGGGAGGTTATATGGAGTAATAGGAGGAGATATAGGGAGGTTATATGGAGTAATAGGAGGAGATATAGGGAGGATATATGGAGATATAGGAGGAGATATAGGGAGGTTATATGGAGTAATAGGAGGAGATATAGGGAGGTTATATGGAGTAATAGGAGGAGATATAGGGAGGTTATATGGAGTAATAGGAGGAGATATAGGGAGGATATATGGAGTAATAGGAGGAAGATATAGGGAGGATATATGGAGTAATAGGAGGAGATATAGGGAGGTTATATGGAGAGGAGATATAGAGAGGATATATGGAGTATAGGAGGAGATATAGGGAGGATATATGGAGTAATAGGAGGAGATATAGGGAGGTTATATGGAGTAATAGGAGGAGATATAGGGAGGTTATATGGAGTAATAGGAGGAGATATAGGGAGGATATATGGAGTAATAGGAGGAGATATAGGGAGGTTATATGGAGTAACAGGAGGAGATATAGGGAGGTTATATGGAGTAATAGGAGGAGATATAGAGAGGATATATGGAGTAATAGGAGGAGATATAGGGAGGATATATGGAGTAATAGGAGGAGATATAGGGAGGTTATATGGAGTAACAGGAGGAGATATAGGGAGGTTATATGGAGTAATAGGAGGAGATATAGGGAGGATATATGGAGTAATAGGAGGAGATATAGGGAGGATATATGGAGTAATAGGAGGAGATATAGGGAGGTTATATGGAGTAATAGGAGGAGATATAGGGAGGTTATATGGAGTAATAGGAGGAGATATAGGAGATTATATGGAGTTATAGGAGGAGATATAGGGAGGTTATATGGAGTAATAGGAGGAGATATAGGGAGGTTATATGGTGTATAGGAGGAGATATAGGGGAGGTTATCTGGAGTAATAGGAGGAGATATAGGGAGGTTATATGGAGCAATAGGAGGAGATATAGGGAGGTTATATGGAGTAATAGGAGGAGATATAGGGAGATTATATGGAGTTATAGGAGGAGATATAGGGAGGTTATATGGAGTAATAGGAGGAGATATAGGGGAGGTTATATGGAGTAATAGGAGGAGATATAGGGAGGTTATATGGAGTAATAGGAGGAGATATAGGGAGGTTATATGGAGTAATAGGAGGAGATATAGGGAGATTATATGGAGTTATAGGAGGAGATATAGGGAGGTTATATGGAGTAATAGGAGGAGATATAGGGGAGGTTATATGGAGTAATAGGAGGAGATATAGGGAGGTTATAAGAAGAATGGAATTCAGGGCCTTTCCTCATATAATGGATACCAGTAGTTCCAGACGAACCCTATTCACTATGGTGTATCCGTCACAGTGTAGATCTTGCTACTGTAGAGATATAGTGCTGCATTACTCTATTTCACTGCCTCCTCACTGCATGCCTGAGCTGCTGGCGGGCCCACCCTGGGGCGTCTGGCTGACATTGATAACATTACAGGCAGTGTGCTGTTTGTGTCCTTTGGGATCGCTGGTGTGCTGGACGCAGGAAAATAGGAAAGCGGAAGGTTATGTTCACACTGTAGATATTACTGGCAGAAAAATCTAAGACTCCGATGAATTCCTTTATAAATGGTTTCGTACTGCATTTCTTCAACTTCAAATGGATTTCCTTAGGCAGATCCGATGGACCAAATTCTAATTGATGTAACACTTTTTTTTTTTGCATAGAAAAGTCGTTATAGTTTTGCTATTTAAACCATTTGGAAGCTTATTTTAAATACGCAGGTTCATAGGTTTATTTTCACGTGACAGGTTTCCTTTAAAAGGGAACCTGTCACCAGATCAAGCGTTGACGTTGACGGTTTTTCCTCTTATTTTATTCCATTTTTTTGCCTTTTTTTTTTATTAAATCCACCAGAGATATGGGTTTTTTTATTTATTGTTAATGCTTATGGACCTTAAAAGGGGGTGTGCCTGACATGGTAATTAGGCAGAGCAGCCTAAAGACCCGTCCCAGAGGATCCTGTTAGCCACCCCCTCCTTGTAAAGACCATAAAAGTTTGCACTGAATAAAAAGGCCCATATCTCTGGAACCGTATGGCGGATTTAAAAATATGGCATACTGAGTGGAGCAGCAGGGGCAAAATCTGAGCAAAAACTAAAAACTGCCCCCTTTTCTTCTGGTGACAGGTCCCTTTAAAGCTCATTGGATCTTGATTTCATTAATTTTTTATCATAAACGGAATAAGGAAGAACGTTTAACATATTGGGCCGATTCACTAATTCTGTTTTGTTCACTTTCAGACGATTAGTCAATCCGAATGTGCGGCAGATTTTTTGCAGTACCAGACACAACCTATTAACAGGAGTGGCGCTGTTTCTTTTGAAAAGAAAAAGTAAGATTTCTGTTTCGCCCATCTCATACACACTCCTTTAAGACATTACCTTTTAGTAATTAATTCTTTGTACAGTTCTAATCTTTTCCCAGATCACAAAACTGCAGATAATTCTATAGAAAGGTATTCAGAGGATTATATTGGGGCCCAACTATTGGATTTACCTCTTTTTTTCTGGTTTTGGGAAAATACCAGTTGTAGTTTGCTTTACAAAAATAAAGAAAAAAAACTTTTTTCTTTACTCATTCTCCCCAGGTCCAGTCCTGAGTCTCTGCCGTTGTTATTGTCTACAGCTATGACATTATTTTAACAGCGCTGCAACCAATCAGTGAGCTCAGGGGCTCTGAGTGGCTTGTGCCTCAACTTGAGCTCACTTATTGTCTTCAGCACTGTCAATGTGATGTCAGAGCTGCAGAAAATATCTGACACCAGGAGCAATGGGGGAAATTTTGCTGGACCTGGGGATGGTGAGTGACAAAAAGTTTTTTGTTTAAATCAACCTTATCTTTACTCACCCTCCCCAGGTCCGGCATAAAATCTCCACCGCTGCTTCTGGTGTCAGATATTTTCTGCAGCTCTGACATCACATTGATAATGCTGAAGCCAATCAGTGAGCTCAAGTTAATGCCACAAGCCACTCAAAGTTCACTGATTGGCTGCGGTGCTGTTAAAATGATGTCATAACTGTAGACAATAACATCAGCAGAGACTTAGAACTGGACCTGGGGAGGAAGAGTGAAGCGCAGTTTTTTTTTTTACTGCAGCCTGTGATGACGGTATCCAAAACCAGAAAACCCCTATAACATGGCACAAGGAATCCATTGTTATGTACAGTATGTTGGTAATATTAAGAGCTTTGAGGCACGTTACACAGTAAAAGAAGAGGAAAGGGTGACCCCTCGAATATAGTTGTCACATGGACAGCACCCTGGAAATAAGTGGCTTTTAAAAATAAATAAATTATTAATAATTAATAGATTTTGATTTAGTTCATACAACACAAATGCCTCCAATGCAGATGAAGATGATGGCGTCCTATAAGACATCTTGGTTGGGGGCACCTTTGCACTGTGCCCCGTTCCTATTATTCTAGGAGATTGGCGTTTGGAAGGCACGGGCCTCTACACCATTTCTTTTAGGATGACGACAAGGAGGAGCTGCATGAAGTGAACAGCTTAGTCACGTAACAGCAGGAGGACCCTGAGTGTTATATCAGCACATGACAGATGCCGCCATATTCAATAGCATCACATCAGGAGAAGCAGGAGGGGACGGGGAATATTGCCTTTCCACAATGTCAGCGCATTTTTTAAAAAAATCACCCTTAACCCCTTCCTTTAGATACATTCTGGGCCCTAATGTCCAAGGCAAAATGAGCAATATTGCTATGCCTTTCAGCTCAGTGGAAGAATGATGCCTGTTTTTGCATCTACTTGACAAGAAGCTCGGACTTTGGATTATCAAAGCACTTTTGTACCGTTCTTCAAATTTTTACAAAAAATTATTTGGAGGTTTGCATATGATTGAGGTTTTCTATGATCAGTTTTATTTATTTTTATTCAGAATTTTTTTTTTTTTTAATTATACATTTATTTATTAATTTTTTTTTTTTTTAAGTGGATTCCCCAAAAGTTTAGAAAAGACTTTTTGGTTACTTTATGCTTTCATATTTTGTTTCTACTTTTTTATTAATTATTATTATTATTATTACTCCCTTTTCCACTACTCTATTCTATGCTTCTTTTTTTTTTGCAATAGATTTTTTTTTGGCCTCCATCAACCTAATGAACCTGAGGACACGTTTAGGTTATGTTCACACTCGCATTTGGACATTCTGCTTGTCTGTTCGTTTTTTAGGAACAGACAAAGGCCGCATTAATTCCATTGGGCTATGTTCACACGTTCAGTATTTGGTCAGTATTTTTCATCAGTATCTGTAAACCAAAACCAGGAGTGGGTGATAAATACAGAAGTGGTGACGTGTTTCTATTATACTTTTCCTCTGATTGCTCCACTGCTGATTTTGGCTTACAAATACTGATGTAAAATACTGACCAAATACTGAACATGTGAACATAGCCCAATGGAATTAATGGCCAAGATAGATAAATTGCATAACTAATGCAAACTGAAGCAGAGAAACCCCACTGATTATTATTATCTGGGTTCCAATTTAGATCTAATTCCATTTGTCTGTTCCCACAAACGTAATGTTCTAAATGCAAGTGTGAATGTAGCCATACACGCAGGCTCGGACTGGCCCACAGCAGAACAGGAGAATCCTCCGGTAGGCCCCCGAGAAGGAGTACTAATGAGTAGTGCTATTACACTTGTTTCACAATTTGCATGGAAGGTATCATCTAATCATTCATTAATCAAGCTAGCCAAATTAATATTACATAGAAGCAATAGTAAATTTGTGCACTAGGGTCAGGATATTTTTGCATGTTGCTGAACAGTGGGCCCCAAGAATCAATGTCATTGGTGGGCCTTTACCAACCCAATCCGACACTGCATACACGCAGGAGACCAAAACATGGTGTGATCAATGCTTTACAGGGGGTTTAGGTAGCCCCACCAGCATGGTCATGTGACTCTTCCCCTGGCGATAATGTGATCACTCCGCCAGTCTATATACAGCTGTTATATGAGTTCTGTATGGGCTCATACACATGACCGATTTTCTCATCTGAGTGCTATTCATGGTTTTCATGTATTGCACTCGTACACATGATATTCTATGAGGCTGTGCACATATTTTTTTTTTTCCACGGACCGAATGGTTCGTGGAAAAAATTGAAGGCATGTCTAATTTTGATCCTAGTAAAAGATAAAAATCAGCAATGCAAATCTAGGGTTCCATGAAAAAAAAAATCGAACCGCACTCGTATGACATCGGAGTGCTGTCCTATTTGCACGGACTGACAGAATGGATAAGGAGGAGAACCTTTTATTTTTCCTGTCCACGTCTGAGAAAAATTAATGCCTCTCTGATCAAAGTCTGATCATAATAATCTGTCTTCCTTGCGACAGTCCTACAACTCCCCATAAGCACAGTGCTGTGGGGTAAGGTCAATTAATGTCAGCTGTAAAGCAGTTATTAAAGTGAATGTACCAAGATAAACCATCACTGAGACCCCCACTGTGAAGACCCGGGGTCTTCCGTGAGCGTATTACTAATCAGACAACACAGGGTGAGGGTAAAACAGTGTGGCAATATTTTATTGAACCACCAAACGGACAATAAACAGATAGAACAGTCTCAGCAAATACACAAGATGGTACAACAATACACATTCTCACCCTTCCGCTGGCCCGCCTGGGAATAGAACAGCTGCGACTTTGGGACTTCCAGGGCCAACTACCTCAACCAGTAGCCCCCCGCTTTTGGCGGGCCCCCACAGAGAGGAGGTAGTGGCAAGCTTAAGAAGCTGACAGTCCATCGAGGTACAAGGCCAGGAGACTTGAGGGTCCCACCCTGGCCTCTCCGAGAGTTTCCATTGGGCCAGATAACCGGCTGGACCCAATCTGGCTTCTCCGAAAAAGTCTCCATGGGTTCCAGGCGACCGGAGGGTGCCACCTGGCAACCCCAAACAACATATCCATTGGGCCAGGTGACTTCAGCATCCCAACCTGTTCTCCTCAAATGTATCCATGGGTTCTCTGATGGTTAATGGAGCAGATCCATATCCTTCTAGTCAGGGCCGTGTACCCTTAGGCCGGAATCATGTAGAATCCAAATCTGTGTCTCTCTAGATCGAGCCATGCTAACAATCTGATGTTCTTACGAGTGTCTCTGATCTTTGATTCTCCTTGTAAAGTCTGCCTGCTACAGAGGTATATGTCCCTTAAAAATAGTTACAATTGTCCTTTCAAGGTCACATCTACAAGTCAAGGATTAGGGAGGGTATTATTCCACAGGGCTCAGGTCTCATTATTTGTGCATTTAATCAATTTACATAGTTGGTATATCAGGGGGGACTCTTTAAATCAACATCTAGCTGGCTTTAGTACAATATGCAATTAACATAGTAACAAACATCGTTGTTTCACCTGGAGACACTGTCCTTGACCAGACAAAGAAACACACATACATTCACAAGTCAACACAAAAACAATAGTGTATTTCTCTTGGCTTAACAAATCTAGACGTCTAGCTGATTAAGATAAGAAGCTGTTTGTCACACCCATCAGAAAAATAAAAAGGGTCTGGTTTGGTTCCAGAAAAAGCGCCACTTTTGGCTGTGTCTGGTATTGCAGCTCAGCTTTGTGAAATAAAATATTGCAATACCAGACACAACCTTCTGGACAAGATTTTCTGAAATCAGTGCAGACGCTTATTTCTCAGACAACCCCATTACCTAGTTTATGCTGAAAGTTCCCTGAACTGAAATACATTGGATGGCCAATAGTGATGAGTGAGCGTGACTTTCCTGCACACATAGCAAAGATTCTGTTTGCTGCCCTAGCCTTGTATTCAAAAGCCTCAGCCAAGGCAGAGTGGCCTGTTGGCATTGCCTGGCACCATGCCCCTGTACTGTTATGATGCACACAACTGGTGGCAGACAGGGGTACCATTGCACTCTGCCACTCAACTTGGCAGTAACCAGAATCACTACGTATCCACTAATATTTGGATTTCCGGAAGGAATGAGAAGTGCACTTGGTGCCTTTGATACTATCTATATTAACCAGAACCCCAGAAATGCCCTTTTACCAGTGCACATGTTGGCATACGCCCCGAATTATGTTTTGTTTCATCATTAGTCAGACCTGTTTATTGTGACAATGACGTCTAATGTGCAGCTGTATATGATATAGAAGGAAACAATAACTCAGCTGTATGCCAGGCTTGGCTCAAGGTCAGGCGGCTGCTGGTAAAGCTGAAGGCAATATGGCCAAAATAAAGGAAGTTATTCTATCTTTACTGAACTACAGTCCAAAACGAACAGAGACCTTAAAGGGGTTTTCTGGTTTATTAAACTCATTGTCAAATACTCTATTAGTATAGATGTGTTCCCAATTCATTTTTGCCACGATTTTCTGTAAACATGGTAAAAACATGGTAATTTTATGGGGTTTTTGAAAACCATGGAAAAAAAAACCCTGCATCAGAAATGTATTGTGTTAACATGGCCTTATGGTAGACACGCAATAGATCTGTCATTTATATACATTACACCGGCACATCATTTATTCCAATATGGGCAGTGTAATGCTTCATTTCTCCTGTGGTGGCGCTGCAGTCACTGCCAGGATCCACCAATGATTACAGCTGATAACTGCAGACCCCATAAGAAGGTCAGTCTGTGATCAGAATATTTTCAGAGAACACTTCTAAACAATGAAATAATTTATAAAAAGGGGGACTTTAGGTAGTGGAGAACCCCATTATCTGCCTAATTGCTAGACTTCAGTCCGATCTTTAGAAAGTCTCTGCTCATTTATTAATATTCTTTGCAGGAATATGTCAATAATTGGAACAAACGAGTCTACAATAAAAAACTCTGACATGCTGGATGAGAAACTAGGCTGCAGAGCTGACAGTCAACCTGAAGCTGGGACAATGAGACACTGGAGGATACTGGTTAGTAGACATGTAGACCGGTTTTTGTGGAATAGTGAATGGGTTAAATGGATTGTAGGATAGAAAAAGTCTAATTTTTTTCTCAGAACAGCTCCACTAGCTAGGTATTACATTCATGTGAGTAAGGGCAGCTGCAGATGAGCGTATGAAATATTGAGTTTCATCCCAAAAACTCGATTTTTTTTTCTAATTTTCACCACCAGATTTTCATCCATGTGCCTTTTGTGTGTCTGTTTCTTACAACTGTGAGCTATCCGTAAAAATCGGATGCCACTCGGATGGTCTGTGTGGGATCCAATTTTTTTCACGCACCCCTAGAATTGAATATGTGAGTCTCATCTGAGACTGGGATGAAAGTAGTGCATGCTGCGAGTTCTTTCTCATGGACACTCGTACTGAGAAATCAATCGTTCATCTGAAGAGCCCTATTGATTTACATGGGTCAGTGTGCTATCTAATCAATAATCGGATACAACACCTCCGATTGATACGGTCGTCTGCATCAGCCCATAAGCTGAGATGCTTTTTCAGACACAGCCCATGGATAAGAGTCGTACTAATTCTGGAAATAAAGCAGACCCTTTTTTTTTTATTCCTGGATATCCACTTCAAGTCCAAGGGATACATTAATGATTTACATATTATGGAAGCCTGGAGACTAGATAAGATATGGAAAGCTGCATGTATTAAAATATGATTTATCTTACCTCATCTATTCTGGTTTTCAGGCTCTGCTTTTACTGCCTTATCATGGGTGGTCAGTTGTCCATGAGATACATTGTACAGAGGTCTATAAATTAAAGACAAATAGTATCTAACGTGCAAAATATTATGGAAGACAAAATCATTATTATGAATCCCGCTAAGTCTTGGTTCTGACTCCACATAGAGAGGTTCTTGAACTGTATGATTGTCTTCATTCATCTAGTTACTGTTGGCTTCCTCATTTCCAGCCTCCTTGCTGCTGAGCGCCTCCTCATCTCCATCTAATGTTCTGCTGCTTGCCCTCTCGTCTCCATCCCTCTTGAGGCTGGTGGTATCCTGCTCTCATCTTTGTTGCTGTTAATAGCTACTTGTCTTCATCACTCTGTTTATCTTTATCAATGTTGTGTCTGATAACTCCCTAGTCTCCATCCTTCTTGTTGTTGGCTCCTTAGTCTCCATCCTTCTTGTTGCTAGTAGTCCCCTGGTCTCCATCCTCCTTGTTGGTGGCTGAATTATATCCATTCTTCTTATGACTGGTAGTCCCCTGGCCTCTATACTTCCTCTTGCTGATGGCTCCCTTGTCTCCATTTCTATTTTTGCTAGTAGGAAACTCCCTGGTCCCCATCTTTCCAGTTGTTGCTGTCTTCCATGCCTCCATTCTTCTAGTGGCTAATAGTCCCCTGGTCTGCATCCTACTTGTTGCTGGTGGCACCCTGGTCTCCATCCTTCATTTTTGCTCCCTGTTCTCCTTCCTTCTAGTTCCTGGTGTCTCGATTGTCTCCATTCTTCAAGGGGCTTGTGGCCCTCTGGTCTCTATCCTATTTGTTGCTGGTGGCTCCCTTCTCTTCATCTTTCTTGATTTGTTCTAATAAATTGAGTCTTCTTATAATCACTAATAAGATTAATTTCATTCTGGTCATTTGTGCTTGATACAGGAGTTAATGTTTCATTTGGTCAAGGGTTCAATTGTTTGATCTCCTTATTTTCATGAGACTGAAAATACCTGGGAGATGATCTAGAAAACGATCCAGCTCTGTATTATGGGGCGTACAGAGAGTGGATGTGTGCACAGGTGATCAGAGACAATAGCCATATCTATAATTCATGAGCTGTTTCAGTAGAAAGAAATCCTAAATGTTAAAGGTTCAGCTCTGTTTCATTGCAAGGTCTATGAAGATGGAGTGTAAGTGTGTGGACAAGGCAGGGATAAATACGGAGCCAGGAGGGCCAAGTTGTAGGGGGCAATAGATCTTATTAGAGATCAAATGTGTTATGTAGAAGTAAAATCCTCCTAAGAAATAGATTTTGAATGGATATTAAGTTACATCGAGAATGTTGGATTTTTTTAAAAAAAAAGAATCGAGGAACTGAAATATATAAAAAATAAACGAAGGACATGCCTGTCCATATAAAAATATAGCAGGCCAAAATGTTAAGGACAATGAAGAACTTGTATTAAGGCCCCAACCATTTGTGGGATTATTATTGGTCCATGAGGCTGTAATTGACGTACTAGATTCCTAGGGACCCTCAAAATTACGTACTTCCCCAAAAAAATACATTATGTTAATAGAGCCTCAATTATAAGTAGAAGGCATTGGGAACTAGAGCGCAGAAGAGGAGGGGCGAAGAGGTGGAGGTTTGAGGGAGCTGTGTGTATGGGGAGATAAGGCTAATTTTTGGCAGAGGGAGGAGGCTGAGTGACTTTGGTGACTCAGGGTTTTGGAAGAAACAGTTGGTCCCAGGAGAGCAAGACCCGAAGCTGGACAGGACCCTGCAAAGACTGGTTATCCAGGTAAGTTCCAAAGAGGGAGTCCTTGGATATCAAGAGATAAATAGGTAGAAATATTGATTATATCAGAAAAGTATAACCATATAATATATGATGAATTATTGAATGGATGATCCAGTCTGTGGCGTTTGAGGTTGGACGTGAATGATAAATTCAAAGAACCATTCAAATCTAACTAACCTTGACCAAATCTCTTAAAAACTAATCAGACTGCTAATCTCTGGATCTGTGTAAAATGTGCATATATTTAGTCAAAGAGAGTCCCATCAGAGAGGTCAGTGAACACCATGATTTTGGGAAAGCTACTTGGGAGAGTGGTTATACATTTACATTTAATTGCATCCATGTTTGTTCATTGGTATTCTTAGCGGATAGGTAAAAATAAAAATAAAAAACTCACATTCGGTATCATTGAGGAAGAACATTTCTAGATGTATGCTAACACCAACCAATGGCATGAATTCCCATTGGTTGTACAATTATTTAGTAGTAGACAGAAGACTATTGATAATGGTTTTTCCACCTAACCATTGATGGCAAGTCAATTAGGGGGGCACCGACAGCTGAGACCCTTATAAAATAATTCCTCAGGTTTGTGGCACCTTCTACATGCAACTAAGTACTGTGCCCAGAACTGAAGCAAGGCGTCATGGTCCCTTCATTTTAGGTATTAGTAAGAGTCCAGCAGTTGGACCTCCAATAATCAGACAACGAAGTTGAGAAACCAGTAGATGACCTTGTACGTAACATGATGACATAGTTATTGCGATAATGTATGATATATTTCTACATAACTATATGGATTATGTCCAGTAATGTAAATGACTTTGTCAATTACATATTGGACTATGTGTCAGTGAGTACGTTTGCCGCTCTAATTTGAATGATGCACCCATCACCCATTGGTCTTCTCTCTCCACCCAATGCTTCTCCTCCCAGATCTGCCGACCTTGCTCACGGCACATAGATTCTGATTAGTGACGATCAGATATACTGCTGGTATGCAATGTCTGTGCCCGGGTGATAGCAGCAGATCTGGGCATGTTTATATGTGATGGTGAGGGGTCAGGGGCTATTATTCTAGAATACTACTCACGAGTCACGACTACAGAATATAGAAAACTCTCCATAAATTATACAATCATATTTGCTGCAAATGGAAAATTATAAAATTCCTGGCCAAATTCTCTTGCCAAGGCAACTGTTGACTACCTACCAGGTGTCATGCATATGTCCTATTTTAATAAGACCAAAAGAGACGACTCACGTTGTAGGGCTGCAATACTGGAAGGAAAGTCTTTGGCCAATAGTAGATAAAAAGGTTTTTATTACCAAGACACGTTTCAATGCCGTACTGGTGGTTTTCTCAAGTGGAAAAAAAGCAATGTGTCCAAAAATACTTTTTTGTTCACTTCAGAAAGACGCTGGTATGGTGTTGAAACGAGTCGTGGTAATAAAAACTTTTTTATCTACTATTGGCCAAAGGCTTTCCTTCCAGCAGTGCAGCCCTACAACATGAATCGTCCGTTCTGGTCTAAAACCTCCTGGAGGATCTAATTCCCAATTCCCCAGCCATGGGTCTGCAGCAGCTGACACTACACGTTTACTCATCTACCTCACTAGGGTATCACTCTATGTTTGGGCCCTTTGTCCCTTATACAGCTTATCCTATTTTAATAAGAAGCATACATGATATTGACAGGGTCTCTACTGCTGTTCCGCAGCATTTCCTAAGGTCTGATGTAGAAATGGAAGTCACAACACAAAGGCACCCTCAGGGTGCATCTACATTAGCTTGTCTACACAGGTGCCAATCACCCAACGAATGAGCAAAACACTGGTCCGTCTAGTGGTTGGAAGAATAGATGTTGGCCGAACAAATGTCCATCCGGTAGCTATTCAAAGTGTATGGGCTACTTTATGGTCCATAAAGTGAGGTCAACACCAGAAAAATGCACCTTCTAATGAACTTGAAGTTAAAACTTAATGATTAAGTTTTGTCCAATAGAGCCAGGGGAATGTCCAAGTAGTTCATCCTTAGCAAGTCAAGTAGTCATATTAATTTTTTTTTTATTTCTAAGCATTTTTTTTACTGAGGCAGTTATGTGTCAAGGTAATGGAAATAGTAGCTAATAACCATAGTTGCCTCGTTTCTGTCTCACAGCAAAACATGGTCTTAATGGGTCCGTAGAAGCAGATATTGAAGGGATTTCCTATGACCTCATGCATTGTTCTGAACCAAGATATTTCAGATGGTGACGAAGGTAGAGGATGAGTAGAGGCAATGCTAGGGTTCATCTCGATGCCACAGTTGGGTGTGGTGGGGATTCCTCTGCCATCCTTATCTTTGGTGTCACGTAGTAGGGAGTTCCCCATTACGAGATCGTCTTATCGGCTGTAACAGAGCGGTCTTGCAGAAAGACGTCCATTAGTGGACGTGAAGAAAACATGAAAAAAAGTTATCTTCTTATACTGCTGTACAAAAAGCATGTATGACATCAGGAATCCCTTACTAGAATATGGTACAATATGGGAAAAACAACATGACCCAATGTAGATTTGTCAGGAGCCAATGTGTTAGGGCTTCTACAAGATAGATTATTGCATCCAGAATTTCAGATCAAAAATTAGTTGGACAGGTTCATCTTTGCACACCAGTTCATACATAGAGTTATCTACATGTATAATTCAACACTTTTTGTTATACTGATTTTGAGTTATAGCCTGTACCCCACACATGAGCTGCAGTCACAATTCAGTCAATTCAGCAGATTTAAAGGAGTTTTCCCACAAACAAAGTTCATTTTAATCAATAAATCTTGAAATAAAAATAATTTCGTCAATTGGAACTGTTAAAAAAACTGAGCTAATCTTATAAATGTGCTCCTGCTGTGCACTGTGTAATGGCTGTGTCTGATTGTGCAGGAACACGGTCTGATCATACCACATCTCCTGGGCAGGAGGAAAAGGAACATTTTTTTTTAAACACATCCAATTGTAGAACTTATTATTACAAGATGTAAAATATACTTTGTTTGTGGGAAAACCCCTTTAAGAGTTGAAAGTTCTCATATTACTTTCTGAGTTAGGTCAGAGTCACACAAACTTATTTCATGGGCCATATACAGACCGCATTACCTGGTCTGACAGTCTCCCGACCCGAACCTACAGCCTCATATACTGCATGTCTGTGAGGCTATAAGTTCAGGTCAGGACGCCTCCAGTCAGTCCGTGTGTTGTGTGAAATGCCATTTTGTGAACCTGGCCTTATGGTGGGTTCACAGTAAGTTTTTTTTCCTTAGTTTTTGGAGCACAAATGTTTTTTTAATAGAGATTTGGGGTATGTGCACACGGCATCATCTAAACACTGGCGCAGCCACCAAGATTTCCCAGGCGGCTCCACTGCCAGGGACTTTCACTTATACAGAGCGGGCGGCTAAATTGCGGGAGTTGCTCAAAGAATGAGAATGTCACTTCCTTTAACCGCATCAAGGTTTCCAAACCCTGAAGCAGTTAAAAGAAGTGACATAAGATGCAACATGTGCACAGCAACGATGTTATGACCTTGCGCACCGGCTTTTGTGGCGGGTGTGCAGGCAGAATGAACCTGAAAAAGACACAGTGTGCACATAGCCTTGGAGAGTTTCTGCTCCGAAAACTCAGCAAAGAAGTTCAGTGTGAAACATAGGCTTTATATAGGTTATGGTCGGTTAGAAAAACATGGCTGCTTTCACCAAAAGACAGTACCAAACCTGTGTCAATGACTTGTGTCTGGTATTGTGGCTCAGCTCTGTTGCAGTGAATGTAGATGAGCTGCAACACAATCAACCTGTTAGCAGATGTGGTGCTGATTTTGGAAGGAAAAAAAACATAATTCTCTAATTCTTGACAACCCTTTTTTAGCATTTTTCTGATGACAGTTTTCAATTACAACTAGCAGAATTGTGAATGCAGCTCTGAAGTATAAAACATGATGCAACTCAGGATCAGCAGAAGATCAAAAAAATAATATATTTTAAAAGTTATGCTGTTAATCTTTATGCAGATTACTATATAACTTTATGACTATAAATTAATTTGCAGGTTAATAGCGTTCTAAAGTCCCCCTGCCACCACACTGAAAGCCCGGCTGCCGGTAGGAAATGAACTTTATACCTCTCTGCAGCCTCCAGATTTCAGTCATAGGGATGCGGCTGGCACGGTTTTAGTCATGGCACAATAAATAGAGTGCAGAAGCTGTAACCGCACCCCGGCACTGACTGACAGCCAGCTTAACAGTGCATCAGTGCTGAGCCGGCTGTCAATCAATGCCGGGATGTGGTTATAGCGGCTGCTCACTATGCAATGAGCGTTGACTGAAGCTACGCCGGCTGTGCCTCCATGACTGAAATCCGGAGGCTGCTGGGAGGAATAAAGTTAATTTCCTACCGGCAGCCGGTGAATGGTACGTTCAACTTGTAAGATTGAGAAAAGGGTTAATTGAGTGATCAATAAGAGGTGTATGGGGTATACCTTGCTAATACCATTGTCTTACCTTCATAGGTCTCAGGCATTGTGTTATGGTCACCACTCGTTGGACACTGGAGCAGGAAGGGAAATAACCAGAGGACAGCATGACGTCTAAAGGAGGGGTGAGAAAAGTCACATCTTCACTGTCCAGGTCAACAGGGCCCAGTTCCTCATTGCATTTTCAGCTTGACTATCTCTCAATTAGCGGCTTTTTGATTAGCAACAAATTCAGAGATTTGGGCCTTTGTTTGAAGTTGTCCTTGGTTGTTAATTTTCTGCATTTTACAATAATGTGGCTTACTTGGATGTTTTAGACTAATTCCTCAAATGTGACAATTTAAAAAGTTGCAACATTTTTACACAACTGTACTCCAGTCCCCCAGGACTATTTTTTTTCGCACTACAGAAATTTTTGCTCAAATTTTGCAGAGCACAAGACGTTTTACTCTAAAATGGTATAAAAACAGTCAAACATGAAAAAAGGCCATTGTGCACAATATTCATGAAGAACGTGCGCCATTTTTAACTTATTTTGTCCAAAAAATGCCAATGAAAAACACAAAAATAATAAAGAAAAGTGACAAAAAAAATGCAAGTGAAGAATCGGGGCTTAAGGGTATTCACCAAAAATATATTTATGCACCTGGAGTGTAGCTGTAATCGCACCATACACTCCTTGGACACATAGGAAGACCCATTGCACATGGTGGTGGTGGAGCTTCAGGTTAGGTCTCTATGTATCATCCTATGTCCAATGTTGGCCAATGAGTTGACTACTGGACCTGACCCAAGATCATGTCACATTTACACATAGTAATCCGGGGGGGTGACTATAGTGAGTGCAGTTATGGCCCGGCCCTGGAGATTAGTGTGGACTAAAAGGTCCCTTTGGTCTCCATCAAAGGATGGATACTAGTGAAGACCCGTGATAGTCGGGGTCCTGTTTGAGATATCACATTGGAGCTGGTGAGCACCAAGTTATACCACTGTAGTCAGCCTTTACTTTACTAGATCTATATAAACCGCAGCCTCGGGCCTGTAGCATGGGGGTGAGAACTATTCGAATACAGAATTATTGTTTGGTTCACACTTTTTTAATTATGTTGTTTTCTTTAAGTTCAACTATGATAAAGATTTGGAAGAAGCACTGGATACTGCAGGCTTTGATGATCCAGAGGAAACCATAGGCAGTGGAGACCGTAAGTAACAAGGACATTTACACACAGATAGAAATCCAAATGAAATATACTGGCTTTATGAAGAAAAAAAAAACAATTTAAAGAGGTTGTCCACCCTTGATCACAATTTTTTTTACCTAAATAAATCCAATATTTGGTGCCATGTCATATACTTTTCTAGTGTCTGAAGCTCTCCTTTTGTACCAGGTGCCCAAAATTCATGCATATATGTTGCGGTAAATGATATTCTGGTTTCCAGCAGCCACCACTAGGGAGAGCACTGCATACTGTTTCATTACGGAGCTCTATGTATTACCTTATGCAGTAGGCTCCTGAGCTCCCTCTAGTGGTGGCTGCTTCCAACGAGAACTGTACATGCACAGCTGCTGACATAGCCTATTGTGCGCCAATGGAAACTGGGTGGGTAAGGAAACCAAGCCTTGTATGTTAGTAATGGAACGCCCCAGCATCTAAAGGAGGCACTTGTGACAATGACACTTTAAACTGGCTTTGTTTTCTGAGCCACTTTCCTAATATATTTGCAGAGGTTCACCATATACTTCAAAAGATTTTCTATTTTAGACATTTTTAGCATAACCACACGAAATTATTAATGTCCAATGGGTGGAGGTTGGAGAAGTCAGACCCTAACTTATCCGAAGAAGTGGGAATCCCCGATTCTCAAGCAAGCTGCTTTGCAGTTTCCATTACTCCCATACACTTCAATGGAGAAAGTTTTCTGCCCTTCTTATATAGATGCTTGTTCCCGCCATTGATTGGAAGGGTAACATGCCTAAAATACCTAAGATGCATGAATCCTTCTAAGCAGCATTGTAAGGGCTGTAAATTATTTCTATATAGTCTTTGATGCATCTTTGCTTCTTTTGATTTTATTCATCAAAGTCTATAAAAGGCCTAGCAAAGAGAATAGGAAAAAAAATTAGGGGGAGAGGGAATCCATTTAATTTTTTGTAAAAAAAAAAAAGTTAGAATAGATCGTCTTAAAGAGGCCCCGTCACCTCTACTGACATGTCCATTGGATTCCCAAGAAAATAACCATCCTGGCGCATCTTTTCTTTGTTCCCTGTGTGCCGTTCCCCTGTTATTCCTCCAAGAAATGTATGAATAAATTGACAACTGGGTGTTACCTTTTACCTTGTCAAAGGGGTGGGTCCCAGCAAAGTCTGACATTTCAGCATTGATTGGGCAGTGTGAGACTGTATGGACACCCCCAGCTGGTAATACCCAGGCCTCCTTGTCATAGTCATCATTTTCTAAGAGGAACAGCACAACACAGAATTATAACAAAAGATGTTCCAGAAATGAGATTTACTAAAATAGTTTTGTCAGGAGAGCCGACTGTTCTTTTCATGCGGTATCTTTGGATACTTGAAGAATCCAAGAAACCAAGACAAATTTAGCATATCCATACGGATGTCAAAATGGCAGCACACAATGTTTCACTTCATAGGGCTCCTTCACACGTCCAAAACGGACCCATTATTTTGATCAGACTCTGGTCAGAGCGTGGTTCGATTGTCATCAGTTTTTCTCATATTTGGAAGAAAAGAAAAAAGCTACTCCACGTTCTCCATTCTGACAGTCCGTGAAAATGTCTTCCGAGCGTGGTCCAATTTTATCACGGACCCATACACCTGCACTGCTGATTTTGATCCGATGCTCGGATCAAAATCAAACATGTCTCCGATATTTTCCGCGGACAACTCGATCCGAGAAAAAAAAAAAAAAAAAAATCGGACATGTGCACAGCCCCATAGACTATCATAGGTATGAGAATCCGTGAAAACCATAGGAGAAAATCGGATGTGTGAATGAGCCCTTAAGATGTATTTGCGGGGGACTGGTGTCAGGTGCCATGGTCAGTGTGGTGTGGATGGAGGGGGTGGTATGTTATTTATTATCAGTAGAGATCTGTAAAGCTTTTCTTATCTGGATCTACTGTAGGCATGGAGGTGGTAACGGCCCATTCATACAAAGATCCATCAACAGCAGTTTGTTGACAGTTTTTAATAGAAACATTATATTATTTCTGTACTGCAGTAATACCATCAGTAAAATACATTAGACAGTAGGTTAATGCAATGGACCCGTATATTCTATGCTGCCAATATTGGTAGAGCTAGACTCAAGAACAACCACAAAAATGGAAGTCTGACACCTTGATTGACTTTGTTGTCAGGGCTGCCTGAGGCCATGAAGATATGATATTATAGAAGACAGTCAGTGGTCTCAGCTTTAGTACATATCATAGCATAGTCTTTGCTTTGTGTAGGACAAAGTCAACAGGAGGAGAAGAGGAAGTCAAAACTTTACAAATTCTTTAGGTGAGTATGCATAACAATTTTAGGACTGACCATGAAAAAATATTTTTCTAGTCACAAGCCAGTCACCAATTTTGGGTGAATCATTGTTACCAAGGTCCCCTAATCTAGGATCCATGGTTTTGTACAATGGAAGTCTCCTACACCTCCCAAGTAATGTCATAATTGCATGTGTAATTTTTTACGTATTGGCCACCCATAGTGAACATAACCAAAAGAACTAAGATACTTCCCTCAATCCTAATCTAAGTAGAATGTATGCATGATATAGAAGCCATAGAATCATATGGGTGAAAAAAGATTGGGGGGTCCAAAAGCAACAAAATGAGATACTACAATCTCCTGCTCTCCTCCTGCGAGTCTGTTTTTCAGACGGTCAACAGATTGGAGGATCCGAGGATCATATAATCTGGAAAGGAGGAGGCAAAAGGAAGACACAGGGAAGGGAGGACGATACCATGGGAGAAGAAGTAGGTGGCTTCTATCATTTGGTCTTCTGTCCAGAGTTCAGGTTGAGTCACTTATTGCTTGGCAATGAGCAGTGAGCCTCAGTTTTCTTTAGCATTATATAAGCAGATGGCACTTATTTGGGGTCACCCCCACATCCAACACTGCTATTAGGCCTACCTTTAGGTTCCAATTTTAATTGGATTGTAGCTCATTGTTAGATGCTGCAAGGCCTTCAACCCATGTTCCTGTCTGTTATCAGTGTAAAATTACATTGGCGCTATCCAGATAATTCAATGAATCGGTTATGTTTGCGCCAGTAAGAAGAATCCCAAATTGCAGCATACCTCATATGAACCTTCAAGCCATTGACTTATTGAGAAGATCCTAAAAACATGAACTGGTCACACAATAGGCCGAGGGGCAGGTTTCAAAATTAACTTTTTACAGTATATGTGGGTAATCTTAGTGTAATTTAGATGGCAATAGGGTTGCCTAAAGACAATAAATACATTGAGTACCCCAATCTAGTACAAGTGGGAAGCCTTCACTAGAACAAAGCCGTGAAAGATGCTACAGGACCCACCACAACGGAGTATGGGTTGGAGAAGCAGATCAATCATTTGGCGATGGCGGAACATCATCTCATGTCCTGGACCATTCATGAAGCCACTAGATATAGAACACAGATTCAGTATTTATCAGATGCCTATGTCTATTGGTTACAAGTGGCTTAAGGCTGTCGACACAACCAGACTTGAGTTTTTGTAGGCATCTGCTCAAATTCTGATCTTTTTGGAACACCAAACCCTAAATCTGACTAGACAAAGTGATGGATACTTCTGATATCTCCATTATCATGGACTTATTCCATGCTGACTCTATGAAGGAGGATGAGATGTGTAGCTTCAAAACCTTACTGCAGAGTTTGTCAAGATGGAAGCAATAGAATTTGCCAGACAAAAAAATCTATACCCACTTTTCAGTTGGTCATAGCTTAAATTGGGGGCTGATATATCATCTTGTTTTTTGAGTTTCTCTTCTGATTATTGCAATATTCCCACCCATTCATTACCCACTTAGATATCAGTCTGAATGAGGTGGAAGATAAAAGTAGATTGAGGGCCTGTCTACATCATGTACCTCTAGCCTAAAACCTCGTATAACCTCCATATTGTACAGATCAGGGCTATGGCACCCATAAAGGTCTACTGGCTCCATGCGCCTCAGATTTCATATACAGGAATGCAGAGGTTTACCACGTCCCATCAGATTCTGTATTATAGAGATCTTCTTCCCCAGAAGCGATGTTGGAGGAGCGCCCTCGGAGCTGTAAGACTATGTTCACACAGGTGGGATTCTGCACTGAAATCTGCAGGAAATCTAACCATAGTTTGCATCCAATAAATGTGCACAGGACTTCCACAACCCGTTTACATGCAGTACAGAATTTACTCACTGTTTGGCGCCACTCCAGAATAAAAAAATGGCAGACATAAGTGGCTGTCTATTTTTAAGTATATACTGCACAGAAAAAATAATTACCCCCATTAAATAGCAATAAGCCTAATACTCCTGTGGCTCAAAACAAATGCAAACTGCAAATCAGCAGCAGAAATCTGAGGATCAGTGGGTATTACGAATTTATTCCCCCACAAGTCAGGCAGTGCCGGCCTATACTCAGCCTCAGTGACCATTACAGAGCTTAGTACACACTGAACTCCTCCTATTAATAATGTCCATGTAAACTTACAGCGCCCCCTATAGGTCATTTAATTGAAAAGTACTCAAGCTGTGTATATTGTTATTGCTACAATGAGTATTAGGAAACTGATATAATTCATTTTACAGTACATAAAATATCCCAAGGATATGTATAGTTAATTATTAGTGATGAGCGAGCATGTTCTATTAATCCCTTGAGCGTGCTCGCCGAGTATTTTGACGTGCTCGGCATTTCTTTTAACGTCGCCGTGGCTGCAAGTGTCACGGCTGTTTGATAGCTGTCACACATGTAGAGATAGCCTGTCTGACAGGGGTTAATAGCTCATCACTATTAATTAGCACTTAATAAGAGGAATAGCAGGATAAATATGGCCTCGGTCCACCAGATTATCAGATGTATGTGTAGTATATATGCTTTATACACACCACATCCAGCGCGTTCCCCCATTTATATGCTGTATACGTATACACAAAGCCTGTTTATACAGAGAACACTATAAGCCAATGGTTTTACAAGCCGCCTGCATATAACAGGACAAGTGGAATGGCTGCCCAGGGCAGAGCTCAGGTGACCCAATCTGCTCTCAATCCATATAATACACCACAATGGCAGCTGCACGGTCAGGTATGTTGTATCTGGAGCAGACATATAGCCTGTGAAGCTGCACAGGGGCCCGGTGTTATGGGGGGGCCCCCTTTACAACAGCATTTTTAGAAGTAAAAGATTGTTGTATCTGGCCCCAACCAGGGCACTGGGTAGCCTCTGCCCCTAGGAAATGAAAGTATTTTTTATCAAGGGGATCGCTACTCAATCGCCCGCTTGGACGCAAAGCCATCTGGAAAAAGGGGCTCCCAAAAGTCCTGTCTGAATGGAGCAGAGGTTGAGCATGTCCACCCCCCCTTCATTAACGCTCAGTGGGACCACTGGAGATCACCACGCTCTGGCAGGACAGGAAGACCAACCACACTTCTCACACATGGGACCTTAGCTTCCAATGTCTGCCGCTGTGTAATAAACAATGATGATGCTGCCAACATAGGCAATGGCGCAGACACATTCCATAGTGTAATGATTCATCCTATGGCTACTGCAAGGGTTACATGAATGAGTTTTTGCACCCATTAAGTAAAATAGGCTATTTGCAGTTTTTTTTCAAAAATAAGCAGAGCAAAAAAACTCACCAAAAACTCCTAGTGGGAATGTAGCCTTACTGCTTATTTTAGCCTTCACTTGTTGGGAGCTATAATAATCTTGTACAAGAAGCCATGCTCGGCCATTGGCAAGAAGTAATTAATTTACACTCCATTACTAATAATCCAATTGAAAGCCGCAGCGGCATCGACCAGAGGGGCCTTCTGCCCCCACATGGGGAGAGCAGGATTACAGATACCCAATAGTTGGGGTCCAGGTACAGATTTTGTGGCCCAGCAGCTTCACGTTTTGGCTTTTTTCTGTGGAGGATTGGTCTCCATTGTCATTCTGCCCCCCAGTACGTCCCCTTGCATTATAAGAGATGAAAACACACTGAGGCTGTGTGCCCACGTAGCGTTTTTCAAGCGTATGTGCTGCGGAATTTCCGCAGCGTAAACGCATGGTAATCCGCACCCCATGGTCCCCAAGGGGATTCCGCAAGTTCTATGCCCATGCTGCGGATTTTTCCGCAGCGTTTATGCTGCGTTCAAAAATCCGCAGCATGTCCATTAATTTTGCGTTTCCGCAAGCTGAATTGCCTTGTGCAATGCATTAAAAACGCAAGTCAATTCCGCATGTGGAAATGCGCGATAAACGCACGAAAAATGTGCAATAAACGCATGCGGAATTCCCCATGCGTTTTTCCGGGAGAGGACTTGCAGAAGTTTTCTGCTTCATTTCTGCAACGTGGGCACATAGCCTTAGTGTCATGTTTGTAGATACCTCAGCCATCAGTTTCTAGCCCAGTGTCTGTCCCATGCATGGTCCTGGGTGGAGTGCAGGCTTGTGGTCTCTGGTGTCATCAATTAATGCAGATTACTGAAAATGCAATATTTTCTTAAGCCTGTGTTCACACATAGCGGCCAAAACCGCTCCTTGATGCAGATTGGTGCAATTTGCAAATGCCTGCAGCTAAAAGCTTTAATTGTTAGTGGCCACTTGGATATTTCAGCTGTTAACAAGGAGCTGCATTTGTGCAAATGTTGGCTGCATGCGGATGCAATGTGTGAACGCAGCCTTAGTCCAGCGCTTCCAAGAGTAATGCCTGCCCAAGAAAACCCATTGTGAAATGAGGATGCCTAATATGTGTATACACAGCCTAGCAACTGCAAAAAGAAAGCATCAGCACATCGCATTCAACATGTCGCCGTGGAGTCTCACATTTAGGCCTCATGCAGACATCCATTTTTTATTTTTTGTGTATAAGAAAAAAACGCCCATTTTTCATCAGTGCGCTGGATCTGATTTGCAGCCATCTTTGGTCCATGTTCCCATTCGTGTGGCATCCGTTTTTCCTCATATCCAAAATAAAGAAACGGACACCACCACTCGGATGGCACAGACTGCAGCCTTCTGCTGTCTGAATTTTCCATGGATTCATTGATTTCAATGGGTGAATCTGATACGTGACTCGGATCAAAAGCAGACATGCATATAAAATATATATAATACAATATATGCTGACACTCGGTCTGTATATAATATATAACCAGACTTGTGATCAGCCCCATAAAACACATACCTGTTATGGTCTATCCGTGAATATACGCATAGAACATGGAAGTGAAAAAATGACGTCTGAATGACGCTCTGTTAAGGATCCTTCAAATAGGATTTGTTATTTTGCTAATCCCAAAATTTTGCTTGCAGCTGTCATTGTTGAGCACTTTAATTTAGATTGGGGCTATGACGAATTTGACTGCGAGATAGGTCAGAGGGAGCCAAAAATCTCTGGCAGTGCAATGCAGGTGAATGAGGGTCACTTTGCAACCCCTAGGGACCATGGCTAGGAAGTTGGAACTAGTTGAGTCTATTTTTCCGCCCGTCCGTCCGTCTATTTTTCCGCCCGTCCGTCTATCCATCTAATCTATCTCATATCTATCTATCCATTTTATGGAGGGTAAAGCAGTGAAACTCCACCACTTTATCATGAGTGTTTACAGTCAGCAGGGTGAATTGCTGAGTAATTTAGTGTAAACAGCGGCTGGATGAGTGACAGCATTACCCGGTATTGGGACAACTTGGAGACGTGCGCCGATAGGTCAGGACATGGAAGGAGAAGGGGTGTCACTGAATAAAAGACGCAAAGTGTCACCCTGTCTTCTTCGTCCCATCACCTCTGAGGATGCAGAACAGGTGAGATGAGGATGTCTGATAATTCTTGGCAATTGTTTCTCTGGTCTTAGCTCATAGGCTGCGTTCTAATAATTCTGGATATATTCACTATACAATGTACATGGGGGTCAGCAAGAAGGGATCGGCATCTACCTATCTAGAGAGAAAAATAAAAGCAGCACTTTTCATGCAAAGCCCCCAAGGTTATCACCGAAATCTCTTACATGCAAAAACTCAAAAAAAAAAAAAAAAAAAAAAAAAAAAAAAAATTGGGGTGGCATTCCAAAGTCAGATGATGAAAACTTGGATTTTAATCAGTCAATGAGACATTTCGGCCCAAAATGGCAGAGCCTTTCTCAAGTGTCTGTCTATCTACAATTGTGTGTAGTAGGAATAAACTCAAGCCAAAAATTTCCAAAGTTCTGTCAAATATAAAGTTTAGTGTGGGTTTTTTTTTTTTTTTTTTGGGTTCTTGTAGCCTCCATGGATAATATTTCTCTGAAGTGTCTTTTTTCCGTATCTGTCACCAGATTTTGCATTACAAACTGCTCACATTACTAAATAGATCTGTTGAGGCTGGTATGTTTATTTTGAAAATCCATGTCACACTGGCTGTATAATCTTTTTGAAAGTGTGTCCAGCTGTAGCTGAACCCATAAAATGCTCATCTTAATACTGGGATTATACATGGCACGGATTTTTAAAGTAAGTACACCAGCATCATTAGGTCTATGAGATCTAGTTAATAATGTATGAAGTTAGTACTGAGAAATCTGATGACAGATCTACTTAAAGGCTTTTTGATCACTTCTTCATAATTCTGTGATTGCTTCCATCTGTCTATTTCACAGTCGTCCTCTAGCTTGACAGTTTTTTTAAAGGTATTCTAAGGTTATTAGACTACTCCAACCCCTTTGAGAAGCCTGAACAGTTCACATTTTTTTCAGTAATGCTAAAATATATAAGGAAGGGGAGAGTCTTAAGGTTTACTATCCCTAAAAAAGGACAATCCGTTCTCCTGCTTGCTGATTCATTGATCTAGATCCTTTGGACAGCGCTGTATCCTGGATCACCAGTCACATGACTACTGGTAGAGTCGCTGTCAATGGCTCTGGCAATGGCCAAGTGGGGAAACTTCTGTGGGCAGATCTGTTTCTGCCTTTTATGACTCATCAGCGCACAGCAGATACTTATTCAGATTTCCTTAGAAGAACTTGTCAGTAAGCTAGCGAGAATTTTGCCAGTCTTTTAATTAATTGTAAAATACTTTTGCCTAATGTCTTCCTGTTGCCTCAGTGGAACTACAAGTCTCATCATAGCTGTAGTTAGAAGTAGTTCACGTTCAGACTTGTACTTCCTCCTTTAAGAGATTTTCTCACTCAGAATATTTTTACCTATCCACAAGAAAAATTTAAGATTTCTGTAAGCCCTGCTCATGGGATCCCCTACAACCAGAAGAACGGGGGTCCTGAGTCCTCGTTTCTTCTACCACAAATCCATCCAAATCCGTACTCATTGTGGTTGGGTGTTAAGAAAGACTCAAAATCCCAATTCTATGGACACGTAGGGGTCCTATTTGTGGGACCCCAAAGGTTAGTACATTTATCCTGTAGATGGGTAATGAATACCATTAGTGGGAAATCCCATGTCTATGGGAGTTAGGGACAGAGCCAAGGGTGCCAGGACACCTTCCCATGGGTGGAGGTTATTCGTGTATTGTACACATCAGGGTGACATTGATGTGACGTACCAAAGGGCTCTGCTCTCTAACATGGGATACTACTACTCCCAGCATTCTGTAACAGCCATAGAAGATTTGAATTTCACTTTGATTGTTGTCAAGCATTTTATAGGAAATGTATATAATCCTATGACTGTGTCTCTTCTAGATTCCTTCTCTGAAACTGCTGCCCCACTCTTCCCTCCTGCGGCTCCATCCTATATCCCACCCAGAAGTGACGTTGACGAGGTGAGACCCTTTTAACGCCTTATAGTAGATGTCTTTAACCATGTCCACTATTGAACACCAATGTTTTTATTTCACCTTAACAAATCCAAAATGTGTTCTGATCCATTTCCCAATATAATGCACAGCTCTGTACAGACATAAAATCCAACATTCTGATTACCTTCTGCCACCACTAGGGGGAGCTGAGGATACGATTTTATAAAGATAAATCAATGATATTACATTAAGCTCCTCTGCTCCCCCTAGTGGTGGCTGCATGCAGCCTGAATTTTATCTTTTACCCCAGGTAAATGACAAACTCTACTCCGCTCCATCTGGCAAACCCATATTCATCTCATCATAATGACATTGTATATTTCCCAGTAATATTCTTATTACCTTGTAGTGCTTCTCTATATTAATGTCATGATTCTGGAAACCTGCCGTCACATTCATGAAGGGTGTGTGCAGGAATGGCAGCATGTGTTTACAGATAACATAGCTCCTTGCAGAGTCATTAGTCTTCCTCAGTCGTGAGCCGGGCCAAGCTGCCTCCCGTCCGCGGGCACCAGCAGTATTTGAGTCTTGAAGGGTTAATTATTTTTAGCGGAAAAGGAAACCTACAAAAATATATATATTTTTTTTTTGTAGAAGTTAATATCAGTTTCTTTTGCCTGTTAGAAATGTACAGATGTAGCAGAGCTGAGTTTGTCATTTGGAGCAAATCATATGACTGTGTCATCCTCAGTGATTTTCCATAGGACTGCAGGTTGATCTACTGATCCAGAGTCAGTGGCTCAACCAGCAGTCCTATGGAAAATCACTGCGAACAGAAGGAGCGGTTCAAGGTGGAAGCCTTGATGTGAGTTCATCTACCATTAATGTCTAGATTAAATTGACTAGAGACCACCTCTAGTTACCGACCTCGGACATACATGGCCCTCCTATGGGGGGCACTTTTACCCGAGTTTTCCTTATAAATATCTAACCCAGCTCTGTTACATTTGATCTATTTTTTTTTGTGCTGAAATAAGGCTAAAACATCACGTGTTAAAGATTTTTCTTACCCTGGTACTAAAGACCGGATGCAGTGGGAAAGTTACTGTACTTCTTTCTTAAGGCGAGCTTCAAACATTGATTCCTATGTATGAGGACCACAGTGAGAGGTCTTCCTATAGGAAAGCTGTCAGCGTATCACTTTTTTGGTTTTGTATAACTGTAATTACCCGTTAAATGTTATCTTCTGCTCAATCAGATGATCAGAAGGGTCACAGCAGCAGAAGAGGAGGGTTCTGATCTTGTTGCAGGCAGTGACCTGTGTAATTGTAAGTGGTATTCACTTACAAAGCATAGCAAACATTGCAGCATTCCTTCCTCCAAACTGTCACCACTGGGAGTAGATGAACCACTAAATGATTAGGTCCTCTAGGAAGAAGCTTAGAAAAACATGGACAACCCCAGTGACTGACAGACCAGTCTCCATTTTACACTAAATGTGCCTTCTGGCCAGAAAAATATGGCAAGTTACAAAGGTCAGTGACCTGTGGGTTACTGCAACAATCCTTTTGCTCTGTCTTATGTACCTGACTCGACGTGAGCTGAAGAATGGCGCTGTTTTGTGTGTATGTGTATATATACATACAGTGGGTACGGAAAGTATTCAGACCCCTTTACAGTTTTCACTCTGTTTCATTGCAGCCATTTGGTAAATTCTAAAAAGTTCATTTTTTTCTCATTAAAGTACACCCAGCACCCCATCTTGACTGAAAAAAACAGAAATTTTTGCAAATTTATTAAAGAAAAACTGAAATATCACATGGTCCTAAGTATTCAAACCCTTTGCTCAGTATTGAGTAGAAGCACCCTTTTGAGCTAGTACAGCCATGAGTCTTCTTGGGAATGATGCAACAAGTTTTTCACACCTGGATTTGGGGATCCTCTGCCTTCTTCTTTGCAGATCTGTGGCACCCCAGGGGTCTGGTCTCCACAGTAATAGCAATGTTATGTCTGAGAGCAGGTGGGAGATCTCTTGGTCAGGAATCCTATGCATGCCACACCTCCTGCCTAGTCCTGGGAGGGGAAGAACTTCCCCTATATAAAACTGGGGCTGAGGCAGGGTTAGAGAGAAAGAGTACAGAGAGAAGAAGAGAAGCAGCATAGGAAAGAAAGATCAGGAGCTCAGTGGGAGCAGTGCTAAAAGTAATCAGGGGCTGGCAGCTGAAGAGCTCGCCCTGATTGAAGAGTTACCACCGGACCCGGAGTCCGAGGCTGTGGGGATTAACCCAGACCCAGCAGCAGAAACCGCCCGGCAGGGGATTTCAGGTCCCCTGGCCAAGAAACCCGAAGGCACGGTCACACGCGTGGGACCAGCACCGCCGTCGTGGAGTGGAAGCCACTAGAAGGCCCCGAGTCACCGGCCATACGGGTGAGCACCACACGGTACACTCAGGGACGTGGGCTACCTTTACCCGCCTCTAGCAAGGAAGCCAGAAGAGTACAATTAGTTGGGGAGGCCTACAACTCCGCCTGGCCAAGGGGGATCCCATCTGCTCAAGGACTGACCAGGCCCCGACCGCTAGCCAGTACTCCGGGAGGGTCTATCTTTGTCACCAGTAAAGACCCTGAACTACACCGCATCATCTCTGAGTGGTTCCTACTACCCCCATCATCCACGTCGGCTGCCCTGAGGCCATACCCCTCCCGTTGGGGGTTATACCATCCACGCTGCACCATCCTTCCACCGGCCTCAGCGGTCTGCCCTGCAGCGGCAGCTCCATAGCTGCATTCAACGGGTGGCGTAGTCGTCCTACATCTACTGCTAATATACCGCCACTTAGTCTGACTCCCTGGGCACGGACCGGGTCACCGCCACGAGACTACTACCCCCAACAGGCCCGGCTCCGGGTAGTCCCCGCGTGCGCAACGCTACACCAAGTAGGCCCAGGGGCGCGTCAGATCCTCTCCAGTTCTGTCGGGTTACATGGTGAACGTTGGTGGACGGCCATTTTCAGGTCTCTCCAGAGATGCTCAATTGGGTTTAGGTCAGGGCTCAGGCTTGGCCAGTCAAGAATGGTCACAGAGTTGTTCTGAAGCCACTCCTTTGTTATTTTAGCTGTGTGCTTAGGGTCATTGTTTTGTTGGAAGGTGAACCTTTGGCCAAGTGTGAGGTCCAAAGCACTTTGGAAGAGGTTTTCATCCAGGATATCTCTGTACTTGGCCGCATTCATGTTTCCTTCAATTGCAACCAGTGTTCCTGTCCCTGCTGCTGAAAAACACCCCCACAGCATGATGCTGCCACCACCATATTTCACTGTTGGGATTGTATTGGGCCGGTGATGAGCAGTGCCTGGTTTTCTCCACACATACCGCTTAGAATTATCACCAAAAAATTTTATCTTCGTCTCATCAGACCAGAGAATCTTATTTCTCATAGTCTGGGAGTCCTTCATGTGTTTTTGAGCAAACTCTATGCGGGCTTTCATGTGTCTTGCACTGAGGAGAGGCTTCTGTCGGGCCACTCTGCCATAAAGGCCTGACTGGTGGAGGGCTGCAGTGATAGTTGACTTTGTGGAACTTTCTCCCATCTCCCTACTGCATCTCTGGAGCTCAGCCACAGTGATCTTGGGGTTCTTCTTTACCTCTCTCACCAAGGCTCTTCTCGCACGATTGCTCAGTTTGGCTGGACGGCCAGGTCTAGGAAGACTTCTGCTGGTCCCAAACTTCTTCCATTTAAGGATTATGATGGCCACTGTGCTCTTAGGAACCTTGAGTACTGCAGAAATTCTTTTGTAACCTTGGCCAGATCTGTGCCTTGCCACAATTCTGTCTCTGAGCTCCTTGGGCAGTTCCTTTTGAGCTCATGATTCTCATTTGGTCTGACATGCATTGTGAGCTGTGAGGTCTTATATAGATGACACGCCCCCTGGGCCGTGGGGTACCTGGTGCCGGGCCGGTAAATGCTGGGGGGGTGTCACAGTGGCGGTGACCCGGTCTGTGACCCAGGGCGGTCAATAAAAAGGGGTTATTGATAGGGGATTTATAGTGATTGTATAACGTTTGTGACTCCACCTGTGGTATGCGACAAGGGGAGCCGCCGCTGCGGAGCAGGTCCTCTGGAGCTGATGTTACTGCAACAGGGATGGTGTGGCTCTCCACAGGTAGAGCTTAGCTCCAGGGCAGTGTAGATGTTATAGGTTATGCTGGGCATTGTAGTGCAGGGGTGGATGGCGCAGCAAGAAACACAGAGACAAGGAAGTGCAGTCCTAGGATCTTTACTCAGTTGTTGCAGTCCAGATTACAGGGATCCATGTAACTGCCCTCGTCGTCCTGTGTTTACTCAGCGAGGGGTTCGGTCTACCCCCAGGTAACTCAGGAGTACTTAGCAGGACCCCCTACTGTGTGTCCTCACTCTCTGGCCTTCTTCCTGCACCTCAGACCTAGTATCTCCAATCCGGTACCCGCGGGCCTTGGCGGGCGACGTCTGTTCCGTCCCCTGGGTCCTATATGGCTACCTTCTCGGTGAGACTGGCGTGGACTTGTGGCTACAGGCAGCCTCCGGTTTCTAGTTGGGCATAAAGTCCTCCGCTAGTTGAGGGACCGGTTCCCTTTAGATGGCCTGACACCTCCACCTCCTGGTAGATTCGGGCGTACGGGTGGCCTTCTGCATGGCCAGTACCCCTGGGGTCCTTTCCTGGAGCCTTTCTCCTGCTCCCTCTCCTCTCTTCTCTCCTTCTCTTCAGACTTGGGCTTCACTGGCTAGGCCCGCCTCCCGAGCAGAGCTCCTGCCGAGCCTCTGCTCCCCTCACTTTCCTCCTCTGACTGATCTGTCTTTCTAAGATGGTTCCCTCTTTTATACCTCCTTCTGAAGTGCTCCCCTGATCTACGTCCTCCACCCACACCCACTACATGGTTCCCCTCTACTCCAGCCAGGGACCAGGGACTGTGCTCTCCCTTAGGAGCAATCTCACCCTGCCCTGCTGAAGTGGATGTGTTGGATGGCAGGTGTTAGGGTCCTGAGCTGTACTCCTTCCTTACCTGAGAGTGAGATGCCACATCTCTGGCTGAGATGCAGTACCTCTGTGGCGACTGAACCCTCAGGGGCGCCACATAGACAGGTGTGTGCCTTTCCAAATCAAGTCCTATCAGTTTAATTAAACACAGCTGGACTCCAATGAAGGCGTAGAACCATCTCAAGGCGGATCACAAGGAAATGGACAGCATTTGACTTAAATATGAGTATCTGAGCAAAGGATCTGAATACTTATGACCATGTGATATTTCAGTTTTTCTTTTTTAATAAATTTGCAAAAATTTCTACATTTCTGTTTTTGTTTTTTTTCAGTCAACATGGGGTGCAGAGTGTACTTTAATTAGACAAAAAAATGAACTTTTTAGAATTTACCAAATGTCGGAAATGAAACAAAGAGTGAAAAATTTAAAGGGGTCTGAATAATTTCCGTACCCACTGTGTATGTACAGTACAGACCAAAAGTTTGGACACACCTTCTCATTTAAAGATTTTTCTGTATTTTCATGACTTTGAAAATTGTACATTCACACTGAAGGCATCAAAACTATGAATTAACACATGTGGAATTATATAGTTAACAAAAAAAAGTGTGAAACAACTGAAAATATGTCTTATATTCTAGGCTCTTCAAAGTAGCCACCTTTTGCTTTGATGACTGCTTTGCACACTCTTGGCATTTTCTTGATGAGCTTCAAGAGGTAGTCACCGGAAATGGTTTTCACTTCACAGGTGTGCCCTGTCAGGTTTAATAAGTGGGATTTCTTGCCTTATAAATGTGGTTGGGACCATCAGTTGTGTTGTGCAGAAGTCAGGTGGATACACAGCTGATAGTCCTACTGAATAGACTGTTAGCTGCTTTTTTCTTGCCATAATACAAATTCTAAGTAAAGAAAAACGAGTGGCCATCACTACTTTAAGAAATGAAGGTCAGTCATTTCACTTTGAAAGTGTCCCCAAGTGCAGTTGCAAAAACCATCAAGCGTTACAAATAAACTGGCTCACATGAGGACCGCCCCAGGAAAGGAAGACCAAGAGTCACCTCTGCTTCTGAGGATAAGTTTATCCGAATCACCAGCCTCAGAAATCGCAGGTTAACAGCAGCTCTGATTAGAGACCAGGTCAATGCCACACAGAGTTCTAGCAGCAGACACATCTCTACAACAACTGTTAAGAGGAGACTTTGTGCAGCAGGCCTTCATGGTAAAATAGCTGCTAGGAAACCACTGCTAAGGACAGGCAACAAGCAGAAGAGACTTGTTTGGGCTAAATAACACAAGGAATGGACATTAGACCAGTGGAAATTTGTGCTTTGGTCTGATGAGTCCAAATTTGAGATCTTTGGTTCCAACCACCGTGTCTTTGTGCAACGCAGAAAAGGTGAACGGATGGACTCTACATGCCTGGTTCCCACCGTGAAGCATGGAGGAGGAGGTGTGATGGTGTGGGGGTGCTTTGCTGGTGACACTGTTGGGGATTTATTCAAAATTGAAGGCATACTGAACCAGCATGGCTACCACAGCATCTTGCAGCGGCATGCTATTCCATCCGGTTTGCGTTTAGTTGGACCATCATGTATTTTTCAACAGGACAATGACCCCAAAAACACCTCCAGGCTGTGTAAGGGCTATTTGACCAAGAAGGGGAGTGATGGGGTGCTACGCCAGATGACCTGGCCTCCACAGTCACCAGACCTGAACCCAATCGAGATGGTTTGGGGTGAGCTGGACAGCAGAGTGAAGGCAAAAGGGCCAACAAGTGCTAAGCATCTCTGGGAACTCCTTCAAGATTGTTGGAAGACCATTTCCGGTGACTACCTCTTGAAGCTCATCAAGAGAATGCCAAGAGTGTGCAAAGCAGTCATCAAAGCAAAAGGTGGCTACTTTGAAGAACCTAGAATATAAGACATATTTTCAGTTGTTTCACACTTTTTTGTTAAGTATATAATTCCACATGTGTTAATTCATAGTTTTCATGCCTTCAGTGTGAATGTACAATTTTAATAGTCAAGAAATCAAGAAAATACAGAAAAATCGTTAAATGAGAAGGTGTGTCCAAACTTTTGGTCTGTACTGTATGTATGTATGTATATTATAGAAAGAGTAGAGAACAGCGCCATCCTTCTGCTCTGGTCAGGTCTGCTATTGCAGTATTTACACAAATTGAGTTTAGCTACAATATCTCACAAGCCGTGAACATGAAAGCATAGGGGGGCACTGTCTCTGGGAAATACAGCCTCTTTTTCTTCTAATATCACGTATCCCTTTAATATACCTACAATTGATACATAATGTGAATATTCAGTGTTTTGGTAAAGGTCAGCAGAAAAGCCATTTATTTTTTCTTCTAAAATAAGAATAAAATCTCCACTCAATACTTGTCCTTGAGTCGATTTCCACTGTGTAGTTGTAAAATTCCACCAAGCTGAGTTTTTTTTTTTTTTAACCGCTCTTTATGACAACCATTTAAATCTCCCATAGAGGAGGTCACTCAACTTTCCCACATTCCTGAATGGCAAATCTGTCAAGTTTTGCAATCCTATGGGAGCAGAGGGTAGATATAAAGTTGTGGGAGCTATAATGGCAAGAATTTTGGTTGTCACCCAGCTTTCCTAGAGACAGATTGATAGAAATGTCCTAGAAGAATGGGATATAACTATTTATGTAATTATATGTTTCCCTATTGAGGATCTATACATATAACTGGAGCCGAAAAAAAAATTTCATTCTGTCTGGAGGAACCGCTTTGTCATTGATTTGATAAGACACCATGCAATGCTTCATTTCCCCTGCAGAGGCGCTGTAGAGAAACTGAACACCTGTTGTCATGTTCCTCTGTAGATTATATCTGATTGCTGGGGGTCTTACAGTATGACACCCTGCAATCATGTATATATGTTTTTCAGAACCATACTAATAAATTGGCATTATTAATCCCTTTTTAATAAAAATAATTTGGTAAAGTCGGAGTGATTGATCCTGCTCCTGTCCTCAAACTCACCCGCATTATCGTACAGGGCAGTACAGCACAGCCAGACTGATTTTCAGGTTTAGCCAGAATTATCTCTGCTCTCTTACCCCCCTCCTACTTTTTCCAACACTTCTTTAACTCTTGCGATAAAACAGTACTTCTCCTAGCAATGTCTTCACCAATTTCCAGGGGACACAACTCCTTACCCATCTCTCTGTCCTGATACTCGAGGTTTTATGGGTAAGATATGCAGCGAGGAGGTGGAGGGCTGGAGTGGAATGCTAAAGTGTGTGCGGCGTGTGCCATAATGGCTTTATATAGACAAGTCATGTTGATATATACACAATGGCCGGGGATGTTTCTGGTAGTTATATATATTGTCTATATACAGATATAAAAGCTTGCTGTGTAGTGTATGTACATTAAACACAAGCTGAACTGCTCCTGATCGTTTAGATCTACCTGTAAATGAGAAAAATTGCCCGTAATTTCATGTAACGCTATATATATATATATATATATATATATTTTTTTTTGTATCCGATGTAGCAGAGTGGAATTTTACCTTTTGCATGGTTCAGATAATCCATTAGCTTTGCCATCCGTCCTATGGAAAGCTCCAAATAACCCCCGAAATCCAAAATTGTCTGTGACAAAGGACCAGCTCAACCCTGCTACATCTGGATGCAGCCACATGTCTTCAGTGAAACATGAGACTATATCATTAGAGAAGGTTCACAACTTTCTCCCTCTCAAACATGACCTGGAAATTCAATAATTTTTTTGGCCACTTTTTGTGGGGCTTATTTATGAGGTGCTTATTTTAATCAGTACCCATGGGGGTAATTTTGTAGGCCAAATGCCTACTTTAGTGAACGCTAGTTTCTAGTCAATTCCACCATGATGACCTCAACGTCTGTAGCTAATGATGTGTCCTCCACTTGGCCTATCTATTTCCACTTCATGACTACCACAATTTCATTGCGGTTCTTAACTAGATATAGATTGTTTCAACTTTTTGACCTTTCCGTTCCACCAGACCTACGTGGAGTTACAGGAGTTGGTCATGGACCATACCAATGAACTGCACTGGGTGGAGGCAGCCCGTTGGCTAAAGACTGAGGAAGACTTCCAGGATGATCTAAAGTGTTGGGGAAAACCTCAGCTCTCCTACCTCACCTTCACAAGCCTCCTGGAGTTAAGACAGGCTTTAAAAAATGGTGAGGGCTTCAAAACTATTGAAGACATTATATTACAATGGTTCTCTTTTCTAACAGTTTCTTTATTTTAGGAACGGTGATTCTTGACCTTGCTGAAAAGACTCTACCTGGAATATCTAGCCAAGTCATTGACCAACTCATTTACGAAGGACACGTTCGACCTGAGAACAGAGAAGAGGTCTTGAGAGCACTTCTACTGCGACACAGGTATTGCCCACTCTTCTTATTACAATTCCTTCATGTGTCATATAGAGTCCTGAGTGTTCAGAACAAGTAGATAAAGGTCCGACTCAACTCAAACTCATGACTCCAAGTCACACTCCTATTTATGATAGTCAGTACATCTGACTGCCAAGGGCAACTCAATGTGTCACCAAACCACATGATCTCTTAAGTCACCAAATATAGTTTTTAGGAATGAACTTTATTAGTAAATTAAAGTCCCAAGAAATGTACACATGATAACAAAAGTCTTCATTTCTACAGCCACGCAGATGGAGAAGAATCAAAAGAGGACCCCGAGAGTGGACAACCTCTCCTACATCAGCTAGAAATGAAACCTCTTTCAGAGAAGGTAAGAAATGGTTCCATAAATCCGAACCGCAATGTGAAGCTCCTATATAAAATCTGTAACCGCTTTCCACCCCAACTATCAAGTCCCATTCATAATACTGATGTGTACATTTGTGGCAGAGGGGCCTTTAGATGGGGAAAGGTTCAAGGGTCATAGAAAGGATATTGTGGGGGAACCCATCACCAGGCCCTACTGTCTTGCTTGGCAATATAATGGGATCCCTGCTTTTTTTAGCATTACCACTGATTCCACCCCATGATCAGCTTGTACACTCTGGTTTTATAACAGTTCTTGTTTTGTTATACTTTTAATGAAATGTATTTTTCTTACCTTGAACCCCTAAACCCAATAGGAACCTCTAAAGGGAAATTTAACAGAGCGTGTACCAGAAAATGCAGAAGCCTCTGTGGTTTTGGTGGGTAAGTACAACTGTCTAGGTGGGTTCTTCTATCATTGATTTTTGCTGAATAAAGTTGTAGACATTTATGTTATCCCGTATATGGTTAATTCTTGGTTTTATGTCTTTTTCGCCACCTTCAATGTCCACATTACCATTCCATATTTAGGGCTCCTATCATCTCTACTCATCCTATCATTCCTTTTCTGTAGACCCTTCCAACTTGCCATGCTTGTCATCCCATCTTCTCTCTCATCATGTCCCAACTCCCCAGGTAGCGCGCATTTCCTGGAGACCCCCACACTCTGTTTTGTTCGCTTGAAAGAAGCTGTTCTCCTTGAGTCGGTCCTTGAGGTTGCTCTGCCTATCAGGTTCCTTTTCATTATCCTTGGACCTAGAGATACCTACAAGAGTTACCATGAAGTTGGAAGAGCTGTGTCCAGCATGATGGCTGAAAGAGTGAGTAACACTATACATGGGATGCATATCTCTATAAATTGGTATGGGCAATGCTGAATACGGAAATCTGAAAAAAAAAATATTAAAGATAACAATTTTTTTTTTTTCATTGCTGATCTTGGGTTTTCTAAATGTGGTTCCTCAGGTCTTCCGAACTGACATGTACTTGGCTGGTGGGCGGCAGGATATCTTGAAATCCCTGGATGAGTTCTTGGATTGTTGTATAGTCCTGCCTCCCTGTGATGCTACCAATGAGCAGTTACTTAAGGACCTGCTACCAGTCCAACAGAACCTGCTGAGGAAGAGGTATCAAGAAATCAAAGTGGTGCCAGGTGGACACAAAGGTAAGGTTCACACATTGCCAACGTGACATTATCACATATCTATGTAAGCCACTAATAAGGGATGAATTAAATCAGTACATCCACTTTTAATGTGGAGGAAACCTTTTATTTATTTTTGGGTTGTGCCCCTTTACAATGGAGGGAGTTTAAAGAGAAGCCTGTTAGAACCTTGCTGTTAGGTTTTTTTTCCTTTGCTGGTCACATGATCTTGTTGGCCTATTTAATCCTGCTCCGCCCTTCTGGCTTTGCTGGACTTCATTGTATATCTACTTTCTAGCTAGCCTGTGCTCTGTATCTAGCTCTGTTAGTTTGCTTGGTCTACGGACCTCTATGTTCTATCTATTTTGTTTGTTCGTCTGTCTGCTACTATTTCTGTTAGGAGGTGTCCCATATTCCTCCCAGTCCTTAGTACTTGTAGGGATTCCCTCCCCATAGAGACTATGATTGTTCTATTGAATTTGTCCCTGGAGCGATTCTTCCTAAAAGTCGTTTATTTAACCTTACTATTCCTGAGAGGAAGGCTTTGGAGGAATACATACAGACAAGTTTGGCCGCCGGTCACATTAGGCCCTCTAAGTCTCCTGTGGCGGTTGGATTTTTTTTTGTAAAAAAAAAGGACGGCGGTTTACGTCCTTGTCTGGATTTTCGTGAGATTAACAAAATTACGGTACGCAATCCTTACCCACTGCCATTGATTCCTGATCTGTTTAACCAGTTATTGGGGGCCAAGTGGTTCTCTAAAATTGACCTTAAGGGGGCATACAATCTGTTGCGCATGAAGGAGGGTGATGAATGGAAGACTGCTTTTAACACTCCTGTGGGTCATTTTGAGAATCTGGTTATGCCTTTTGGTCTTACTAATGCTCCTGCATTTTTTCAGAATCTGATTAATGACATCCTTAGACCTTTGATCGGTAAAAATGTGGTTGTGTATTTGGATGACATTTTGATTTATTCGCCAGATCTGGAGTCTCATTGGCGGAGCGTGCGTGAGGTATTACAGTTATTAATGGACAATTCGCTTTTTGCTAAGCTGGAGAAATGTGAGTTCGCTGTACAGAGAATTAGTTTTTTGGGCTACATTATCTCCAGCAAAGGTTTTGAGATGGATCCGGTTAAGGTTCAGGCTGTGCAGGAATGGCCTAGGCCTATTGGTTTGAAATCGATACAGAGGTTTTTGGGTTTCGCCAATTACTATAGAAAATTCATAAAAAATTTTTCTAGTATTGTCAAACCTCTGACTGATCTCACCAGGAAAGGTGCTGATGCGGTTCAGTGGTCTTCTGAGGCCATTGAAGCTTTTGTGTATCTCAAGGAGAGGTTCACCTCTGCTCCCATCCTTATGCAGCCTGATGTGACTAAGCCGTTTTTGGTTGAGGTTGATGCTTCCTCTGTGGGGGTTGGCGCAGTATTGTCTCAGGATAACGGGGATGGATTACATCCCTGTGCCTTTTTTTCAAAAAATTTTTCGGAGACTGAATTGAATTACGATATTGGTAATCGGGAATTATTGGCTATTAAACTCGCATTTGAACACTGGCGCCACTTCTTGGAAGGTGCGGAATTTCCCGTTCAGGTTCTTACGGATCATAAAAATCTGATATATCTTGATGCTGCCAAGCGCCTGAATGCCCGTCAGGCTAGGTGGGCACTGTTTTTCTCGCGGTTTAATTTCTCCGTTACTTACATCCCTGGTACTAAGAATGTTAAGGCGGATGCCTTGTCTCGCAGTTTTTCTCCCATAGTCAGTGCTGAGAAAGAGGAAAACATTTTACAAGAAGGTGTTGTGATAGCTGCTTTAGACTCCGTTTTGGAAGATGAGATTCTTAAAGCTCAGGAGAATGCCCCATCTAACACTCCTCATGGGAGGTTGTTTGTGCCTGGGACCTTTAGGAGAGATTTGTTTGTTGAGTGTCACGAATCTCGGTTGGCAGGTCATCCCGGAATCTCTGAGACCAAGAGACTGGTGGGTCGCAGTTTTTGGTGGCCTGGATGGCAGAAGGAAGTCATTAAGTGGGTGCGCCAATGTACTATATGTGCTAGATCTAAGTCCTCACATACTCCTGCTGCGGGGTTACTTTGTCCTTTGGAGGTCCCCAGTGCTCCTTGGACACATTTGGCTATGGACTTTATAACTGACCTTCCCCCCTCTGAGGGTTTTACTGTCATCTGGGTGGTCGTGGACCGTTTTAGCAAGATGTGTCACTTGGTTCCCTTCGTCAAACTGCCCTGCGCTAAAACTCTCGCTAAGGCCTTTGTCAAGGAAATTGTCAGACTTCATGGCGTTCCTACTGACATTGTTTCTGATAGGGGTCCTCAGTTCGTGGCTCGTTTTTGGCGTGCCTTTTGTGACAGGTTGGGAATTCATTTGTCGTTTTCGTCCGGATATCATCCTGAATCTAATGGCCAGACAGAAAGGAAAAACCAGGATGTTGAGCAGTTCTTGCGTTGTTTTGTGGCAGACAATCAAGAGGGGTGGTCTGAGTTTCTGCCACTTGCCGAATTTGCTCTGAACAATCATACATCTTCTTCTGCTGGTTGTTCGCCTTTTTTTTGTTGTTCTGGGAGACATCCGTCGTTTGGGTCGTTCTCCAAGTTGGGATCTGCCGTGCCTGAGGAGGAGAATTTTTTCGGTGATTTGGAAAGAGTTTGGACGGATGTGCGTGGTAATCTTCAGGAGGCCAACAGAAAATCGAAAGACTACTTTGATAGGAAACGACAGGAGGTTTTGTTCGCTGTTGGTGACATGGTTTGGTTGTCCTCTAGGAATCTGCGGTTGAGGATTCCTTCTAAGAAATTGGGTCCCAAGTTTGTAGGGCCCTTTAAGGTGCTTCAGGTTGTCAACCAATCTGCTGTTAGGTTGGAAGTTCCTACCTCCTGGAGAATTAATCCGGTCTTTCATGTCTCTCTGTTAAAAAAAGCTGTTGTGTCGGATGGTGACGCCTCTGCCTCTGTTCCTCCGGTGGTGGAGGACGGGGAATATGAAATTTCTCGCATCCTTGACTCTAGACGGTATAGAGGTAGTTTGCAGTATCTTGTGGCCTGGAAAGGTTTCGGACCCGAGGATAACTCTTGGGTGAGGTCAGATGATGTTTCCGCGTCCAGACTTATCAGAGCGTTTCACAGGAGATTTCCTGATAAGCCTGGCCCTAGGGGATCCGGAGGATCCTCTTAGAAGGGGGGGTACTGTTAGAACCTTGCTGTTAGGTTTTTTTTCCTTTGCTGGTCACATGACCTTGTTGGCCTATTTAATCCTGCTCCGCCCTTCTGGCTTTGCTGGACTTCATTGTATATCTACTTTCTAGCTAGCCTGTGCTCTGTATCTAGCTCTGTTAGTTTGCTTGGTCTACGGACCTCTATGTTCTATCTATTTTGTTTGTTCGTCTGTCTGCTACTATTTCTGTTAGGAGGTGTCCCATATTCCTCCCAGTCCTTAGTACTTGTAGGGATTCCCTCCCCACATCTATAGGTCTCCGTACAGACTAGATTAGGACTTTAGCAGGTCTGATCGCAGGATCAGATTCCCTGTTACATCGTAGGGATTCAGCTGAGTCCTATAGTAGGGACAGATCTCCTCTCTTTCCTTAGCTTTGGTAGCAGAACATAACAAAGCCATCATTTTAACTTTTCTTTAAAAAAAAATCAATAGGACACCTGAAAATAAGAAACTGTGTAAAACATTTTAATAGGGAAATGTGCTTCTTTCTCCTCCTTGACTGATCATTTGTTTTCAAATTCTCAATTCACAGGTAAAGTCTGTCTCCAGTGGTACAGATTTCCCTATTACTGAGAGAGATAACCGTTTGTGCTCATAAAGTTCTATGGAAAGCTTTAACTGTCATTTCAGGAGACCTTGCATCAGAATGCCTGCCTCTAGCTCCTCCCTCTTTCCATGGAATCTTAAAAGCACCAACTGTCATCTCCAATTTCTGTAATTGGAAAATCTGTCTTCAATAAATACAGATTTTACCCATAAATTTAGAGGAAAAGACCAATTCAGGAGGCGAAAGAAGCAGATTTCTCTGATCAGATATATTACAAAGTTGCTTATCCTTTTATCTACCATTGATTTATGAAATAAAAGTTAAAACAATGGTCACTAATTTAGTTGTCTGCTATTAATCTATCACTCTATGTATTCCATAGATGAAAAACTTACAGCAGAACCACCTGAAGATCCTTTAAAAAGAACTGGAAAGCCATTTGGGGGCCTTGTACGTGACATCAAACGGCGCTACCCGAAGTATCTCAGCGACATCCGAGATGCTCTTAACCCACAGTGCTTGGCCGCTGTCATCTTCATCTACTTTGCTGCCCTCTCTCCGGCTATTACATTTGGTGGTCTGATGGGTTAGTAGTACCTACCAACACTGGAAAATACTTATGATTATAAAGTGAAGTTCCTGACTAAAAGCTATGTAGACCTCTGCACTGATTTTAATCATTGTCCATTTGATTCCTAAAAGCAAGATTTTACAACTCTCTAAACAATATTCATGAATCCATAACATTTTCTTACCATTTTGCTTCAAAATCTGTCACAAAGCTAAGCACAGATCTCTGATAGATTTGACAGCTCTCCCTCCCTTCTGTTAGTCTTAGAGATATAACCAGCAAGGTAGAGGGGTGACTTGTAGTAGATCACTGTGAGGACAGGGAATACATCAAGTTATTAAGTAAGGACAACTCGGGTTGCAGATACTGCTGAAAGCACATAATCCAATATCCGCTATAGAAGGGGAAATCCTCCCAGGAATGAAGCTGGACAGATGCATCTAGTGAAGACCGCAACATTCTGGTCACACAGACCTCCCATCCAGCCTATATTTCTGGGAGACACTCATACAAGAAAAAGTCTAAGATCTTGGCTACAAGCTACATATAATGGAGAGGGTCCTGAAAATGAAAGAAGTAATGCAACATAGTGTAACTTTTTTAGTGAAAAGTGGCCACTAACATATGTAAAGGTCATGAGTACTATGTCAAAGGAGTCTAAAGTCTTTACAGAAGAAAACTCATTAACTCCTTCACACCCACTCCCCCCAGCCTGTTTTCACCTTCTTGAACAGGCCAAATTTCACAATTCTGACCAGCTTCAATCACTAGGTAATATCTCTGGAACGCTTCAACGGATCCCACTGATTCTGAGGATTGTTTTTTCGTGACATCGTGTATTTCATGATGGTGGTAAAAAAAAATTTCAATATGACTAGCTTTTATTTGTGAAAAAATCGGAAATTTGAAAAATTTTGCAGTTTTCAAACTTTTAATTTTTATGCCCTTTACATGAGGGTGCCATGTCACATTGTTAGAGCCCCTGAGGTGCTAGAACAACAGAATTCCCCCACCACCCCTCATAAGTGACATCATTTTACAAACTGCACCTCTCAATGAATTTGTCTAGTGGTGCAGTGAGTATGTGGACACCACATATGCCTCACATAAATTCATACCATTGGGCGGTGCAGAAAGAATATTTACATTTTTACTGCTAGAATGTTTTAACCCCAAATTTTTAATTTCTATAAGGGCTAATGGGGAAAAAATGGACTTCTCAGTTTGTGGTGCAATTTCTCCGGAGTTGCCAATACCCTGCATGTAATCCGGAACTAATTTTGAGGCACAGTGCAAAACTCATTACGCTCCTTCCCTTCTAATTTGGTGCAGATTTTATGGTTATGGTTTGTGGGTGCCATGACCCACGGCAGAGCCCCTGAGGTGCCAGAACAGGTGACCTCATTTTACAAACTATACCTCTCAATGAATTCATCTAAGGGAGCAGTGATCATATTGACACCACAGGTGTGTCAAAGAATTTTATACTAATTGGGCAGTGAAGAAAGAGAAAGTACATTTTTACCACAAAAATTTAGTTTTAGCCCCAGATTTTACATTTTCACATGGGTAAAAATGGCACCAAAATTTGTCCCACAATTTCTGCTGAACCCCATATGTGGCGGTACAGTACTGCTTGGCATACAGCGAGACTCGGGAGGGATGGAGCGCTATTTGCCTCTTGGAGCGTGAATTTTCCTAGAATAGTATGCTGACTCAATATACTGAGCCCCTAAGTGCTATAAAAGCAGAATTCCCCCACCCCCCCCCCATCAAGTGACCCCATTTTGGAAATTATACCTTTTGGGAATTTGTCTACAAGTGTAGTCATGATTTTGACTCCATGGGTGTTTTCCAGAAACAAGCAGCAGTAGATGTTGCCAAGTGAAAATTGCAAAGCTGCTACTGTAGTGCCCGTACGTTGTGCCAAGCTCGTGCTACTGGAGGTGCACACCCGTAAATTAGGCGGGCTCTCATCGCTACAGAAATGCCAAACATGTGGACGCTAACTGCGGTTTAGTGGGGCTCAGAAGGGAAGTGGGCATTTGGATTTGGGAGCACAGAATTCACTGGATTTCTTTTGGGGGACAAGGAACCATAACACTTTTCCACAGCTACTGTGCAAGCAAAATCGTCATGACGTATCCATACATCCAAGATCTGAAAGTACTTGCTATCCTGGACATATGGATACGTCCAAAGTCATGAACTGGCTAAAAAGAATGTCACTAGGTTCTTTCTATCCCATCTGAGAACCGTAAAATGTAGGGGCAGCTTACTGCAGTTTTGATGAAATCCCTATTTGTATCTGCTGCATATACCAGTTCTCTGAATGCTGATCTCTGTATAACTCCACCACTGATTACTAGTCTTCTGCTGATTAAAACAGTGATTTAATCAAAACTACAGCAAGTAGCCTAGTAACTGACACATCACTGGAGTCATGGTCTCTGTCTTCACATTATGCTGCTCTCAAACTAGGTGCCAAAGTCCTAATGACAGATTTCCCTTTAAGGGGTTGTGCACCACATGCATATGCCCTATTAATTGAAAGTGTTTCCCAGCAATAAGATGATTACAAGGGGCCCTGCTGGTGGAAACTCCAGCAATTAGCTGTAAACTCTATTTCTCCTCTGGAGGCACTGCAGGATAGATGAACAGCCATAGAGTATTACACACTTCCTATTGTAACCAAAGAGACCTAAATCGTGAGCTTAGGTGGATCAAACTAATTACAATGCTGGCTAAGGTGGTATAATTCAAGATTACACTTATCTTCCTTGATCCAAATTAATTTTACTGAGAAAATCAACTTTGATTTATTTTACCTAAATGAAGATGCAACTGCATATACAATGGGATGAATGTTGTTCACAAACGCTAAAATCCTGCACATATGTTAGTTAATGGCTTTCTAAAGCTGTGCGGCTGCCAAAAGGAAATCAATTTTATTCCTCCCAGCAGCCTCTGGCTTTCAGTCAGACGCACCCGGAATGGCTTTAGTCACTGATCCGCTGCTGAGCCGGCTGTCAGTCAGTGCCGGGATCTCTATGACTGAAAGCCGGAAGCTGCCGGGAGGAATAAATTTACTCTTGCTAGCCAGGCTTTCAGTGCTGCACGGCTTTAGAGCTCTATTAACCTTCTGATTAACCTCCATAATTGCAGGTTAATAGTGTGTGGGGACATTGAAGGCTCCTTTTTAAAGTTGACTTTCTTAGTGATGAAAAGTTAATGTGTTTAATTTGGCGACTCTACAAAGCTCTAGTAAAGGGAATATGTCAGGCACTTTAGTGTCTCTGCAGCCTAGTAGAATAGGCTTGTATATTTCAAACAGAAAACATATGGTAACCTACATTTTACTGGTGCCTTAGCTCAGAAGACCGATAACTGGATGGGGGTTCCCGAACTGATGGTCTCCACCGCCATCCAAGGCATTGTCTTCTGTCTCTTGGGAGCTCAGCCTCTGCTCATTCTTGGGTTCTCTGGACCTCTTCTGGTGTTTGAAGAATCTTTTTATAAGGTAACTTATCATTTACATCTTTGAGATATATATATATTTTTTGGGGGAAAATATACAACCTAGAATGTACCAACGTCATGTCACCTGCCAAATACACTTGTATTTGATCCTTTAAAAAGAAAACTATACTATCTTGTTTTTCAGTTCTGTAAAACCCAAGAGATTGAATACATTGTGGCACGTGTGTGGATCGGATTCTGGTTGATCCTCCTTGTCATCATAATGGTGGCCATTGAAGGCAGTTTCCTGGTCCGCTTCATATCCCGATACACACAGGAGATCTTTGCCTTTTTTATCTCGCTTATCTTTATCTATGAGACATTTTCCAATTTGGCAAAGGTGAGTTTAAAAGTTTATAGAATTAAACTGGTTCTGTACTATTTCAGACCCAAGAAACTTAGTTTCATTGATTTGAAAGAATTAGAGGTTACCATGATGATTGACAAAGCCCCAAATCCTAATTAGATTGGGAACTTTGATCTCTATGCCCAATACAAATTAAGAAGTCATGACTGTTGACTGGGAGGCAGCTTGCTTTAGCAGAAAGCTTCTCCACTTTTCATTCTATAATGCTGATCAATGTGTACTAGGTTATATTCTTCAGTCAGTCTAAGTTCCCTCTAATGTCCAAAGGGCAGAGTGAGTCCTCCAGAGAGAGGGAGATAAAATATATATATATATATATATTTATTTTAATATTTTTTTTTTTAAACCCCAATTAATAGATGGGAGATTTCCTTTTTCTAATAGGCTAGTTGATAGTGACAACCAGGGCTGTGGAGTCGGTAAGCGAATCCTCCGACTCCTCAATTTCCATGACACCAACTCCGACTCCCTCATACATGGTTCATGTTTAAGTGATAAATTTACTGTAGCACAGATTCATCTCAGCTAAAAGTCTAGACCCTTAGATCAGGAATAGGACAGACATTTATAGGACATTTCTTAACTTTCTCAAATTCTTATGAAAAAATATTCCCCACAAACTGCATTGAACTACTGTACCCAATTTATTATATATTGCCGGAGTCGGTCCATTTTATACCGACTCCACCAAAATGGACACAGACTCCCACTCCACAGCCCTGGTGACAACCCCTTTTTAAGAATATATTTTGCATTGATAATTCCAAATTTTTTATTTTTTTTTCCAGATTTTCATAGCACATCCTCTCATGGCCCATTACAATGAATCAACTGTTCAGAATGAAGAATTACCTCAGCCAAACACAGCTCTGCTGTCGCTGGTGCTGATGTCCGGAGCTTTCTTCATCGCTTACTTCTTGCGTCAATTCAAAAACAGCAGCTTCTTTCCTGGAAAGGTAAAGTTGTTGCTATACAATTATAACATGCTCTAGAATGTAATTTCTAAATCATTGTGTGCTATATCTTGTAAAGTAAATCGGTGGAAAGCATAAAAGTCTCAAAGATATATATATATATATATATATATATACCGTATATATTTAATAAAGACCAAAAGTTTGGACACACCTTCTGATTTTAAAGATTTTTCTGTATTTTCATGACTATGAAAATTGTACATTCACACTGAAGGCATCAAAACTATGAATTAACACATGTGGAATTATATACTTAACAAAAAAGTGTGAAACAGCTGAAAATATGTCTTATATTCTAGGTTCTTCAAAGTAGCCACCTTTTGCTTTGATGACTGCTTTGCACACTCTTGGCATTTCCAATTCATAGTTTTGATGCCTTCAGTGTGAATGTACAATTTTCATAGTCATGAAAATACAGAAAAATCTTTAAATGAGAAGGTGTGTCCAAACTTTTGGTCTGTACTGTGTGTGTGTGTGTGTGTATATATAAATTATAATATATTATTATAATTTTTTTACAGGTTATTAATATTTTATTGTTTAAACATTGGAATGGAAGTATAATTGGCTTGATGAGAAATTAATATTAGCTCTTACATGAACCAAATAATTGTGTAAGGAATGTAAAGAAGAAAGGGGGGGGCAGAAAGGTCGAGAATGGGAAGGAAAATGAGGTGGGGGGGGACAAAAGGAAAAAAAAAATGACTTATTAAAACCAGCACTTCAGAGGAGATTACATCTACCACGACATTCTATTTTAAGTATTATTTTCTGACAACCAGATTGCCAGGTCATTCCCCTCGCTGAATAATATCCAACATGTCCATAGGCAATGAAAAGCTTTGAGGTGATTATCATGTTTTCCATTTTCAAAATATTGTTAACCTATTCCACCCATTCACCCAAAGTGGGAGTTTTTGTGGATTTCCAGTGACGTGGAATAATTGATTTATTTAACAGCTGTTAGAAAGTGCCTAGGGATATCTTTCCTTACCTTTTGAGATTGAATCCAGAGTAATGGAAAGTAGGCCTATTTGGGGGGGAAGGTGTGACTCTGCTACCAGTGAGAATATTGAATTCCATAACTCACAAACCAATGGGAATTCCCATCATATATGCAACATAGACCCGGCAACACTGCAAGCACAAGTCCGACACAGGGGGAGATCCTATGTTGCATAGTGGGACAACAGTACCATTTCGATAGAATCTCAGGTTTTTCTCATGAACATGGCAAGTGATAGATAATTTGTGGGAGAGTGTGAATGCTTTTTGCCTTTCCTCCTCTGAAATTTGACTACCCAATTCATTCTGCCAAGCCCCAGTAAAGGGTATAGTGTCATAGCAGGTGTTTTTGTGTTGCTTTGTATATATGTAAGGGGTGTGGACTGGACTGTGGCGTTCATCCCCCTGAAGACACCAATAGCGTGTGTGTGTGTGTATAGTGTCATGCATCTTTAATATATATTGTGTAATATGTATAGTGTAAAGGTAATGCATAGGGTAAGACATACTTTAGGACTTAAAGCATAAGATGGGTAGGATTAGATAGTGACTGTAGTTGGATAGCGACATTAGGGTAAGGGTAGTGTTAATGTTTGGGACTAGCCCACAGTGGGAGAGGCTTAGAGCAAGTGACTGCTTCCTGTAGTTAGATAGGGACAAGTTCAAGTAGGAAGTGTCCGTGAGCAGTGTTGTTGTTGTAGTTGAACTATAGAAAAGGAGACTAAGAGACAAGGGAGTAGTTGGTAATTTGTTTAGTTTGTACATGTATTATGTCAATCCAAGGTAGAGATGTGAGCGTCCAGGGAGAGAGGTCCCATTCCAGTTTCGCCCGTTGCTTATGTTCCACAGATCTGAACCAGTCTACTGCTCTCATAAGAATCTCAGTTAGTATTTTTATAGATCCGGCAGACTAGTACCCCCTTTATTTTTGGGACGACACAATATTTTATCCTGGGCCTCAACGTTCCCCATGCAAACTTACTAATAGCCTTGTTCAGATGGGAGGAAAAGGTCTGAGGAACGAGAACACAGACAGGAACTCTAGAATATAAAGAGAAGTTTTGGCAAAATGTCCATTTTGATCATTCAAAATTTAATGAATTATAACTTGAAATCCTTCTCCTTGTTTGGTTGTATGAAGAGTTTGTTCAAGGATTAGGATATAATACCTATGCCGATCATCAGTTCCCTGGAAATTATGTACCCAGGTTAGAAATTAGTTGTCAGTTCAGCATTAAAAGTTATGTTCATGAATTCTATTTTAGAGTAGTTGACTTTACAATTGCTTACATGGCCGAATTCTTTGAATTCCTTTATTATAGAGGGAAATTAGATCATTGGGTTTGACACATATAGCAACAGGTCATCTGTGTATAGAGCTAGTTTATAGTGATGTGAGCCTATAGTAACTCTGCTAATATCTGGATTTTTACTTAATGCTACCGCTAAATGTTCCATCACCAATGTGTACAGGAGAGGTGATAAGGGACACCCTTGACTCGTCCGATTTTTAATATAAAATGTGTCAGATAGGGCATACTGCCTTCTAACTCCCGCTTTAGGGTCAGTGTATAAGGATAGACTTTTAGATGGCAAGAAAGGGCCCAACTCAATTTGTCGTAGGTTACTCTGCCAGAAAGTCCAATGCACTCTGTTGAATGCTTTTTCTGCCTCGAGAGAAGCAAGGCACATTGGGATCCCATGTTTTTTGCATGTGAGATTAACATCGTTTTATTTGTATTCTCATGAGCTTCTCTACCCTTAGCAATGATCAGGTTGGCTTTGTTAACAATTGAGGGTAGGCAGTCGGAGAGCCATGTTGCAATAATTTTAGAGAATATTTTGACGTCTACATTATTTAATGATATGGGACAAACATTAAGGTAGGTATTTGGTTCTTTTCTAGGCTTTCATATAACCGTTATGTGAGCCTCAAGTGATTGGGGAGCAAAAGGGAGTCTTCTGAGATATTATTGAACACTTTTGCTAAAATGGTAATAACTGAGGTGCAAACATCTTCTAAAATCTGTTAAATCCATCTGGTATAGGGCATGATTTAATGGCTGCTCCCATCTCTTGTTCAGTGAAAGCTTTGTCTAGTACCTCCACTCAGACATCTGTAAGGAAGGAAGGGCTATATCAGGATTTAAAAAATAAAAATAAATAAAAAATTGGATGGTTGAATGATTGATGATTGGATGAAAAAGGTTGAACTTTCTGAACCTTTGTCTTTTTTTCAACCTATGTAACTCTTTTGTATGATAAAAGGGTGGTGTAGCCATAGATAGGCTGTACTAACGCTATTAACTTGCAGATATAGGGTTAATTTTCAGGTTACTAGCATCGGGAAAGTGCCTGGCCAGTATATCAAAAGTGCGGCACCAAGGAGAAAATGGACGTTGTTCTTCCCATGAGCTGCTGGCTTTCAGTCATACAGAAGTGCCGACACAGCTACAGTCGCCATTCACAGCACTCTGTCAGGGGCTGTAAGCATGCCCTGGCATCTGACTTACAGCCGGCTCTACAACGTGTATGTGCAGAGTAAGTTGTCAGTCAAAGTCCCATGGTGTGCTTACAGACGCTTCTCACAGTGCTGTAAATGGTGACTGTATCTGTGCCGGCACACCTCTGACTAACAGCCAGCAGCTCCTGGGAGGAATAACGTTAAATTTCTCCCGAGAGCCACTCTTTCAGTACGGCTGCTGGGCACTTTCCTAATGCTATTTAACCTGCAAATGAACCCTATATCTGCAGGTTAATGGCATAATCCGACTTGACAGGTTCCCTCTTCAACAGATTTTCTTTCTTGGTTTTTGTGAGGATCTGAGGTTGCGGTTTGTAATAATGACCTAGGCAGGTTAAAGATGCAACTATTTTTAATTCTTTACATCCATGGTCTTACAGCAATTCTGGGTAGATGGCCAAAATACAATGTCACCAATCTACAAGAGCCAAACCCGGGGCCGGTAGTTAAACTGTCTCCCAACTTTTGGTTGGCCCATAACTTTTGTATCTTCCGCCAGTATAGTCTGTAGTCAGTCCATGTTCCTCCAGACGACGGATACCATGATCATAGTGCGTGCATCCACCGCCAGCCAGCAACAACATATAGTACAGTCCCAGCAAGTATACAAGATAATGCAAATGACAGAATTTCACCCTTCTGCTGGCTCACTGAGGATTAGAACCTCTGTGACTTTGGGGTAGTTGGCCCTGAATGCCCCAATCGGTCGCACTCCGCTTTTGGCAGGCACCCACAGAGAGGAGGTAGCAGCAAGTTTAAGAGGCTGACCGAGCACAGTGAGGAATGTGGCCAGGTGACTTGTGTCCCAGCCTGGGTTCTCCAAACATCTTCGGAGGTTCAGTAGTGAGCAGTGGAGCAGATCTGTATTCCAGCCATGGTTCCTTGGGCTTTTCTCATAGTCTCTCTGGAGAGCTAGCGAGAGACCTTATACCCACAGCTCCCATTCATTATCTTCTCCCACAGGATTGGGGGAAGGTGGGAGGAGGTAATCCCTCATTGTTCGATTGTTTAATTAACCTGCATTTTTGTCCTAAGTTGTGTAGACTAGTACACCACAGGGGCTGACACCATACATAATCAGCAGGCATACCACAAATTATCGTACAAAAAGAGTCAATGTACAGGCTCTTATGAAATAATTGCTCATGTTCAATGATCTACTGAATATAGGAACAATACGTCTGGCATAATTAAGAATAATTCACCACCAACCCAGGCCAGGGTGACGCTGTGTCGTCACAATTTTCAAATAGCTAAAGTGGCTTTTCTGGTGGAAATGTCTCACATTCCTCATTGAGTTATGATTTCCAGTTCTATAAGCTTCACTATGATTCTAAAGTTCCCTCTACTGTACGTGTCATAAGCCCTTCATGTAAGATAACACTAGTGGTGTTGGGCTACACAACATCAGTTAATAAAATAATGCACCTTAACCATGTAATAAAAAATTATAGAAAAATTAAACCTCAATGGATACTGACTGGGCCACTTGGACAAAAGAGGCTTTTTTTATACTAACGTGCCATGATGGCAAGACCAAGTTAGATATTGTGGTAAATACATTCCACCCTTAACCTTCAATATTTGCTTTCCAGCTCCGTCGTATAATTGGAGATTTTGGCGTTCCTATTGCAATCCTTATTATGGTTTCGGCCGACTTTTTTATTGAGGATACGTACACAAAGGTCAGTATATTCCTACAAATATAGCAGATTGTACAGTAGCTATCCTCTTCTTCATATACACTAATTACATATACTACATCCATTTCCAGAAACTCGCCCTCCCCAAAGGTATTAGCGTCTCCCTTCCTGCAAACCGTAGTTGGTTCATTTCCCCCATGGGGCTAAACCCAGAAGTCAATCCTTTCCCTGTCTGGATGATGTTTGCGTGTGGGATCCCAGCAATATTGGTCTTCATCCTGATCTTTATGGAATCCCAGATTACTACGTAAGGATTCTCTAACGAGTTGTGATATTGTCATTCAATTTTACTTCTATATAAGTTTTATCATGGCTGTGACAACCTTTTATTCACAATTGATAAATATCTGCTTTTTTTTTCCCTATAGAAACTACACCAATCTTGTCCATGGGCTTTGTCTGGTATTTCTGTTAAGTCCTATTTACTTGAATGGATCCGAGCTGCACTACCAGACACAGCCTATGGACAAGAGTGGCTCTGTTTTTGGTCTAAGAAATATCTCTGCACATCTATATAATATAATTTCATTCATTCCCTGTGTTCAGATGCTGACTTTACTCTGTCCTTCAGGCTCATCGTCAGCAAACCAGACAGAAAGGCTGTGAAAGGTTCTGGATTTCACTTGGACCTTCTGTTGATTGTGGGCATGGGGGGTATATGTGCACTCTTTGGAATGCCTTGGCTCAGCGCAACCACAGTCCGTACAGTCAGCCATGCCAATGCTCTCACGGTCATGTCCAAGGGAGGAAAACCTCAAGTAGAGCGCGTTATTGAACAACGAATCAGTGGTCTCTTGGTCGCTGTTCTTGTGGGTACGTAGAAGACTGTATAATGTCGATATGCCTCAATGGGGGAGATTTAGAAAACTGTCAAAATGAAAAACTGTTCTTTTTGGCATTAGCAACCAATCACAGTGCAACTTGCATTTCTCTTAGTGCGTATAAGAAATGAAAGCTGTTCTGCTATTGGTTGCTATGCGCATCTTCCCCATATATTTATTCCTTCAGCTCCGTGGTAAAATGGTATAAAACGTATGAAAGCAGAATCAGATTGGCTAGTGTATCTTGAAGCTCCTTGTCCTAATAGAAAATCTGTAACAGGCCCCCACCTTACATGTGCCATCTACAATAAATTGGTATATGACAGTTTTGGGCCCCATCAGGCACCAGGGCTGAGATGTGACTGCTGCCTCTGCACTCTCTATAGCTGCATGGTAGACACACCATTTGATATTAAAGGTGTTCTCTGGGAATAGAAAAGAAGATGCATAAATAGAATATCATTATAAATTCCAAAATTACTCCAAACTATGAAATAATAATCATGAAACAACCCATTTTAAATGAGGAAGTGCCACAGATTGGGTGGAGCACAGACCCAACTCCCATATTGGTGCTGTTCCAACAATGTCTGCACTTTGTCTCCAAACAGTCGCATGACATTAATATGTCAGCTGGCTGTATTTTCGGTCCGAGTGCGATCCGACAAACGTTAGTCTATGGGGCCGTGTGTGAGGTGTGCAGGATGGTAGTCATGGGCGAGGGGCGGCTGTGTTCCCACACCCTGGCACCCTACAAATAAACAGTGTCTCGTTTCCCATGTGCTGTGCATGTGGTGCAAAATACTCACGTTTCGGCTGCAGGCCTCCGCTGTCTCCAGGCTCCCGGAACTAGGAACATCCGCACACAAATCAGGGGACACTCGCTAAATAACAAAGAGTTCAACTTTACTTAGCATCTTGAGTTCAATTTCTGTCATAACACAGTACAATCACACTTTTTCCGTTTGTTCAGCCTGAGCTATCCCTTCTTTCACTAGCTCCCTCGGCCCCAGCTTCGCAGTTTCCATAAGACCCGTCCCGTCTCCCTCATGCTTTTCCCCGTCCAATTTCCACTTGTTGGAAGGGAAAAACTCATGCGTGCCTAGTTCAGACCGTAGGCCCCGGTTGTTACAGGAATGTCCTCTGAAGACAGTTGCCAACATTCTCATACTGGAAAACAGTTCGTACTTCTCGTGCCCTCCAGCCATCTGGCCTTGAACTTCTTGCTAAAGTTATCTCTCAACTCTTTCTAACCTAACCAGAATGTTTTTCCCCTTTTTTGCTTGACCTAGACCCCTCTTATTCTGGGCTGGTCCCGAACATATTAAATGTGTACTAATCTGTCTGCCCCAGCAGTCTGTTGCTGGGGAAACTTCACCTTTCACCTACTTCCTATATCTAATATGCCCACAACTGCACCTTTCCCATTCCTAATCTAAACTATGAGTCCTATCCAATATCTTGCACTATTTCTTATCTCCTAAATCTTAACCCCATACTTTCCGTATACCTAATACATCAATACATTGTACATTTATCACAACACCTTAGGAGAACCACATCACTTAGTATTTATAAGAGTCTATGGAGTTTCGCATATCATCACAAAAATGCAATAAAATCACACACTTTCTACAAACACTGTCTCAAGAGTGAGAAGCATATGACTGCCTCTGTCACACCCTTACACGTGCACTTGTCCAATTTTTTTTTTTCCTCGGACCGAGTCTGGTCGAGGAAAATATTGCAGCATGCACTATTTGCATGTGTAAATCGGATCGCTTTTGGCCATGCGAGTCAGTGGGCCCATCATAAAAATCGGAACACCTATCCGAGTGCAGTTCGATTTTCAGACTTATAGAATGGAGAAGATTGGAGACTTTTTTTTTTTTCCATCTTCTCCTCATCTGAGCTAATCGGATCACACTCGGTTCAGAGTGTGATAAGCATGATTAGACCGATTTTTCTCGGATGAGACAAAATACGTCCGTGTGACCCTATGAAGAGTTTTTCAGCACTGGGAGTCAGAAAACCTTATGAACTTGCTATTTGTCTTCACCTTTGAGAGCTTGGTAATGAGGTGCATGAGTTCCAGCTACTGAACGCCAGGGTGGGTTAGCTAGCCATTCTGTCTTGCTCGGGAGATCTGGATCAATGTTCCTCCCTGATTAGGGAGGGCCAGCTACAACTTTATTTCGGGGAGTCTAGGGCATCGTGTGCCAACCCCAGTAACGGTAGCCACCATCTTCCTGCACCTACACATCCCATCATTATTCTGCCGAGTCACTAGCTCCATATTGTTGAATCGGATGTTACGATGGACACGGCACGTCCTGAATGAAGAGCCCATTAGATATATAGTCAGGTGAATGCTTCAGTTGCGGCATAGCAATATATATAATGCTGTGCGGATAAAGAAAACCTGTGTATATTCTTTAATTACATGTCCACAGTACCATACCGGATTTCTGTACCATCCTTCTAATGCCATAAATCACATCCTGCAAGTGTGACCTCCTGTCCTCATATTCCATTGCCGCTTACAACAAACAAGCCAAGCCGACATTGACCCTGGGGGTATTCAGCTATAGAGGAAGTGCAGCGCCAGGGATGGGGGAGGATGTGGAAAAATGGGTCATTGAAATGAAGGACGCATAGAGTTTGAGATGCATAGAGGACACATAGTGTACAGAGAAAGGAGAAGGAAAGGTTTGAGGTCATGTAACAAGTAAAAAAAAAAACCTGAAAATCTCAAATATTTTGACATTTGACTCCTCAATCCCACCAGATATAAGACTAAAATATTCCATAACATGCTTCATCGTGTTACACCAGCTATATGTGTACACGTATTGGGAGCTGATCGAGGTTTGTGAGCCCCTTCTCCTATATTTTTAAAGGAGAATTCTATAGAAATTGTGTACCTGATGTATATAAGAAGGTTCTATCCAATAGCACAATGTTACACGCACGCCACTAGGTTCAGATAGGGCAAGACGGGTTTCATTAATTCGTTGGAATCCTGGGGGAACCATTACTCAGGGCCTCCATTGGCTGCAGTTTCTCTCAGGCACACAATAGATTCATTTGCTGACTAGACACATCTGACACGAATCTTCATAAACAGTTGAACAGTGGAGTTTATCAAGTACGGCCAGTACCATTTAACTCCTTGAAGCAACATGCTTCACCACAGTAGAGTCTATTAAAGCAGGCACCGTAACGTCAGTCTCTTCAGTAGCATAATTCAGCACAGATTAGATCTCTTAGCAGCACACTTCTATGCATACACAACCACAGGTAGTGCACAGCATTCTTTATCCTGCATGGAGATGGAGGGGGGAGGGTTTGATGGTTTGATGAGGGAGATGATCCCCATGACACGATTCCTTCCAGTACTTATCTTTCTGCCCGATAATCCTCTGCACTGTTAGTTCAAGGAGTCTATCTGACCCATGTTTAGCTTTCCTCCTGACCTGAATTCTGTTCACTTGCCTTCTGTCAGATACAGATCACACACCACCCTGCTCTTAGGCTCCAGCCAGACTAATAAACAAGTTCCTCACAATCCCCCTGGGGCTCTGCTAAACACTCCCTGTCTCCTGTGACTGTGTTAACCCCTCTAGTTGTGGATGCTTCAGAAGCACAACACTTCCTGTCTCTTGTGACTGTGTTAACTCTTATAGTTGCTAGATTCTTTTGAAGCACTACTTCTGCATTTCACAACAATCCCAGCAACATTGTAAAGACTGGATTCAGATTGCATAATGTAAACCTGTTAATTGTGGGGCACCCTATTGCTCATCGAATCGGATTAATTTTCCAAAAACCGTGCCACACCTATCCATAAGTAATATGTGGTATTGCAGCTTGGCCACATTTACTTTACCGAAGCTGAGCTGTAATACTGGACAAAACCCAGGGACAAGTGTAATGCTGCTTCTAGAAGAAAGCGGCCATGTTTGGAGTCGTATATGACCCCTTTTAATTTGGCTCTAATATGTATGATGGGCTCAGGGTACTCAAAATAAGGCGCAGCACAAAATGATGTCTCAGAAATCTCCTTTTAGTTTTGTGTATATTTGCATACTACAGTGGAAGATGGTTTTAGAGACCATCTTAATCTCCTATATGAATGTGATATCTGCGGAGATGATGAGGGAATTCTCATCTATATGTGTGTCTCTTTCCAGGGGTCTCCATATTGATGGAGCCAGTTCTGTCCCTCATCCCGCTGGCTGTTTTATTTGGCATTTTCCTGTACATGGGGGTCACCTCACTGAATGGAATACAGCTGTTCGACCGGATCCTACTAACCTTGAAGCCACCAAAATATCATCCTAGCGAACCCTATGTAACACGGGTGAGTAATGCTAGGAGAAAAAATGTCATCTTCGAAATTTGGATAGTGAATTGTGACCAATTGGAGGAGACCTGTGCTAAATTTAGGGTCCCTCTTACAGATTGGAGGTGTAGGTGCTTCCTGTGATGCTTTTGGCTATGGCTTGTCATGGTCAAAAGAAAAGGTCATGGAAGTTGATGGAGGAAGGCGCAATGAAATTGGAAGAAAAACAAGTAAAATTAAAGAGGAATGGTCAATCGCAAGAAATGTGTTTTTGTTTTTCTTCGGTGGTTTAAATGCCACAGCTCTCCGTTCCTAAGATATGGCCATGTATGTAAATCTAGTCTCTTATCCTAGTGGACCTGGCCCTTAGATTTGAGGACCACACCTAGTGGCTATAAAGAGTAGATATACATACAGGAAAGGATTCTGTATCTCCAGGCATGGAAAGGGGGAGGAACAACAGAAAAATGACATCAAATTCAAGAGAATAGTGGCATTTACACCAGGTAGAAAATACAGATTTACGGCAAGTGACAGGTCGTCTTTAAAGAAAATGGAGCAGTAGTCGCACGTGTGGTGCCACTCCATCAAAGTCTGTGACTGAGCGGAGTACAGGGAATGGAGCAACAGCATGCAAGCACAACCGATGCCCCATTTATAAGTGTGGACATGAGCCCCCTTTTACAAGATCAACGGGAGTCCGAGCATTGGTACCCCAAGTGGATAGACACTTAACCTGTGAATAGATAAGAAGTTAGGATCCAATTTTGGGCAAGATTTACATAATCCCTATTTCTTTTCACATCTCCCAAATATTTGCTATCATTATTTCTGAAAATAGTCCTTGTAAGTTCATGATGTTTAGCAAGTAATGGTTCCTAAGAGCCCTTTAAAGTGTTTTGTCCTATATTTACATTTCCTTTTTGTAGAAGCCCCCTTCCCACCCCAACAATAAGCTGGCCTCTATTGGACCCCAATGATATATTGTAATATGGAGATCCCAATATCTAATGTTCAGTTCCCTGCAGCACCTTCCTAGGGAAAATAAAGCATTACACAGTGCCCCTTAAAATCGATGGACCACGAGTGTAAAGCCGGTACATGCTATTGTATAGACACTGGAAATGATATGCTTTCTTTTTCCTTGCAGGTTAAGACTTGGCGTATGCATGTATTCACACTATTGCAGTCGATCTGCCTGATCGCTTTGTTTGCTGTGATGTTCAGTCCTGCCTCCCTGGCTCTTCCATTCATCCTCATCCTCACTGTGCCAGTCCGCCTGTTCTTGTTGCCTCGCATTTTCACAAGCCTGGAGCTCAAATGTGTAAGTTTTCAAGGAAGCCATATAATGAGCATAATTGATTAAAGAGATAAGCCGATTCAGGTCACAAAAGATTAGGGAGCTTACACCTGCAATGCTTACATGGTGGCACCATGACCATCCGTTCTACAGTAATCCTATATAAGTCACTGGTGATGGGGGCTCTAAGACAACTGGACAAATGTGTGTTGTCCAAAACTGCAAATAAGTTCCATTAAAACTCATTTTATGGTAGTACTGTAATGTTGTAGCTTTTACAAACTGATAAAATATGGTCACCATATCGATCCTGCCTGGTATAAGTACCAACTATCTTCAATGTCCTCTGCTTCCTGCTGTATTTGATGGCCCTGACCATGGTGGACAATCTCAGCCTGCCATGATGGCATTGCTATGAACGTTTCACAATTGACCACCCTGCTCGTGTTGTCAGCATAGAGGACAGATTTTGGTTACTCAGTTGGGTTTCTAGCTGGATTATTAACCATTGTATGCTTTTTGTATAGTTGTGGGACTTGGCCCATGTGGGTACTTTGGGGCTCTTAAAGAGAAGAGGGCCCAGATAGGTGCTACAAATCCTAATCTACTAAAGGGAGTCTGTCACCCCCAAAAAATGTATATTAACCTAGCTGTACCATTGAACCTGTTACTGGTACAGTACCTGAGAAAGTGACCTTTAATTCAATTGCAAATGAGTGGGCTTCCCTGAACCCTTTGCCAAGTGCTCAGTGTACTATTCCGTCCCCTTTATTTGAATTTTTGGGATTTGTCCAGACTGAGTACTGCCATAACTAAGCCCGCATGTCTATGGCCTGTGCACTGACACTGCCTGAGTCTGGCGGAGTGCACACAGTGTCGGAGCGAGTGCTCACGGTGAGGGCAAAACCTTCACTGGAACGGTTACTGTGTACGAGCGGGTGTCAGTGGGCATATGCAGTGGACGGAGTTCATGCAGCGCTCACTTGCTCTGGACAAGTCCCTAAAATACAAATGCTCTAAAGACATTGTGATAATTCGAATTAACAAGGTCACTCTTTCAAAATGCAAATTGAGGGGCGTAGCAATACAATAGTCCTTGGCCTCCAGGAAGGTGCTCTGAAGATCCCTCATTTGTGATAAGTTATTTTCTCAGACACCTTACCACTGAAATGTACAGTACAGGGCTAATATAACTTTTATAGTGGCTAAGTCTTCATTTACTGTGTGACTGCAAACTTGTGAATACTCACAATTGCATGCTGTCGGGATTCTCCATTGCCGACAGTGAGACCAGAGATCGGCGATATACATACTTCTGGCCACATTCTAACTAGACGTGTGTCCTTGCTCAATTCACTTGTATTGGGCGACCACTGCGCATGTCTAGTCAGAATGTAACCAGGAGTATGCGTATCGCATACTTGCGGTCACATGACCACCCATTCCTAGCACTGAAGAATCCTGACGGTGTTCATTGTGAGGATTCACAAGTCTGCAGTCACATAGACTTACGTGGCAAACCTGGACAACCCCTTTTAATATTCGTTCTGGGGGTAGCAGACTCACAAACAAATATATTGAATTAATTCTCTAGGATTCTGCAAAGTGGTCTCAAAATTTAAAAAAAAAAGGCCTTTTTTTTTTTTTTTTTTTTTTTTTTTTTTTTTTTTTTTTTTGGATAACTGCTCCACATCTGTCTACAGGCTGTCTGGTATTGAAGTTCCATTAAAGTGAATGGGATTGAGCTGGGTCATAACCCATAGAATTCATTTGTAAAGAAAGCAGACATGGATTTTCAGCCCCTTTTAAGTAGTTGGCGTTGTTCCTCAACACCACAGGGGGCTCCAAATTAATTTATTAAATGTCTACCATCACTATTACTCTTTTTCAGCTGGATGGAGAAAACGCTTCTGTCAACCTGGAAGAAGAAGAAGGTCAAGATGTCTATAATGAAGTCCAGATGCCTGTCTAACCCAGCGCTATGTCTTGAGCCTACGTAGTGCAGCCATCACTTATAGCCATTTTCTAAAAGACCATCCTTATGGGACCATATAATACAAGTATTGAGAACCTTCAGGAGTTCTCCGTCCATAGCTATGCAACTTCCTGACCGTGATTTTTTATATATGTTTTATAATGCACTATTTTCATATGCAACTAAGAAAAAGAAGGGGCAAAAAAAATCTGTAATTTTTTTTTTTTTTTTTTTAGATTTTTACAAATTATTTTTATTTTCCTATTGAGAACTCTTTATTAATTTATAGGTAAAAACACAGCCAAGTTCTTTCAGAAACGTCGCCAATCTATAGGCTGGTATTGTACCCAAGCTCCATGTAAATACTCAGGGGATGTGTTGTCATACCAGGCATGTCCTAAATACGAGAGTGGCGCTGTTTCTGAAAGAAAAGAACTAGGTTTTTTATTATCTGCTTTTATTTTTTACTTTTTTTTTTTTTTTTTTTTTTTTTTTAAATCCCTCTTATCTTATTGCTTATTTTAATGCTGTTTTTCATTTAAAGGAACACTGGGCACAATGTATACATTGGGTTATGCCTAATGCACAGCTTCAGAGGTTGAGGCATGATACATATGTATCATTTCTGCTCCTTTAAGGATAATGTGCTTTGCTTTAAAAAAATAAACTAAAAAATAAATATATATAAAAATCTGTAAATATGCTTTAAAAATATTATTTTTCAATATAATTATTAAAATATTCCCCTCAAGGACAAAATCCTGTTTAATTATGCACTGAAGATACCGGAGTGTTTTTAAAACTGATCACGAAAAAATAGGAAAGTTTTATTTAGGACGTAATGAATGTGCTGTTTGAATAAACTGAAATAATTTTTATATTTTAATATCTGTTTTTCGCAAGAGAAATGTTTTTTTTTTTGTGGCAATTTGATGCTTTGCAGAACTGGATATTATAATATCTGAGAAAAAAATAATTTTATACAAATAATAAAATATTTGACTAAACCCTGTATGTTCTACTTCCATTTATTAAAAATAAAATCTGGTAAACCAGGCAGGGCTGGATGTAGAAACTGACAAAATGGGCAGTTGACCAGGGCTCTCTTTTCTTCAGGGGGCCCTCAAGGAGAAAACTGAATTAATGATTAAAAATTGCAAGAATACTTTTATTTGTTGCTTAGGACCATCATTTCCGAAAAGCCAGACCCATAATTAGTTCTGGATTTTCCATATGGCATTTGTCAATGGAGTGCTCTATTTCAGGAGAGCGGGCAGCGCACATTCTGTCCCGCTCAAATAAAGCTTCCTGCCAGTAGAGGGCGCATTGGGGCAGTAGGTACTGCACACAAGGAATGAAGGGGCCATGTTTTTGCCACATAGTAGGCATTCTGATTTAAGGAAGCACTCCTCCTCCTCCTCCCATCAAAATGTTTATCCTCTTAATAAATTGCATTCATCATAATTTACAGCACTGTGTACTTACAATTGCTCATTTTGCCTTTCTACCCAGCTAATTCTTCTCATTTCCATTAGGTCTATGACATTATGTGATTAATAACTGACTAGCTGAATCCTTCTAAGCTCTATGTAGAAACAGGAGGTCAATTTTCCCTGTATGAGTCATAAACCACTGCAAAAGTTCCTGGCAGGGTTAGGAGGGAGCAGCTGGGTGAGGATTGGAAGAGGGGAATCATAAATGCAGGGAAAAGAGACTTCCTGTTTCTACATAGAGAAGAATTATCTGGGTAAAAAGGCAAAAAGAGCAATTGTAAGTGCACAGTGCAATATAATATGATGACTGCAATATATTCAGGAGATAAAAATGTTGATGGGAGAGCTTTTAGTAAGGAAATCGGAATGGGCCTTGTGTGACTATTTGGGCTCCTTCACTGGACTATATCTTCAGTCCGGGTGCTGTTCGTGAAAAAAATGGACAGCACTGGGGCCAATGTTATTCAATGGGGCAGTGCAGATGGGGGAAAAAAAATGGCTGCTGAAAAAAAAAAAAAGGATTGTTTACAGGCAGCACACGGATGACAAATGAAGGAAAATTGTTCTTTTCTGGATGAAACGCTGAATGATTTTTTGTACTGTGGTGTGAACCTAGCCTATATGAAAGATCCAATAGGGAAAATTCCTACTGTAAGCCATGGGGAGAAAGAGGGGTATTGCTGAAATTACTACAGGCACATGAGGACAATTGCTGGGATTAATTTGATGGATGATACACTGACTGCTTTTGAGGATCTTCCGTAACCACTGGAGCCAAGACCATATGGCTTCCTTCAGATGTTTGATTTTCCCACGTATGAGAAAAATGCACCGATTATTTTGAAAGGACTCTGATCAGAGTGTGGTCCGAGTGTCATAAGTTTTTCTCGTACATGAAGGGAAAAAAAAGTTTCTTCGTCTTCTTCTTTCTGACAGTTTGTGAAAATCGGACCGTACTGGGATTGCATCTTAATGCCGTCCGTTTTTTTTTCACAGATCCATAGACTTGCATTACCGATTTTGGTCCAACGCTCGGATCAAAATAGGACATGACTCCGCGATTTTCCGCTGATCGTTCAGTCGGTGAAATATCAGACACGTGAGCGACCCCATAGATCACAGGTACGAGTGCGATCTGTGAAAAACAAGATTAGCACTCATACATGATAAACGGACGTCTGAATGAGGCCAACATTCAGCAAAAAAGCTATGGTACATGCCCTGGTTCCTGCCGCTGACAACTCCACTGGGTGGCACCCTGACACTGATCTCTCCATAGGGTCCTCCCCAGATTGAACATGATAACTGCATGCCACCATGCACTCTATTCACACTGGCGTCAACCATTCTGGTTTTACAGGATTTGTGATTTATGCACCTCTTATTTTTCTGCATTACTTGTTTTACTGGATTTTTTTAAAATGCTGCGCTGTCTTAAAGGGGTTGTCCAGTCAGATGGTAATGTTGACTTATCATTCTGATGGGCCATCATCACTATCAGATTGGTGTGGATCAAACACCTGGCAGTTCCCCCAGCAATCCAATATACTGACCATCTGAAGGATAAATTGCCAATATAATTTGCTCAGATAACCCCTTTAAGTTTTGAAAGGTGCTAGGGCAGAGTCCCTTCTGTACAGGGCAGAGTCCCTTCTGTACAGGGCAGAGTCCCTTCTGTACAGGGCAGAGTCCCTTCTGTACGTAGCAGTTTTATTTTTAGTATTTCGATCCCATTTGTTTGGGCTCTATACAGTATGTCTCTCAGTACCTGGCTTTCTGCAGTGAAATGCTGCTGCCCTCCAGAGGGTGCTGCCCCGGTCAAGGACTCTTGTATGGGCTTTACTTTTGAATAAGAGTAAGCAAAGGCTTCAAGAGATGGAAGTCTGCACAGTGCACAATCAGCAAGATCATAGAGGAACCTACCAAGGCTTGCAATCCTAGAAAGTAAGTGTCCCAAAAAGGCACTATATGAATGGAGTAAACCAAAAAGGGGGATATGTGCCAGGGCAACATTAATCATACCAGTTATTAAAATATGATCACCTTTATTAAATACAAATCAGCCTGATGAAGCATTTGTGAAACGCGTTAGGTGTTGAGTGAGATACCTCTTAATCCCCTGTGGGTTATACTAGTTTTTTGGTATTGACACCCTTGCATAGATGTATACAGTCATGGCCGAAAGTATTGGCACCCTTGAAATTGTTCCAGAAAATGAAGTATTTCTACTAGAAAATTATTGCAATTACACATGTTTTGTTATACACATGTTTATTTGCTTTGTGTGTATTGGAGCAACACAAAAAAAAAACAGGAAAAAAAAAAGCAAATTGGACATAATTTCACACAAAACCAAAAAATAAATGAGCTAGGCAAAATTGTTGGCTCCCTCAACTTAATATTTGGTTGCACACCCTTTGGAATAAATAACTGCAATCAGTCGCTTCCTATAACCATCAACAAGCTTCTTACTCCTCTCAATTGGATTTTGGACCACTCTTTTCTTGCAAACTGCTCCAGGTCATATTTGAAGGTGCCTTCTCTGAACTGCAATTTTAAGATCTCTCCACGGGTGTTCAATGGGATTTAGATCCAGACTCCTTGTTTGCCACTTCAGAACTCTCCAGCTCTTTGTTTCCATCCATTTCTGGGTGCTTCTTGAATGTTTGTGGTCATTGTCCTGCAAGAAGACCCATGACCTAGGACGCAAACCCAGCTTTCTGGCACTGGGCACTACATTGCAATCCAAAATCCTTTGGTAATCTTCAGGTTTTGTGATGCCTTGCACACAGTCAAGGCAGCCAGTGCCAGAGGCAGCAAAACAACCTCAAAACATCTTTGAACCTCCACCATATTTGACTGTAGGTACTGTGTTCTTTTCTTTCTAGGCCTCATTCAGTTTTCGGTAAATAAAATGATGTGCTTTACCTTGGTCTCATCTGTGCACAAGACACTTTCCAAAAAGGATTTTGAGTTACATATATTTTGACAAACAACAGTCTAGCTTTTTTTTTATGTCTTTTTGTCAGTGGGGTCCTCCTGGGTCTCCTGTCACAGCATTTTATTTCATTCAAATGTCAATGGATAGTTTGCACTGACACTGCAGGTTAGCTTGAATTTGATTGGGCTGCTTATCCACTTTCCGGACTATCCCGCGTTGCAACCTTTCATAAATTTTTCTCTGCCGTCCACGTCCAGGGAGATTAGCTACAGTGGCATGGGTTGTAAACTTCTTGATTATGTTACGCATCGTGGACAAAGGAACATCAAGATTTCTGGAGATGGACATGTAAGCTTGAGATCAGTGGTGTACCACCAATGGCAGCTGGCCACACCACTGCTATAAGGCTCGTGAGCCGGGAGGGGGGCCCATTGTAAGCGCCTGCACTCCGCCCGACAGCGCCTGCACTCCGCCCGACAGCGCCCGCACTGTCACCGCGAGCAATGATGATGGAGAAGGTAGTGTTAGCAGACAGTTCCACCCCATAATTCTGCCTCGGCATCTGATGTGTCAGAACAGCAGGCGCGATGACGTCATTATGTGGCGCCCCTGAGGGTTCGACCGCCACAGGGATGCTGCACTTCTCTAATGGAGTGTAGTGATCCTTCTCTGAGGTAAGAACAGTGTGATGGTCAGGACCCCACCTCCACATCCAACACCACACTTCTCCCACCAGAGGGAGCTAGAATGCACTAGGTGCTGCCCCTGCTAGAAGTGGGAGACTGGGGAACCAAGAGATAGGGGAACCATTTAGTGGGTGAGGGTGGAGGACTCACATTTTAGTGACACTTAATAATTCATATTTAATACACAGCCATCTTGGTTCATGGTCTTTTGGTAGTTCTGTCGGTCTTTTAATGGTTCTTTGACTGTTCCTTATCATGACCTCCCTCCCTGAGCGTGGATCCTGTGTGGACCTGCAGAGGACGGGGACACGGCCCCTCGTACCCCGGCCTTGGGTCGAGGGGCAGGCTGCAGATAATGTATGTCTCAGCCCGGTCAAGGACCATGACCAAGAAGGCCCGGGGCTTAGGAGTGTAGCTCCACCGCAAATGGATCCCAGGGAGGATGCAGACGGAGCGGTGTACGCCACCTGTCCTCGCCAACCTGATATGTTCAGAGGGATTCCGGCTGCAAGAGGGGTACCGACACCCGACCTTGCTACTCCACATCCTGGTCGGGAAAGCCCGGTAGGCCCTGAGGATCCCACCGGGTATCGGAAGGAGCGGAGCTGCCACCCGTACCCTTTTTCTGAGTGAAGTTCAGAGGGAGACCCGGCCTATCTACACACACACAGACCGGAAAGGACCCGGTCTGAAGTCTAGGAACACTCTGGTGCGGGGTCCTGAATGAACGCTGGACTTACTCGGAGGTTGTTGGACCCCCCCCCCCCGTTTTTGGTGATCGCAGAACTCCGCGAGGAGCAGGGAGACGCCTTCCTACTGCCATCTCCATCGTGAGTAAAAACCCTGTAAGTTAACCCCTATGGCCTCCGGACTCTTTATTCTGCATTACACCGCGCTACGCAGCACCAGACCTCTTAGACTACTACCCTCTCCATCCTGTCCCTCTGCCCTGAGGCCCTGCTCCGCCTGTGGGGAGTAGTAACAACGAAGGCTGCCATAACACCATGCCTCGGCGGACTGCAGCAGTGCTGGTGGCCTTCACCAGGTGCCACAGGTGGCGTAGTCGAGATCAGCCACTCAACCCGGATAAGCCCATACCATCCTTTTTAGTGCGACGGCCCTGGGCATGGAGCAGGTCCGGGCCATGGCTGCACCCCATCGACAACAACAGGACCCGGCTCCGAGTCCCCATCTCCCAGGGTAGGGCTTTCGAGCGTCACACAATTACAGCGCGCCTGATGTTCTGAGATGTATGGCACTTCACACTACATGCTCAGGAGACTGGCGCATCAGGTGGAACGAGGAGAGATGAGTATTGTATTTATTTTTTTAAATCAGTGACTGGTGGCCATAATAGAGTATGAAGGTCCATGGGGAGTGCATTACACTATATGGAGGACTATGGGGGGGGCATTATATTGTATGGAGGACCATGGGGATTGCATTATACTGAATGGAGGACCATGGGGAGTGCATTATATTGTATGGAGGACCAGAGGGGTGTATTGTATTAGTATGGAAGACCATGGGGGTGCATTATATTGTATGGAGGACCATATGGGGTGCATTGTATTGTATGGAGGACCATGAAGAAGTGCAATATATTATAAGGAAGACCATGGGAAGGTGAATTTTATTCTATGGAGGACCATGAGCGGTGCATTATATTGTATGGAGGACCATAGGGGGTGCATTATATTGTATAGAGCACTATGGGGAGTGCATTATATTATATGGAGGACCATGGGGGGCGTATTATATTGTATGGCGGACCATGGGAGGTCGTATTATTTTGTATGGAGGACCATGGGGAGGTGCATTATATTGTATGGAGGACCATAGATGATGCAATATTGTTATGCACGCGCCCGGGCTAAGCGGCGTGTGCGGGTGATTGGTAGTGATTCCACTGGACCGTGCCGGAGAGTGAATGCCTGGAGGGGCGTGACTAAGTATTCACCCGATCCGACCAGGGTCGCACGACGGCATACGACGCCAGTGCACCAAGGAGGAACCGAGCAGAGGGACCAGGTGCTACTCCAGGACAGACCCCGGACACGGCTGTTGACCCACACAGGGAAATACAGGAACAGGCTGGTAGGCTGGCACACAGACTGGAGGGTATAGGCAGGCACGACTGGTATGCAGGCAGGCGGGTATGCAGGCAGGGGGGTAAAGACAAGCACAGCTAGAGTGCAGACAGGGAGGCACTAGCAGGTAGGAACACAGGCGGGATAGGACCCAGTACACACCGGGACTCAGGAACAATACAGGCAGAGGGTTACAGGCAAGCACTGCTAGAGTGCAGACAAGGCTGAGCAGGGAGGACAGGGCTCTGTTCACACGGAACAGACAGGAAGGGAAAGACAGAGCCAGATACTCACACAGTACTTGCAGAGAAAACAAGCAGGAGTTAGGTACGAGTTCAGACTCTGCAGAAAAAGGAAGGGAACGGACATAGAGGCAAAACAGGTAAAGGACAGGAGAGTGTTCAGACTGGAACTGAGTGTACGGAGGAGACCGACACTGCAGCGGGATACAGGAGCGGGTCTGGGAATACGGCCCCCAGAGAGGCAGAACGAACAGGCAAGGAGCGTGTTCAGACAGGACAGACCAGAAACAGGAGCGGGTCTAGGAAATCGGCCACTAGAAGGCGGAACGAACATGCAAGGAGCGTGTTCAGACAGGACAGACAAGAGAACACAGAAAGGACTCAGTTCAGACACGGGAACTAATACCGCAAAGCAGGAGACATACAGGACTTAGTTCAGACACGGGAACTAATACCGCAAAGCAGGAGACATACAGGACACAGTTCAGACACGGGAGCTGATACCGCAAAGCAGGAGACATACAGGACTCAGTTCAGACACGGGAACTGATACAAAAAGCAGGAGACATACAGGACTCAGTTCAGACACGGGAACTGATACAAAAAGCAGGAGACATACAGGACTTAGTTCAGACACGGGAACTAATACCGCAAAGCAGGAGACATACAGGACTAAGTTCAGACAGGCCTGGAAATACAGCCTCCAGGAAAGGCAGACAAGGAAACAAAGACAGGACCTGGCACCTTCAGAGTGCAAGAACACACTGAAGGAAAACACTATGCTCAGGCAGGGATAAAAGGGAGCTGCTGAGCTATATACCAAGTGTCAGACAGCAATAGGCTGAGGACGCACAAGGGGTGTGACCCACAGCAGGTACAAAAAGCAGGAAGTGATCGGGCGCCGCCCTTAAGCAGCAGAGACAGACACAAACAGACAGCATGGAGGGAAGCCAGAGAGACATTCCGGACAGGAGATCAAGTGCGCGCTCCTGCACAGTGGGAAATGGACCACTATGCAAGGACGCCGCCAGGTATGTTACAGTACCTCCCCCCTTACGCCCCCTCTTCTTCAGACCTGCCAGAATCTTCCGCAGGGAATTCGAGGACCAGTCGTTCACTGGGTTGGAGGGGGACAGAGACTTGAGGGTAATCTCTGCTTCGAGGTACATCTTGTCACGCTCACAGGAAAAAATAGACGGGTTATCAGGTACATAATGAGGAAAAGTCACTGTCTCTTTGTTATCTGGTGGTACCCCGGAGGATTCAGGAAACAACTGGAGGTCCTCCGCCGGGTCAGAAGAGTGCAGAGGCTCAGAGAAAACAACTGCTTCAGAGTACACTAGGTCGGACTCACTGGAGGAAGCAGGCGAGGTATCGGGTACCGAGTATAGGAAAGTCTCTGTCCATTCACCACCAGGTGGCACCCCGAAGGGTTCTGAACACAACTGGAGGTCCTCCGCCTGGTCGGAGGGGTGTAGAGACTCGGGAGTAACCTCTGCTTCGGAGTACACTAGGTTGGACTCACTGGACGAAGCGAGCGAGGTATCAGGTACAGAGTATAGGAGAGTCTCTGTCCTTTCGTTACCAGGTAGCACCCCGAAGGGTTCAGGAGACAACTGGAGATCCTCCGCCTGGTCGGAGGGGTGTAGAGACTCGGAGGTAACTACCACTTTGGGGTACCCATTGTCAGGCTCACAGGACGAAGCGGACAAAGTATTGAGTACCGGGTGTAGAGAAGTCTCTCTCCATTTGTCATCGAGTGGTATCCCGGAGGATTCAGGAGGCAACAGGGGATCCTCCGCCAGGTAGTAGAGGTGCACAGACTCAGAGGTAACCACAGCTTTGGAGCATCCTTGGACATGCACACCGGTTAAAGAGAGAGAAGCATCTGATGCCGGGTGCAGGAAGTTCTCCTGTGTGGAGTCTGGATGGGCAGAAGTCTCTTCGGGCAGGAGAACTGGTGCACTACCCACGCACATTACCCATTGGGGTTTCTCCGGGATACAGGGAGATGAAGCTTCAGTAGGGACTTCAAGGTTGGGGTCAGGAGGTCTCAGGGAGGACAGACCCTGGCGTGACGGCTTGCCTCTACGTCTAGCACGTCTGGACTGCCTCTAGAGGTTGAGAGAAGTATTCCGGAAAGCGTAGTCACCCTGTGAGGATTCTGGGTGGGCAGTAGTCTCATTGGGCTGGAGGACTATTGCGCTACCCACACACATTACCCATCGGGGCTGCTCCGGGATATTGGGAGGTGAAGCTTCAGCAGGAGCCTCCGGGTTAGGATCATCGAAGACCATTAGAAAGGCCACCAGGAAGGCCATTAGGTCCCGGAGGATTGGATCCTGTGTTTCATATAGGGGGTTGATCCATTCCAAGGCATCACCCGCCAGGTAAGACATCATAAAGGCCACTTTAGCCCAATCGGAAGGAAAGTAGAGAGGGTAGGCCTTAAAGTGTAGCATGCATTGCTCCACAAATGCACGACACTGTCTTGGATCCCCATAGTAACGTGGCGGATCCGCAGGAACGAGAGCTGATAGATCCATCTGGACGGTGCGTAATTTCGCCTGGAACTCAGCTAAGAGAAAAAAAATTTATTTATTTATTTTAATGCATATATTTGCTGGAAAACTTCTCAGAGGGCGAAGGCCGTGGGGCTCAACGGGAACCATGGCCTGAGCATGCTGTTATGCACGCGCCCGGGCTAAGCGGCGTGTGCGGGTGATTGGTAGTGATTCCACTGGACCGTGCCGGAGAGTGAATGCCTGGAGGGGCGTGACTAAGTATTCACCCGATCCGACCAGGGTCGCACGACGGCATACGACGCCAGTGCACCAAGGAGGAACCGAGCAGAGGGACCAGGTGCTACTCCAGGACAGACCCCGGACACGGCTGTTGACCCACACAGGGAAATACAGGAACAGGCTGGTAGGCTGGCACACAGACTGGAGGGTATAGGCAGGCACGACTGGTATGCAGGCAGGCGGGTATGCAGGCAGGGGGGTAAAGACAAGCACAGCTAGAGTGCAGACAGGGAGGCACTAGCAGGTAGGAACACAGGCGGGATAGGACCCAGTACACACCGGGACTCAGGAACAATACAGGCAGAGGGTTACAGGCAAGCACTGCTAGAGTGCAGACAAGGCTGAGCAGGGAGGACAGGGCTCTGTTCACACGGAACAGACAGGAAGGGAAAGACAGAGCCAGATACTCACACAGTACTTGCAGAGAAAACAAGCAGGAGTTAGGTACGAGTTCAGACTCTGCAGAAAAGGGAAGGGAACGGACATAGAGGCAAAACAGGTAAAGGACAGGAGAGTGTTCAGACTGGAACTGAGTGTACGGAGGAGACCGACACTGCAGCGGGATACAGGAGCGGGTCTGGGAATACGGCCCCCAGAGAGGCGGAACGAACAGGCAAGGAGCGTGTTCAGACAGGACAGACCAGAAACAGGAGCGGGTCTAGGAAATCGGCCACTAGAAGGCGGAACGAACAGGCAAGGAGCGTGTTCAGACAGGACAGACAAGAGAACACAGAAAGGACTCAGTTCAGACACGGGAACTAATACCGCAAAGCAGGAGACATACAGGACTTAGTTCAGACACGGGAACTAATACCGCAAAGCAGGAGACATACAGGACACAGTTCAGACACGGGAGCTGATACCGCAAAGCAGGAGACATACAGGACTCAGTTCAGACACGGGAACTGATACAAAAAGCAGGAGACATACAGGACTCAGTTCAGACACGGGAACTGATACAAAAAGCAGGAGACATACAGGACTTAGTTCAGACACGGGAACTAATACCGCAAAGCAGGAGACATACAGGACTAAGTTCAGACAGGCCTGGAAATACAGCCTCCAGGAAAGGCAGACAAGGAAACAAAGACAGGACCTGGCACCTTCAGAGTGCAAGAACACACTGAAGGAAAACACTATGCTCAGGCAGGGATAGAAGGGAGCTGCTGAGCTATATACCAAGTGTCAGACAGCAATAGGCTGAGGACGCACAAGGGGTGTGACCCACAGCAGGTACAAAAAGCAGGAAGTGATCGGGCGCCGCCCTTAAGCAGCAGAGACAGACACAAACAGACAGCATGGAGGGAAGCCAGAGAGACATTCCGGACAGGAGATCAAGTGCGCGCTCCTGCACAGTGGGAAATGGACCACTATGCAAGGACGCCGCCAGGTATGTTACAAATATATTGTATTCAGGACCATGGGGAGTGGATTATATTGTATGGAGGACCATGGGGGGCATATTATATTGTATGGAGGACCATGGGGGGTGTATTATATTGTATGGAGGACCATGGGGGGTGTATTACATTGTATGGAGGACCATGGGGGTGTATTATATTCTATGGAGGACCATGGAGAGTGCATTATATTCTATGGAGGACCATGGAGAGTGCATTATATTCTTTGGAGGACCATAGAATAGGCTTTTTTCATTTTTCTTGCCCAAAGTCCTACATCTGGGCAAGAAAAATTAAAAAGCATATACAGAATGGGAGGAATAGGGCTAAGCAATAGCACATGGAAAAAAGACTATTATTCTAATAGATCTTAGACTAAACATGAGTCAACAATGAGATGCAGCAACAAAAAAGGCAAACACAATTCTGGGTTGCATTAACAGAAGCATAGAGTCTAGATCACGTGAAGTAATTATCCCCCTCTACTCCTCCTTGGTCAGACCTCATCTGGAATACTGTGTCCAGTTTTGGGCACCATATATTAAAAAAAGACATGAAGAAACTGGAGCAAGTTCAGAGAAGAGCAACCAGATAGGTGACCGCTCTGCAAACAATGTCCTATGAGGAACGGTTAGAGGACTTAGGAAGGTTTCGCTTGATAAAGAGAAGACTGAGAGGAGACTTAATAGCTATCTACAAATATCTCAAGGGCTGTCACACTGTAGAGGGATCAGCTTTATTCTCATTTGCACAAAGAAAGACTAGAAGCAATGGGATGAAACTGAAAGGGAGAAGATACAGATTAGATATTAGAAAAAACTCTTTGACAGTGAGGGTGATCAATGAGTGGAGCTGGCTGCCACGAGAGGTGGTGAGTTCTCCTTCAATGGACGTCTTCAAACATAGATGCTTTAGTGAATCCTGCATTGAGCAGGGGGTTGGACCAGATGACCCTGGAGGTTTATTCCAACTCTACCTTTCTATGTTTCTACCATGGGGAGTGGATTATACTATATGGAGTATTATGTATGGCGCATTATATTATATGGAAGGTTATGTGGGGCCATTATAATATTTGGAGGGCTATGTGGGGGCCATTATACTGTATGCAAGCAATTATACAGTGTGAAGGTTTGTGTGGGATCCATCATACTGTGTGGAGGGCTGTGTGGGGGCCATTATACTGTTTGGAGGGCGAGTGTGGGCCATTACACAGTGTTGGGCCATTATACTGTATGTAGGCCCATTACACTGCATGGAGGGCTGTGTTGGGGTCACCATACTTTGCCTTGGGAGTTGAGGTGGGGTACAGTGGGGTCACTATACTGAGCATGTGGAGGCTAATATGTTGGAATTCACCATGGGGATATCATACTGTGTTTGGGGGGCACTTTCGTTGGCATCATATTTTATGGGGGCAATGAAAGACGAATCTAGGACTTCAGCAAGAGGAAAATTACTATGAAAAGGCTGGAAAGTTGTGAGATATGCTCTTCTGTGACCCAGACAATTATTTCTTTTTTATTTATTTTTTTTTGGGGGGAGGGGGGTGCCCAATTAGAACTTCTGCTATGGGGCCTGTGGAGACAAGAGGGGCAGTGGGTGCTCTTGTCCACTGGCCCAAGACCACGTGGATCTGAGCTCATCCCACTGAACGCCCGCTCTCCTTTTTCGTGGGCATAATACTACTCAGAACACACCTGGTAAGGGAAAAACAGCGTGGCAATAATTTATTGAACCACCAAAAGACAAAAACATATAGAACAGTCCCAGCAAAATACCAAAGATGGTGCAAATTAGAGAGTCTCACCTTCCGCTGACTCGCCGGAATTAGAGCAGCTGCAACTTCGGGGCTTTCAGGGCCAACTAGCCCCAGCAATGGCACCCTGCTTTTGGCGGGCACCCACAGAGAGGAGGTAACGACAAGCTTAGGAAGCTAACAGTCCATTGTGATACGTTGCCAGGCGACCGGAGGGTCGCAACCTTGCTTCTCCGAACGTCTCCATGGAACCAAGTGACCAGTGGGTCCCATTCCTGGCTTCCCCCAACATATCCATAGGTCCAATTGACCAAAGGGTTACAACCTGGCGTCTCCATGGGGAGAGGTGACTGGTGGGTCCCAATCCTGGCTTCCCCAAACGTATCCATGGGTCCAGTGATAGTCAATGGAGCAGATCTGTATTCTTTCAGCTAGGGCCGTGGTCCTTAAGGCTAGCATCCCGTAGAATGAATGTCAAATCTGTGTCCCTCTTGATGGAGCCATTGTTGTCCTGGCAGCTGTCCTGTAGAGTGTTACTCTATGAATCCTACATGGTGTTCTGGCTGTGTTCTGTTAAGTCACTCTCTTCTAGCAGAAGGATAGAAAATAGCTTCTTATACCCACATCTGTGGTTCAGATCCTTATCCACAGGTCAGAAGGAAGGTGGGATGAGATTAACTCGCATTGTTTGACTATTTAATCAATCTGCTTAGTTTGTCCTCCTCTGATAATGAACATATTAGCAAACATCGATTGTTTCATGACTCTGCGTCTCTGTCCTTCAAAGGTAACAGACAATAAGTTACAATAAACGTCAACTCAAGTGTCAGCATTCAGACTCATATGACAATAGTACAAAAACACAGTAAAAAAAGACCCTCCTACCAGGGCCGGCTCCAGGTTTTTCTGGGCCCCGGGCGAAAGAGTCTCAGTGGGCCCCTTTAACACATACCACGATTCATGATGCACAGATACGGCGGAGAAATATATATATATAGTACAATGCAAAGATTTCACTTCTTACATTACATGAGTGATATCTATTGTAAATTCCACAATAGCTCAGAAACCGGTGAATCGCTCCACACAGAATAGTGGCCCCCATATAAGGCTCCATACGGAATACTGGTCCCCATATAACGCCCATACGGAATACTGGCGCCCATATAACGCTTCATACGGAATACTGGCCCCCATATAAGACCCCATACGGAATACTGGCCCCCATATAAGGCCCCAAACGGAATACTGGCCCCCATATAAGGCCCCATACGGAATATTGGCCCCCATATAAGACCCCATACGGAATACTGGCCCCCATATAAGACCCCATACGGAATACTGGCCCCCATATAAGACCCCATACGGAATACTGGCCCCCATATAAGGCCCCATACGGAATACTGACCCCCATATAAGGCTCCATGCGGAATACTGACCCCCATATAAGGCTCCATGCGGAATACTGACCCCCATATAAGGCTCCATGCGGAATACTGACCCCCATATAAGGCTCCATGCGGAATACTGGCCCCCATATAAGGCTCCATGCGGAATACTGGCCCCCTTATAAGGCTCCATACGGAATACTGGCCCCCATATAAGGCTCCATACGGAATACTGGCCCCCATATAAGGCCCCATCTGGAATACTGGCCCCTATATAAGGCTCCATATGGAATACTGGCCCCCATATAAGGCTCCATAAGGAATACTGGCCCCCATATAAGGCTCCATACGGAATACTGGCCCCCATATTGAATACTGGCCCCCATATAAGGCTCCATACGGAATACTGGCTTCCATATAAGGCTCCATACGGAATACTGGCCCCCATATAAGGCTCCATACAGAATACTGGCCCCCATATAACGCTCCATACAGGATACTGGCCCCCATATAACGCTCCATACAGGATACCGGTCCCCATATAATGCTGCATGCAGGCTGTTACCCCCCACATAATGCCCCATACAGGCTGCCCCCCCCTTATAAATGCTCCATGCAGGCTGTTCCCCCCCACATAATGCCCCATACAGGCCCCCACTTTTAATGCTCCATGCAGGCTGTTACCCCCCACATAATGCCCCATACAGGCTGCCCCCCCCCTTATAATGCTCCATGCAGGCTGTTCCCCCCCACATAATGCCCCATACAGGCCCCCCCCTTTTAATGCTCCATGCAGGCTGTTACCCCCCACATAATGCCCCATACAGGCTGCCCCCTCTCTTTATAATGCCCCATACAGGCTGTCACCCCTCCTCTTTATAATGCTCCATGCAGGCTGTCACCCCTCCTCTTTATACTGCCCCATGCAGGCTGTCACCCCTCCTCTTTATAATGCCCCATGCAGGATGTCCCCCCCTCTCTTTATAATGCCCCGTGCAGGCTGTTCCCCACCTTATAATGCCCCATGCAGGCTTGTCCCCACCTTATAATGCCCCATGCAGGCTGTCACCCCTCCTCATTATAATGCCCCAAGCAGGAATCCCCCCCTCTTTATAATGCCCCAAGCAGGAATCCCCCCCTCTTTATAATGCCCCATGCAGGCTGTTCCCCACCTTATAATGCCCCATGCAGGCTGTCACCCCTCCTCTTTATAATGCCCCATGCAGGATGCCCCCCCTCCCCTCTTTATAATGCCCCATGCCTCCATACATTAAAAAAAATAAATAAATCAAATACTCACCTCCCTTCTCCTCACCTGCTACCTGCTGCCCGCCGCTCGCTGCTCGGCTCCGAACTCCAGCGTTGTCGGCGTCTTCCCGCTCAGCGCTCCCTGTGACGGCTCAGGGGAGGGCGCGGTGTAAAGACGTTACCGCGCCCTCTGACCTGAGACGTCACAGGGAGCGCAGAGCAGGAAGACAGCTGATCTGCGGAGGCACGGGGAGAGGTAAGTATCGGGCTGCCGGGGCCCTGAGCAAGGGGCGGAGAAGGGCGGGCGCTGACACCGCTCTCCTCCGCCCATAGCCCAGCGGGGTGCGCGACCGCCAGTGGGCCCCTCTGCCTGCTCAGGGCCCCGGCATTTGCCCGGGTGCGCCGGGTGCTGACGCCGGCCCTGCCTCCTACTATACACCAAACAATGTAATTATTCAATATAAAAAGGGGGGCTTATAAGCAGAGGTAGGTAGAGATAGTGGGAGGATAGGGATGTTGACCCTAATAAAGATCGAACACAGTGTTTCTCAACTCCTGACCTCAAGACCCACCAACAGGTCATGTTTTCGGGATTTCCTTAGTATTGCTGGCTTACCACCTCCCACCATGCAAGACCACCATTTTACCTATCAGTCCAGGCTGCACACTTTGCTCCAGTACCTGCTGTGTCTCTTGTCTGATTGCTTAGGGCGGCGGCGCGGTTACTGCCTGATTCTTATAGTTACTGTGTGCGCACTCCTAATGCCTCCCCAGCCTATTACTGTGAGTCACTGGATACTTAAACCCCCTCCACCCAGTAGGAGGTGCCTGAGCAACACTTTCTTACAGTGTGTTCTGTGCAACTGAGTTGCCAGGTCCTGTCCTGTATCTTGTCTGTTTCCGCCACCCTGGGGGCTGTATACCCAGGCCTATTACCTGTATCTGTGACTTCTAGTCTGTTCCGCCACCCTGGGGGCTGAGTTCCCAGGCTCGTTCCTGTATCTTGTTCCTGGTTGAGTTCCTGTCTGAACTGTGTCCTAGCCCTTTACCTGTTTGTCTCTATGTCCGAACCTTCCCTTTTCCTGCAGTGTCTGAACCTGCACCTAACTCCAACTCGTTGTCTCTGTACTTCTGTTTGTGAGTTTCGTGTCCACTAGCTAATTCATAGTAAGTACCTTGTGTGTATCTGGTTCTGCTTGTCCCGTTTCCCTGCCTCCGTATCTACCTCCTGTGTTCTAACTATCTTCCTGTATTTTCCAGTCTGTTCCATGTGAACAGAGCCCTGTCCTGTCTGCCTGCACCTTCTGCTCTGTTCTGCTCTGCTTGTCCACTGCACCTGCGGTTTCGCTCTGCTCTGCTTGTCCACCGCATCTGCGGTTTCGCTCTGCTCTGCTTGTCCACCGCATCTGCGGTTTCGCTCTGCTCTGCCTGTTCACCGCACCTGCGGTTTAGCTCTGCTCTGCCTGTTCACCGCACCTGCGGTTTAGCTCTGCTCTGCTTGTTCACCGCACCTGCGGTTTCGCTCTGCTCTGCTTGTTCACCGCACCTGCGGTTTCGCTCTGCTCTGCTTGTTCACCGCACCTGCGGTTTCGCTCTGCTCTGCTTGTTCACCGCACCTGCGGTTTCGCTCTGCTACTTCACCGCACCTGCGGTTTCGCTCTGCTCTGCTTGTTCACCGCACCTGCGGTTTCGCTCTGCTCTGCTTGTTCACCGCACCTGCGGTTTCGCTCTGCTTTGCATGTTCACCGCACCTGCGGTTTCGCTCTGCTCTGCTTGTTCATGGCACCTGCGGTTTCGCTCTGCTCTGCATGTTCACCGCACCTGCGGTTTCGCTCCGCTCTGCTTGTCCACCGCACCTGCGGTTTCGCTCCGCTCTGCTTGTTCACCGCATGTGCAGTTTCGCTCTGCTCTGCTTGTCCACCCCACCTGCGGTTTCGCTGTGCTCTGCCCTGCTTGTCCTCCGCGCCTGCGGTTCGGCTCTGCTAGTCCTCCGCACCCGCGGCTCTGTTCCTGTATCCCAGTCTGTACTGGTCCCTATCCAGTCTGCGTTCATACCAGCCGTGCCTGCCAGTACCCGCCTGTCTGCATACCAGCCGTGCCTGCCAGTACCCGCCTGTCTGCATACCAGCTGTGCCTGCCAGTACCCACCTGTCTGCATACCAGCTGTGCCTGCCCGTTCCTGCATTCCCCGGTGTGGGTCAACAGCTGTGACCGGGGTCTGACCTGGAGTAGCACCTGGTCCCTCTGCTCGGTTCCTCCCTGGTTCACGGAGTCGACTGAGCCGCCGTGCAACCTTGGTCAGACCGAGTTGATACTTAGTCACGCCCCTCCAGGCACTCCTCGGTTCATGGTCCAGTGGGATCACTAACCAAGCTCACGCCAGTCAGTCCGGGCGTGAGCGTAACAGTTGGTCTTGAGGACAGGAGTTGAGAAACACTGGTCTAACAGTTTCCCTACCTTGATGCGGAGGTTGGCACCCTAGGGGGAACAAAGTGGCGCACCTGCTCAACGTTGGCTCTCCCTCACTGACCCTATTACACCCTGCAAAGAAATAGCACCACCATGAAAGTCAAACAGCAAGCACACATATATTGACATACAGGAGAGCACTGGTAAGGGCATAGGGATAGTGTCTGCTGACAATGCACTTCAATTTCCTATAGGTACAAAACACCCTATCGGATGGGGGTATCCAGTCAGATAGAAAGAGATAATAGGTAGCTGGGATATTAGCCCAATTGCAAATTCTAATAGTTAGCCTACCTTTCCGCGGAGGTTGACACCCTAAGAGTCTAAATAGCGCCCCCGCACAGCGTCCGCTTGCCCTTCCTGACCCTATGAGGCGAGAGCACCACAGATATTCAAACACTAAAAAGAAGCTAGCTTGAATATCCCTGAAAGCGAGGAGCTCCACAGATACTCAAGTTATAAGAGGTAAAAACCTGTGACAGAAAGAAGCTCAAACTCCAAGGTCAAGCAGTAGTGCTAATGGTATAATATATATCAAGGGCTCTCAAAATATATCAGTCACATTCACACACACCTCCAAAGATATAGATAAATAATAGATATTGTGAATGATATTTATTGACCAGTTCAAAAATCCTGTTCCTTAAAAGTCCCTAAGTGGCATATACAGGGGTACACAAAATGCCCCTGGGAAAAAAACAGCATTCCTTGGTCACTAAATCAAGATTAACACTTCACTGAGACAATACCCATCTAAAGAAACTGTGTAGTCACTTAAATAAGAGAAAGGGTCTATTGCGCCTGCCCAAATGGCCTACACAAACGTAGGTTTTTACTTCTTATCACTTGAGTATCTGTGGAGCTCCTCGCCTGCAGGGATATTCAAGCTAGCTGCTTTTTACTGTTTGAATATCTCTGGTGCATTACTCTCATAGGGAACTTTAGGGTCAGGAAAAAGCCAAGCCGACGCTGAGTGGGGGCACCATTTAGACTCTCAGGGTGCCCTTTTTAATATTGAATAATTAAAGTGTTTTGTATATAGTAGGAGGGTCTTTTTTTAGTATGCTTTTGTAGGATTTGGGACCTGGTTAGATATACTTTTTTGTGGTTTTTATATGACAATAGTCCATGTTTCTTGACTAACCGAAGAAAGAAACACATAAATTCAATAGTCAACATTCAGACAATAGCCTATGTCTCCTGGCCTAGTGAAAATAGACGTCTGGATAATTAAGATTAAATGCTGTGTCGCCACAGGGCCCTATGATTTCTATGTACTCCCCTGCTTGAGATTGTTGATATTATATTTTCAACAATTTTGGTTCTCAAGACCTCAGACAATTCTCTTCTCCTCTTTCTGTTCTCCATGCTTAGTGTGGCATACACAGGCACAAAATGCAAAGATTGAGACAACTTCTCCCGTTTTTATTTGGTTTCAGGTGTGATTTTCATATTGCCCACACCTGTTACTTGCCACAGGAGAGTTTGAACGAGCATCACATGCTTGAAACAAAGTTGTTTTCCCACAATTTTGGAAAGGTGCCAGCAATTTTGTCCGGACAATTTTTGGGGTTTTGTGTAAAATTATGTCCAATTTGCCTTTTTATCCTATTTTTTTGTGTTGCTCCAAAACACACAAAGGAAATAAACATGTGTATAACAAAATGCGTGTCATTGCAATAATTTTCTGGGGGGAATACTTCATTTTCTGGAACAATTTCAAGGGTAGCAACACTTTTGGCCATTACTGTATTTATATATTCATGAATACTGATTCATACTTATTTTTACTCTATATACTGTATATTTGCTATTTATAAATATTGTATCTTGTACTAATGGGGTTCCAACGGGTGCTCACCCACCAATTGTAATCCTTGTTTGTATTGCCGTGATTATCTGTGTAATGTTGTTTTTATTACTTATGTTTAATAAAAGTTATAATATTTTAATAATTGTCATGATTAATGTTGTCCTGGTACATATTCCCCTTTTCAGTTTTCTTAAGATCATAGAGGGCACTCCTGACTACAGACAGCAAGAAAAGGGTGCTAGAAATTGGAGGAGGGGGTGTGATAATGACACATGGGCAGTTAATTTACAGTATGATATACTGTACATCTAGTCATACACCACCGATCAGCAGAATGAAGACAATTTACTGCAGTACCTTATATAGCACCTGAGACAACAATGCATATATATCCACCGAGCACATACTGGAAATGAATACTACATCTGCCCCTTCCTTGGCAGCTACAGAACAGGAAAAGCCACACAAAATATCTATCAGATGGGCAAAAAAAAATCATTGCTTCCTAGACTTCCTATGATGCCTCTGGCTTGGCGGAGAGGGTGAGTCTCATCACATGCACTTAAATAGGTTGTCCAGGTGTGGGATGAAAGTCTGCATAATTACGGTCACTTGTGCGCCCGGTCTCGCCACCGGCACCAGAGAATCCTGACAACTTGCAATGTCGACGCTGTGAGAATTCAGAACCCTGTAGTCATATAGATAAAATGCAAATTTTCCTCCCAAGCTTGGACAACCCCTTTAACTCAAAGTACTATCTAATGGCTCTTATTCATTCTCGTTTGGACTGCTGCAACTCTATATTGAACGGACTCCTTCTAACCAATCTTTCTCCTCTCCAATCCGTCCTGAATGCGGCAGCCAGGGTTGTATTTCCGTCCAGCTGCTTCACCGATGCCTCAATCTTGTGCCAGAAATTACACTGGTTGCCCATTCACTACAAAATACAATACAAACTAATATATTTCACCCACAAAGCTCTCCACAGTTCAGCACCACCCTATATCTCCTCTCTCATCTCTGTGTATCGCCCTACACGTGACCTTCGTTCTGCAACTGACCTAAGACTAACATCCTCCATATTCTGAACTTAACAGCTCCGTCTCAAAGGCTGTGTGCCCACGTAGCGTTTTTCAAGCGTTTTTGATGCGGAATTTCCGCAGCGGAAACGCTTGTAAAACGCTTGGTAACCCGCACCCCATGGTCCCCAATGGGATTCCGCAAGTTCTATGCACATGCTGCGGATTTTTCCGCAGCGTTTATGCTGCGTTCAAAAATCCGCAGCATGTCAATTAATTTTGCGTTTCCGCAAGCAGAATTGCCTTTGTCCAATGCATAAAAAACGCAAGGCAATTCCGCATGTGGAAAACGCGTGATAAACGCGTGAAAAATGCGCGATAAACGCGTGCGGAATTCCGCATGCGTTTTTCCGGGAGAGGACTTGCAGAAATGAAGCAGAAATTTTCTGCTTCATTAAGGCTATGTGCCCACATTGCATTTATGAAGCAGAAAATTTCTGCTGCCTAAAATGCAAGTCCTCTCCCGGAAAAACGCATGCGGAATTCCGCACGCGTTTATCGCGCATTTTTCGCGCGTTTATCACGCGTTTTCCACATGCGGAATTGCCTTGCGTTTTTTATGCATTGGACAAAGGCAATTCCGCTTGCGGAAACGCAAAATTAAATGACATGCTGCGGATTTTTGAACGCGGCATAAACGCTGCGGAAAAATACGCAGCATGTGCATAGAACTTGCGGAATCCCATTGGGGACCATGGGGTGCGGATATACATGCGTTTTTCAAACGTTTACGCTGCGGAAATTCCGCAGCATATACGCTTGAAAAATGCTACGTGGGCACACAGCCTTATGCAACGTGGGCACATAGCCTAAGACATTTCTTTCGTGCTGCACCAGTTCTCTGGAATGCACTACCCCATGCGATCCGACTGATATCTAGCCCCCATATTTTTTAGCGTGCTTTAAAAACATATCTCTTTTAACAAGCCTATAACCTCAACTCATTAACCTAACTCTCTCCTGTTCCCTCCTTCTAAATATTATTCAGAATCTGCTCCCTCCTATTCATCTGTCTCCACACCCTCCATGCACACGATAACTGCACTTAAACATACGGGCTGATGACCAGATCATGCATATTTATATGAAAACCCCTATTTATTATAATGGCTGGACCTGAAATAAACACTTTTCATCTATTGTGTCCCCCCTATTTCCTTGTAGATTGTAAGCTTGTGAGTAGGGTCACACTCCTGTAATTGTTTAAACTGTTTTAACTTGCATTGAATTTACATTCTGTATATGTCACCGCTTAATTCTAAAGTGCTGCGGAATATGTTGGCGCTATATAAATAAAATTATTATTATTAATGGCAGCAAAGATAAATTAGTTACACAGATTTTCTGCCACCCCTCCCCCCACTCTCGATTTCCAGCTTGGTGCATTCTATGCATGCAGCTTTACTTTGTGTTTCCTGCCTCCTGCTTGTAATAGGTTTCTCCCTATGAGTTCTTGCAATAAGAAGGCAGTGGAGCAGTGTGAAGCTACATTTTATAGGATACACTGGAGGATCTGCACACAGCGCTCACAAATAGTATAGTCTGGAGTACTTAACTCTACCACTAATCATTGTATGGACTCTACTATATTACCGAGCATATTTACATTCCATATGCACTGATTGCCATTAAGGTGTACAAAATTTTGGGTTTATGTGTCCTGTTGCCCAGCAGACCCTGGTCTTTTCACTTCCTTTGTCTGTATTTATGATGTTATTTAAAGATTTGTGAATGTTATTCTAATTTTTAATAAAATTGTTTTCATACGCCAGTTATACTTTTGTTCGCTCTATTTCTCATATATTGCCGCGCTTGTACGAGGTTGAGTCAAAAATTTCCGCCATCAGGCTGTAGAATTTATTTTAGCCAGCTTTCACAAAACTCAAATACATCATTTTTTACATAATCTGCCTATTTTTCTATACACTTTGTCCATATGTCAACAAGGTTTCATATTCCCACCTTACAAATTAGTTTTGACTGAGCTGCAAGCCACGAATGCATTGATGTCTTCACCTCTTCTTCAGATGTGAATCTTCTTCCTCGTGGGGCTTCTTTCAAGGGACCAAACAGGTCATATAGCCTGATGGGGCAAGATAAAGATTATAGGGAGGATGCTTTAACACCTCTGCCATCAGTCGTGGACGGGGGTCCGGCTCCTTCTTCATGGCGGACAATTGTGTGACCTTCCTTGAACTTCTCTATCCATTCATACACACTTGTTTGCGACAAACACTTTTTCCATATTGAGCGCAAAATCTTCCATAAATCTTGGCACCAGACTCACACCACCAAAAAACGGATACTGCGCACTGCTCTTCTTTTGTGCAAATCACAAGAGGCTTTAATATAACCGTAGTATGGATAATTTTTTCCACCCCCTCGTACAGGGCAGAAATGATTTCTTTAGCTGCAGGGGAACAAACAGAGGAATAGGAGGCGTTGGGTGGGAAGGGTTTGATAGATGATGATAGAAGTCCGTCCAGTACCTACATGAGAACTTGTACTGGTCTGGTGGTCAGACTGGGGATCACATGACACAGCTGCCTGTACTGAAGGGGACCTAATATTTGGATGAAATAGAACATACAGCTAGAATATTACTGGAGAGTTAGTGATCTATGTGCAGAAGAACAAGCTACTGTCACCGCATAGCGATATTTTCAGAGAATCAGCCTCAAAACATTGTATCAGTTTGTTACTATCCGCCATTGTATCTGTATTGAGACATCTCTGGCTTGGTCTTATGTGTAAACTGATACTGACTACAGCCTAAGCAATGTTAAAGGGAATTTTTCAGTAGGATTGTCCCTCTTAAGCCGCCTATATGGCCATGTAGATCATAGTAAGCTGAATAAAATGATACCTTCATATCTGTGATCCGATGTCTTATTCCAGAGAAATCAACATTTTTCTTAATATGCAAATGAGCTGTTAAGATCTATGGGCCGGACACAGATCTACATGAGATTCCGCCTCCAGAGCTTGTTTTAAATTAAAGGAGGCGTTACCAGTGTGAGACATGTAGTTCAGGAGCACAGACTGTGAGTCATTACATTTCTCACTCTAGTAAAGCCAGCTTTCATTTACAATAATCTCTGGATGCAGATTCTCACGCAGATCAGTGTCGGGCCATAAACCTTAACAGCTCATTTAAATATAAAAAAAAAACGTGGATTTCTCTGGAATAAAAGATTGGATTTCAGATATTAAGGTATTATTTTAACCAGCTTCCTATGACCTACATGGCCATATAGACGGCTTAGGAGGGTTGATCCTACTGATAGATTCCCTTTAAGGGAACCTGTCTGGATGGTCTTACTGTTGGAGCTATTGCTATGGCTGGATGGCTCCTGGTACAATAAGAAAGATACTCACCTTGTAGTAATCTGATGTGCAAGCACTGAGATTCCAAGCTTTAAAGTTACATACAAATGTGCCTGGAACTGAATTGGGGGCACATGCTGAGCCCTCCCTGTATATCACACCTCCACGGGACTTTCAGGACTCTTTGTAACCAGGCCAATAATATCATCCTGGGCAGCACGGTGGCTCAGTGGTTAGCACTGCAGCCTTGCAGCGCTGGGGTCCTGGGTTCAAATTCCACCAAGGACAACATCTGCAAGGAGTTTGTATGTTCTCCTCATGTTTGTGTGAGTTTCCTCCTACGCTCCAAAGACATACTGATAGGGAATGTAGATTGTGAGCCCAAATAGGGACAGTAAATTGTCTGAATTGTAAAGTGCTGTGGAATATGTTGGTGCTATATAAATAAAAGATTATTATTATATAAAAATCTCCACCCACTCACGCTATACTAATGAAGATCAAGTGCAGCTGCTGGTAATAGAGCAGGCTCCATGTGATCCGCCTGCCTAAAAAATGGTCACAATAATAAATAAAATATACTGCAGTCCACACTAGCACAGTAGGTTTCTAAGGGGAACCCCTGAACACCTATGAATAAGGATGTGGTCTGTAGAGTAGGGAGTCCTGGTGTGGGAATAACCCTGCCTGATGTGACAGAGGTATATGCAAGAAAAACAGAGTAGAACCTGGTCCTGTGAAACCCTGGAATACTGTATAGCCGGTCTGCTTTTACAGGGCCACACACCAGGACGCCCTACTCTACAGACCACATCCTTATTCATAGGTGTTCAGGGGTTCCCCTTAGAAACCTACTGTGCAATCGCGGCAGTATGTTATTATTATCCTGACAGATTCCCCTTAAATGCTAAATAGAAACACCAATTATCCTCCCCAATACGTTTTGCCAGCTGGCAGCACCCTCAGGGCATCACAGGCTAATGGCGTGGGGGCTGAACCGGGTATTTCTACTAGTGTTTTCATACACAGTACAGGAGCCTTTGGGTACTCAGCCATCAGTGCCAGGCTGCCACCCATCCACATACAAAATCACCCTTGTACACAGGGCTGAGATACAGCAGTGGGCACCGCCACATGAACAACACTGGCGCCATGTTGTACCGCAGTGATGGGATCTAAGCTCCCTATAGTCATTGCATAGTGACAAGTTTGCCCCTATTGTGCAGCAGCTCCTCCACATTGTCATCATCTCTGCTTGCTGTCAGCGTGGCATTGTGGGCAAAGCTGCTGATAATCTGCAACATGATGGGGCCATGTGGCGATGAGGTTGTCATGGCAGGTCTTAGCCATTACTATGGGCATTGAGAATCATCCTGGGAATGCCAGGGGTCACTCTGCACCACAGATGGGATAATACTAGCAGAAGGCAATGTGTGGGCACTGTAACTAGCTCTCCTATGCGGGCACATTGGCATCACTATACCAGGGCACAATGGACTGAGGGGATAGCAGGGGTGAATATTTGTGCCCCTTATGGGGTAAGCAGGGTGGAAGCACATGTAATAGGGGCACAGTGGCATAATTGTTTCTTTGTGTGATCTTGACCCCTAATATGGCACTGTTGCTTGCCCACTTTCTGTAGTGGCATTATTTAGTCACTATGAGGTGCAGGTTATTTGGGCATTGTGACAGTGAAGGACAGGCTGGTACTTTTATACTGGCACACTGACATTGCTGGCCTACCATGGGCATAGGTAGCAGGGCACTGTGGTGGCACACATGGGATGAGGCTGAGGGGGTAGGCATAGTGGGCACTGATGCCATAACTGGCACTATAGTTGTCAGTATCTGGACACAGAAGTGTGGGCACAATGCTTGAGGCTGGCACTGGTATTAGACACCACACTGTTATGGTGGCATTAGACTGCAGTTAGGCACATAGCCAGGTGTGGGCGCTGGCTTCTCCCCTCCTGTACCCGGGGCAGCCTGGCACACATCCCCAGAAGGCTGGCACCGGCTGATCAGCAGGGCTGCAGCGCCCCCCTCCTGTCATCTCCTCCCGTCACCGCCTCTCTGACGCTTCCAACAGTAAAGGTGGAGCCGAGACCGAGAGAAGGAATAGGAGAAACCGGGAGGTGGCGGCTGATAGTGCCGGTCATAACATAATAAAGAGTCGTGCCCGCTCTGCCCCTGCTGTCGGCTCCCTGCACCGCCCGCTCCTGGGCATGGAGACGGGTGTGCTGGAGGTGCTGCTCGGCTCCATAACCAGGGATCTCCGGGGTAGTGGAGGTGCTGCCCGGCTCCATGCCCAGAGATCTCCGGGGTAGTGGAGGTGCTGCCCGGCTCCATGCCCAGAGATCTCCGGGGTAGTGGAGGTGCTGCCCGGCTCCATGCCCAGAGATCTCCGGGGTAGTGGAGGTGCTGCCCGGCTCCATGCCCAGGGATCTCCGGGTGCTGCCCGGCTTCATGCCGAGGGATCTCCGGGGTAGTGGAGGTGCTGCCCGGCTCCATGCCCAGGGATCTCCGGGTGCTGCCCGGCTTCATGCCCAGGGATCTCCGGGGTAGTGGAGGTGCTGCCCGGCTTCATGCCCAGGGATCTCCGGGTGCTGGCCGGCTTCATGCCCAGGGATCTCCGGGTGCTGCCCGGCTTCATGCCCAGAGATCTCCGGGGTAGTGGAGGTGCTGCCCGGCTTCATGCCCAGGGATCTCCGGGTGCTGCCCGCTCCATGCCCAGGGATCTCCGGGGTGCTGCCCGCTCCATGCCCAGGGATCTCCGGGGTGCTGCCCGCTCCATGCCCAGCGATCTCCGGGGTGCTGCCCGCTCCATGCCCAGCGTGCGCACTGATCCGGGCTCTCCCCTGTACATGGCGGCTGGATGCCTGGATGGATGAGTGAGGCGGGCGGTGAGAGGAGGGAGGGAGCTGGGCAGCAGCTGGAGCCTGTGACGGGGCGAGGACGGAGGGCGCCCGGCTGATTGGAAGGCAGCGCAGGCACTGAGAGCGGTGGAGGCGGGGGAAGTGCGAGCTCTCTGCGGGGACAGAGACGAGTCCACGCCCGGGGCCAGCGCTGCGGATCTGGCCGTCATTCAATCGTCGCTCTTCGGTAGTGGAGCAGGAGGACCCGCGGAGCGCTCACAGGTGAGAACCGGGACCCCCTCCCGCCCCTCGGAGCCTGCGGGGCCCCCCTGCCGGGCAGTGTGAGCGAGACGCGGCTGCGGCGGGAGGAGGAGGCGGCTCCCCGCGCTCTGTCTGCCCGATCCTGCTGCAGCGACGCTGGGCGGGGAGAAGGAGCAGGCAGCGCCCCCCCTCCCCCGGAGCTCTCGCCATTACCCAGGGGCTGCTGCAGCTGCTTTGTCTCCGACACTCGGACGCTGAGCTCCGGCTGCGCCTTTTGTCCTTGAAGGAAGCAGGGGAGCGGGTGAGTGCGGCAGTCGCTGCGGGCTCTTGGGCACAGGGATCGGGCACCACCAGACGGAGGCGCCGCAGGGCACCGCGTGCTCCGAGGCTGCCCACACATGGCAGGGTGGGGTGCCCGCCGCCAGGATCCGGGAGATGTGATCATCGGGGTCACCTCCAGGGACCGGGCGTAGCCGCCTGGCTGTACCCGGCTCTCGCGCACCTTTTCCGGGCACAGGCGCCGCGTGCTCCCGGTCTCCGGTCACACGATGAATTTCCGTCTCATCGTGGATCTGCGGTCTTCCATCGATCGGGAGAGACATTATTATTTTTTTATATTTTAGATCAGTGGAGACTTTTTTTCATTATTATTTTAATGGGCGATTTTAGGGCTCGGGCAGAGGGGGAGCCCCCCACTGAGATGTGCGCGGCCGGCAGCGGGTGCCCCCGAGCTCGGTGCGGTCGGGCACGGTCGGCAGCTCCCCTCCTCCTCCTCCCGCAGCTGCTGCCCCGGGAGCCTCTTGTTTTTCTCGGCCAGGCTGCTAGTTCCGCGCTGGGTCTGGTGAGGTCGCTCTCCTCCGAGTCTCCGGCGGCTCCTCCTCCTCCCTGCGGCCGGAAGGTGAGGCAGAGCAGCGTGCGGAGAGCGAGGAGGTCGGAGAGCGGGCGGCAGCGGCTCCTCACAGCGGGAAACTAGCGACACCGGCGCCACGCGCTCATCACCCGGGCTGCAGTGCAGGAGAGCGGGGAGACGCGAGGGGGCGCCCGGAGCAGGGGCCGGAGGAGACACGTGGTGGCTGCGGGGAGCGTGCTCACATCGTGGGCAGCAGAGTCTGGGGTGAGTGGGCTGCGGGATCGGGCCGGTTCCATTGTTCCCAGGGCCCGCGGGTTTCGAGCTGATTCCGATTGTTTTCGGTGATAGGAGCCGGGCTGTGGATGGGTCAGCACCGGGGGAGGGGGAGGAGAGATCGGGCAGACGACGGGGTGAGCTCGCTGTGTGCTGCGGCGTGTACCGGGAGTAGGACCGGAACCGCGGGATCAGGATTGATCGGGTCACCGGGAGGGGGAGATTACACGGACGATCCCGGCGTACGGCGCACCTCCCAGGTCAGGAGACCGCCCCGCGCTGTGTATTCCGGATCCCGTCTCCTCCCGGTGCTGGGCGGGGGCCGTGCAGGAGGCGCCTGACCTCAGCCTGCCCTTGTGCGGGAGGGGTCCCCGGGAATCTGCAGCTGCCAGTGCGACCTCACTGCCCCATTGTGTGGGATCACGTGCACTGGAGCAGGGGGGCACACACTTATCACTGTGTATTACACTGGAGCAGGGGGGCACGCACTTATCACTGTGTATTACACTGGAGCAGGGGGGCACGCACTTATCACTGTGTATTACACTGGAGCAGGGGGGCACGCACTTATCACTGTGTATTACACTGGAGCAGGGGGGCACACACTTATCACTGTGTATTACACTGGAGCAGGGGGGCACGCACTTATCACTGTGTGTTACACTGGAGCAGGGGGGCACACACTTATCACTGTGTATTACACTGGAGCAGGGGGGCACACACTTATCACTGTGTATTACACTGGAGCAGTGGGGGCACGCACTTATCACTGTGTATTACACTGGAGCAGGGGGGCACGCACTTATCACTGTGTATTACACTGGAGCAGGGGGGCACGCACTTATCACTGTGTATTACACTGGAGCAGGGGGGCACACACTTATCACCGTGTGTTACACTGGAGCAGGGGGGCACGCACTTATCACCGTGTGTTACACTGGAGCAGGGGGGCACGCACTTATCACCGTGTGTTACACTGGAGCAGGGGGGCACGCACTTATCACCGTGTGTTACACTGGAGCAGGGGGGCACGCACTTATCACCGTGTGTTACACTGGAGCAGGGGGGCACGCACTTATCACCGTGTGTTACACTGGAGCAGGGGGGCACGCACTTATCACCGTGTGTTACACTGGAGCAGGGGGGCACGCACTTATCACCGTGTGTTACACTGGAGCAGGGGGGCACGCACTTATCACCGTGTGTTACACTGGAGCAGGGGGGCACGCACTTATCACCGTGTGTTACACTGGAGCAGGGGGGCACGCACTTATCACCGTGTGTTACACTGGAGCAGGGGGGGCACGCACTTATCACCGTGTGTTACACTGGAGCAGGGGGGGCACGCACTTATCACCGTGTGTTACACTGGAGCAGGGGGGGCACGCACTTATCACCGTGTGTTACACTGGAGCAGGGGGGGCACGCACTTATCACCGTGTGTTACACTGGAGCAGGGGGGGCACGCACTTATCACCGTGTGTTACACTGGAGCAGGGGGGGCACGCACTTATCACCGTGTGTTACACTGGAGCAGGGGGGCACGCACTTATCACCGTGTATTACACTGGAGCAGGGGGGGCACGCACTTATCACCGTGTGTTACACTGGAGCAGGGGGGGCACGCACTTATCACCGTGTATTACACTGGAGCAGGGGGGGCACGCACTTATCACCGTGTGTTACACTGGAGCAGGGGGGCACGCACTTATCACCGTGTGTTACACTGGAGCAGGGGGGCACGCACTTATCACCGTGTGTTACACTGGAGCAGGGGGGCACGCACTTATCACCGTGTGTTACACTGGAGCAGGGGGGCACGCACTTATCACCGTGTGTTACACTGGAGCAGGGGGGCACGCACTTATCACCGTGTGTTACACTGGAGCAGGGGGGGCACGCACTTATCACCGTGTGTTACACTGGAGCAGGGGGGGCACGCACTTATCACCGTGTGTTACACTGGAGCAGGGGGGCACGCACTTATCACCGTGTATTACACTGGAGCAGGGGGGGCACGCACTTATCACTGTATTATATCAGAGTGGGGTTGGGGGGGAGCATGCATATAGATCAGCCTTCCCAAAAAGATAATCTGTGTCAGTCTCCCTTCTTGGCTTTTTATTAAAGGGATTGTCTGGTCTAAACTGACAAGTCTGCAGTCACTCTGTGTGACTGCAGACTTTTGATTCCCCTCAGCGCATGAACTGCGCGCAGCGAGAATTCGCCTGTTCCTGAGCTGAAAACGGCGGTGATGTATGCGATATGCAGATTCCCGGGCAGAAGCCGTCTAGTGGGCACGGCCTCGCTCCGTGCAAGTGTATGAAATGAGGCTGCAGCCACTGGACGGCTGTGCCCTCATGTATGGAGCGAGTGTGACTTCACACTTTTGAATCCCCCACCCTCCAGCGCACGCCCGGGAGTATGTATATCGCATAAATCGCTTATCATTTTAGACCGGACAACCCCTTTAAATACAATCTACGTTTCCTGCCTTGCTTCAGTATGTGACATTTATACGACATTACTGCTATATAGAGCATATAAAATGAAGGTACTTGGTGCACAAATTAACCAATACATATGAGCCCACGAGCCATGACAAGGCAACCCCTCTCTGGTAGGACCCTAAATCGAATATTAGACATGCCTCTCCTGGACTAAGTCTACAATTTTCAAGGGCTGTAAGATTCAGCGTGTTTGTTAATATTAGGGGTAAGGTCCCATCAGAATGAGGCATGCCTTCCCGCGGCTAGTGGGGTCACAAGAATTTGCCAATTTATGCGCTAAGTTCCTTCATTTTATAACTACATTCCATATAGCAGTAATGCAGTCCAAATGTCTTATATTCGATGTTTGCATACACCTTAGCGCACAGTACTTCTGTATCCTTTTTTGTTAGTGGGTATTTGTCATGTGTGCCCAATTCACATCCTCTCTACTGTTCTCGGACCATTTGCTGTGCCCGCTTGCTGAAGATCTCCTTCTACATATTGCATATCGGCCTTGACTTTGCACCATGAATAGTCCCTAAAAATACTCCTACTCCTTGTAAAACATGACATCACATGGCAGCTGGGAGTTGGTGGGTGCTCCACATCACTTTGCTACTGCAGGGTGTGCCATATGCCCATATCTCCCCTGTAACTTGGTATTTTTCATCTTAGAGTCTCCTTAACTGGTGCTAAGGATCTGCCCAATAGAGGATGAACGGAGCAGCTGGCGGAGAAAAACTAATCATCAACATGACAGCCCCAAGTGATCAAGGTAAGGAGAGTTGTTCTTGTCCTTGACCCTCTGCTAGTAATCCTGTCCAACCTTATTTCATGTATTATATCTATTTCCTTACAGATAACTGGTCCCAGGAGGACATGCTTACTCTCCTAGAGACCATGAAGTCCATCCTGCCCACTCAGGACAATACAAAGTTCAAAACTACAGAGTCTCACATGGATTGGAACAAGCTGGCCTTTAAGAATTATACAGGGACCATGTGTCATCAAAAGTGGCTGGAGATCTCTAATGAGGTGAAGTGTGATTCCTGCTCATGTTCTTCATGGTCTACATAGGCCACATAATATTTTTAAAATCGAGTCCACCGGTATCCAAGAAAAGGGTAGTAGTCTCCTCATATGTGGAGACGTTTAGAACCAGAAAGCAGTTATGTTACTAAAAGCCATTTAGAAAACAACAAAGTGTTCTCTCCAGAGCCTTCATTATCTAACAGGGCATAATTTCACCATTCTCATGACCTCCTATGACATAAGTGTGGTTGAGGGGGTGGCTGATAAACAGTTTGACATAATGGCAAATTCAAGATTTTGAAGAAATGCTTTTTGTACTGATGGATCTAAGCAATTTAATACCAAACGTGATTGCTAATCCTGTATCCCTTTAGGTCAGGAAGTTCCGGACTCTCTCAGAAGTCATTCAAGATGCAGAGGAACATGTGAAGCACCCATACAAAGGAAAGAAGCTGAAGGTCAGTAGTGATGTAGGCCATGAAACTCTGGACTGATGGTGATTTGCTCAAATTCATGGCTCAAGATTTATAAGACAGCCATATTAATTAGCTTGTGTCTTTCTATATTCAGAAACATCCCGAATTCCCCAAGAAGCCACTCACACCCTATTTCCGCTTCTTCATGGAGAAGAGGGCCAAATATGCCAAGCTACATCCAGAGATGAGCAACCTAGACCTAACCAAAATTTTGTCCAAAAAGTATAAAGAATTACCAGAGAAAAAGAAGGTAATGTATGAGAAGAAGGTTTCCTAGGTGGGGTGGTGGGGTTGAGTATAAGAGGCGGACTCTTCTCAGAGAGCCTAAATGAGCAGTGTTGGATTTAGTACTGGTGGTTTGATCCAATATGTCCAATTTGTTTGTTTTTTTTCTAGATGAAGTATGTTCAGGATTTCCAAAGAGAGAAGCTAGAATTTGAGAGGAACCTGGCAAAATTCAGGTAGGTCACGTGGACTTATTTTCTAAAAGTTAAGGCTTCACCATCAGTTGTGTCTAACCTGTAGTATTGCTCACAGAGAGGAGCATCCAGACCTCATGCAGACAAACAAGAAATCTGACGTCCCTGAAAAACCCAAGACCCCTCAACAGCTGTGGTACAATCACGAGAGGAAGGTCTACCTTAAAATAAAGCCTGATGTAAGTGCAGGAGCCCCCATGCTTAGTCACAGTTCTGGATGGAGTTTGTCAGAGAATCACACTGCTAATGTCATTTCAGGCCAGTACCAAGGATGTAAAGGACGCCCTGGCAAAGCAATGGTCTCAACTCTCAGATAAGAAACGTCTCAAATGGATCCACAAAGCATTGGAACATCGCAAGCAATATGAGGTACGGAGCTCGTACTCCCAGCATGCTGTTGGACCGGTTTGGCTGATTCCCAATGTTAAAATGACTATTAAGGGTATTTACCTGGAATATGCCATAAAAATCTCATTGGTGCAGGTGCCAGAAGACTGTCAGCGTAGTGGGGGCTCACTTATGCATTGCTCTCTAACCTTATACTGATACAGCCAGCTTAGTTGTATTGATGTGAATAGCTGAGCAGTCATACCACACACATCCTGTCTAGCGGTGTGGCACTGTTTATAGAAGCAAGCAGCTTTTCTTTTTTTTTTTTTTCGAATTCTACGATGAAGTCGGATTTTCATGGCATTAGCCATCCTCTAACCTTGTATCTATACCCTTTCAGAACATAATGCGGGAGTACATCCAGAAACACCCAGAAATGAACCTCACTGAGGAGGGTATCACCCGCTCCACACTTACCAAGGCCGAACGCCAGCTTAAAGACAAGTTTGATGGCCGACCAACGAAACCACCTCCGTAAGTTGTTCTGTGCTTCATTAGAGTTTCTGAACCACACGTTACTCTTACTTTCTATAGGCTGCAAATACACTGACTTGAAATCAGAGAAACCTGCATGCTTCTGGAAATGGTGCCATGTTGTCCACAGGCCAGAATATGGTAGTGGGGCTGATCTGCATTACTTTACATGCCCTGTGGACAAGAGTGGCGCTGTTCCTGTGAGAAGCTTACACTGCTGTAGATACAGCGGTTGAGACCAACTAACGTAATGGTGTTTGTACCCTCAGAAACAGTTACTCCATGTACTGCGCAGAACTAATGGCCAACATGAAGGACGTCCCCAGCACAGAGCGTATGGTCCTTTGCAGTCAACGGTGGAAACTACTCTCTCAGAAGGAAAAAGATGCATATCACAAGAAGTGTGAACAGGTATTGGTGTATACGGTGTGTAGAGCATGTCCTGTCCATAGATCCATGCTTGGGAACCACATTTCCAAAAACCGTAGGAACTACAATCAATAGCTACTATTATGGAGGAGCTCAATCTACTTACTGGGATCACAGCTTTCCTACATTTTTTATTTTTTTTGCAGAAAAAGAAAGAATATGAAGTGGAGTTGATGCGTTTTCTTGAGGTGAGTCTTGTCTTAGCGATGGTGGACGTAGAAGGAAGGGAGCACTCCTGGAGCAAGCCACTAATCTTTCATTTTACTTGTGTAGAGCCTCCCTGAAGAGGAACAGAAGAGGGTCCTCACAGAAGAAAAGATGGTAGGCATTAGCAAGAAAACCAATCAACCATCGAAGGTGACTACTCAGGATGCTAACAAGGTTGGCTGGCGTTCACGTCTTCTGTTCTTACCATTTTTTTTTTTAATTGTTTTACTTGTAATCATGTCCACTACATAATCTTTCCACTTTGGTTTATTTTACAAATTAAATTACTTGTTTCCTCATCAGACAAAGAGCAAACCTAAGAAGAAGGCTGCAGATGAGCGGGGGAAGCTCCCAGAAACACCAAAAACATCTGAAGAAATCTGGCAACAGAGCGTGATCGGGGACTACCTTGCCCGGTTTAAGGTAAGGAAAGTGGTGAAGCATGGTGACCCCTTATGGAAAGTTTGTTCTCATTATAAGGTCTTCACGTTCAATTTTAGAATGACCGAGCCAAAGCCCTAAAGTGCATGGAGTCCACTTGGTTAAACATGGAGAAGAAGGAGAAAATCATGTGGATAAAAAAAGCAGCAGAGGACCAGAAACGATATGAGGTAACTAAAATAAAAAATTGAGGTTCTAGAAGTTAAGTGGCGGATTTTCCAGTATAATATTGGACGTCTTTTACATTCCCTTTTAATAGTTCAGAGCGGCAGTACCAGACACAACCTGTGGACATTGGTGATGCAGTTTCTAGAAAAAAAAAGTTGTTTTTCTAATCTAGATCGGTGGCCACATCTGTATTTTTTTTTTTTTTTTAACACTTTGTTTTTCCTCTCAGAGAGAACTAAGTGACATGAGATCTGCTCCAGCCACAGCAACTCCTGCGAAGAAAATTAAGTTTCAGGGAGAACCCAAAAAAGCTCCAATGTAAGTGTATAAGCCAGAGACTGACTTTTGGTCTCCTCCTTTTTACGTCATCTTTTCTGTGCCATCTGTTGTAGACAGTGTATTCTCATATGAGGGTGTTAAGAGCTGGCATGGATGGGGTCCATGAGAGCCACCTGCAGTGTAGCACCAATATAATGACCAGTAACTGGGGTCTGGAAATTTACTACTTTTGTTTGTTTTTTTCTTAATTCAGGAATGGTTATCAGAAGTTCTCGCAGGAGCTTCTCTCAAACGGCGAGCTAAATCATCTCCCACTGAAAGAGCGCATGGTAGAGATTGGCAGCCGCTGGCAACGGATTTCCCCCAGTCAGAAGGAATTTTACAAGAAGCTGGCAGAAGATCAGCAAAGAGTCTACCGCGTGCAACTTGATACATGGATGAAGGTGAGTACAAGGCTTCTCCATGCTGACTGTCTTTAGTCTAGAACCTCATCATGAAATTCCATGTGCCTAGTAGAGAAAAAATTCGGAGAACCCTGGTCTAACGGCAACATCAGTATTCCTTGGCCACCGAATGGGAGCCCTGTGAACCACCTCTACCTGCCGGCGCAGCTTCTGATTTCTTTGCCCTGCACAACATGATCTTTATGGTATGACATACCCATAACCTCGCATCAGGCCTGCCGACAGGTAGAAGTCAATTCACAGGACCATGTAATACCGACGTGGCCAATGGGCTAAAGTCATAGTTAAAAGGTTGGCAATATCCACCAGTCCTCTTTTGCTTATGAATAGTGGAAGGTTAGGGCCTTCTTAGGCATGTCCTCCTGGTTGTATGTCAAGGTGTTTTCCATTTTAACTTTTAGGGTTTATCATCTCAGGACCGGGCAGCTTACAGAGAGCAGACATCTAATGTAAGTTTTATTTTGTGCACTAGTTGGCATCTGTTTTTGTGTTTTGTTTTATTTTTCTATGTGAACAGTTGGACTATAATTTAGAAATTTCTAAAAAAAAATTTTCTTACAGAAGCGCAAGAGTACAACAAAACTGAAAACGCCCAGTCCCAAATCCAAACCGTCCGCTCAAAGCAGATCAGTAAGTGATCATTGTGATGTATAGGGACATGGAGTAGATTTTTAAGATCTCTAGTGATTATGCTCTTCAACTAGATCTAGAAGTCCAGGATCTACTATAGAATATACGAGCCTTGCATTTTGTAGTTCCCAGACAGCTAGATTGAAGTAGTTCTCTGGAAATGTAGAATGATCTCTGGGCTTAGGTCATGTAGGCCTCAGGTAGACCATTGCCCAAGTCTAGGGCAATGTGAGAAGATTGTATGTGGCTACTATAGCTGAGCTACTCTTCCTTTCTTCTTGGAGGATGACGAGGATGAAGACGACGATGATGATGATGATGACGATGAGGACGACGATGATGATGACGACGATGATGATGATGAAGATGAGGACAAAGAGGATTCTTCTGATGATGGAGACTCTTCAGACTCCAGTAGTGAAGAAGACAGTGAAGATGGTGAAGAGGTGGGTCCAACTATAAATTGTTATACTTTAAACCTTACACAACCAGCCGTTTCTCTGACACTCCTGTTGCTCTCCTGCAGAATGAAGATGATGATGACGAAGAAGATGACGATAACGAATCAGGATCCAGTTCTTCATCATCTTCTTCGGGAGACTCTTCAGATTCTGACTCTAACTGAAGAGGACCTGCCAGCTGTGAAGAGGGGAGTGTAAAGAAGGCAGAGCTGACATATTTGAAGGGGATGGTCCAACAGGATAAAATATCTTTAGTTGTGTTTACAATAAAAATTTACTAGTTAAGATGCACTGATCTTAAGACAACGGAGCTGGACCCAGCAATAACACTTTCAGTTTGTGGAAAAGCATTTACTATGATGGACATGTCATCAATGTTGTGTGTGAAGAGGGCTTGCTGACTGCTTCCATAGGTAGTCCAGCCCCCTTTTCTGTTACTAGCAATGCATAGACAAAGAAGGGGCTGATCTACTGAAATGAATGTCAGCCAGCCAGCTCCCTCCATGTGCAGCGCTGAGTCCACATTGGCAAAATTCTTGTGTCAAGCTCCAGAAACCAGCGCTAATATCTTGAGATCTGGACACCTTTCTTAAATCAAGTACTATAAGAAGTAGTATCTAAAGATTTTTTTTTTCTGTTGGACAATCCTCTAAACGACACCTATCCCCTCTACTCAAGTCAAACCTGAAACTCTCCACTTTACGAGGAAGCGGACTTTGCGGAAACACAAAGTGAAGGCAGCCATTTTATGCTTTGAAAGGACTCTTCATGAAGCCCCTTCGATGAGCTGCATTGTGTGTACAAAATGGCTGCCTTCTCTGTGCATGGGGTATTAACTTCTTCAGGGCTTTAATAGCCTCATAGGGCAGGAGACTTGTCACCATTTATAGGTTATGCTGTACAGTCGGTATTGGCACCGTGAACCTTTACACCCACGTTTTGACCTGGAAGGAAATGCAGAGCTTTTCAATTGTATCTTTCCTGGCCATTTTTTTTTTTATTTTTTTTTATTTTACAATATATATTTTTTTTTAATATTTATCTTTTGGTTTTCTTCCATATTATCACATCTGATCACTTGTTTTTCTGCTGTTCTCAGCCGGTCTCTTGCTTGACCCCATCACCTATACTAGTACGCTGTCGTGTCATAGTTTATCCTCCCTTCTCTAGTGTGTATTGAACTTGCATCACTTGTGGGGTTTTTTTTTTTTTTTTGCGGTGTACACAAAACGGTAGGACATTTGAATGAAGACCATCTGCAATGTTGCTTTATTTTCAATCATGGTGCATTGGAAAACAATGGTAGTGGACATGCCCTTTAAATAATGTAAATTTATTGAAGGCAGTGCACACTTCGAAGTGAGGATTGCACCACCCAACCGCTACCATTAGTTGTTTTTTTTTTTGGCTTCTAGTTAGACTTCCTTCTCCACTCGGTGTCCATGTTAGAATTAAAGGGGTGTTTTCACAGCAGCCATTTCGACAGGTTAATTATTTTAGGTGCTGGGCCTATTTTGAAGCCTGTCTCGGGTTGCCAAGAATGCATGGGTGGCTGTATGTATTCATTAATATGCGCTTTCCAAAAAAAAAAAAAAAATGGCCAAGCATTTTTGGAACTCGTGTAGATGAGAATTGAGAGAGCCATTTTTTAATTCTCAGCCGTGTGAGGGCTGGGCCTGGTTTTCATGAGTGGGACCCGTCTCTATCAGTAGTGGCAATAACCCTCCAGAGAATGGCTGTACAGCAGAAAAGCAAGAGGTTTTCAGTTGTCAAATACATGTTACATATGTGTGAGGTAAAGTGCCCCTAATGTTTACAGGAAATGCGGACATTTTGTTCCCCACATCATTGAGGTGTCCTGAGAACAAAATGGCCGCCTCTGTTAACCAAGGCACAATCCAACTAAGAGTAGTAAATATATGGGTTATTTTTTTTTTTTTAAACATATTTTATCCAGCTTGTTTTAGTGTGTTATTGAATTAGCATTCCCCCTCCCCTGTATTTTTATTTTTGTTTTTGTTTCTCAATTTGGGTGTAGACCATTTTAAGAAATGTTGTTTTTTTTATTATTTTTTTTTGATGGGAGGGGGGATTTAAATGTAGATTCTTACTGTGCTGGTTGAATGCATGGTGAGAGGAAAAACACTTAGTGCATTTTTAGCACTATAAAACAAAATAGGATGTCGGGGGTGCGTTACGAGGAGAAAAAAAAAAAAACAAAGTAAGACTTTTTTTTTTTTCTTTTCCCCCTGTATGGACGATATTTAAAACACATGCTTTTTTGTAGGTTAAAATGAAAATAAAAAAAAAAAAATGTGTTTTGTAACAGATTCATTGGTTTAGTGTAGACAGTTTAAAAGAAACTATGTGTAGTCTCATTATTTTTGTTTTGTACAAAAAGCAGAATGGGGTGGGGGATGGGATGGGGTGGGGGGGGGTTTCTGTTAAGTACTCTGGATAAAAATAAAAATAAAATTTAGGGATTGGTGTTTTTTTTTTTATTTTTTGGTCTTTTTCTGTTTTGCTGTCCCTGTTGGACTATCTGGCTTGTACGTGGTATTGCAGTTCGGATGCTTTGAAATCAATGATGAGCTGCAATGTCGCACCCGACCTGTAAACCACTGTGGCACTGTTTTGTTTTTTTTTAAAGAAAGCAGCCATGTTTTTTTTTTCCAAAATGGGCTATCCCTCAAACAACATCAATCACTTAACCACAGGATAGGTAATGAATTTGGATAAGTGGGAGTCTTGATCAGCGATCCTGAGGACAAGGGTCTCGTGTGAATACCACAAAAACAGTGAATGGGACCGGTGGTGACTAATGCATTCCCACGCCACGCGAAAAGGTGACGGAGCCTTTTGTTTACCCACTCTATCCTGTGGGTGAAAAATGTTGTTGGTGGGATGTTTCCTAAATAGGACAGACTTGTGTGGTGTAGTACTAGGCACAGCCACAACCTTGTAGGGCACTGTCCCCTGTAGGCTATAAAGAAAGCACAGTGCTTTCCATGTGGTCATGGGAGATTGATGGCTGGAGATGGACTCCCTTTTGATCATGTGTCTGTCATCTTATCACAGAGCAAAGGATTCGGCTCTTAAATCCCTCCGACTCTAACCCAAAAGATGATGTCAGTGGAGAGGAGGATCAGGTAAGTTCACTATCCACACCTGCTTGTTTTATTCCATGGCGGTAGTAGAGGAGTGTAGCAGCAGCTTACTCTATCATCACTAAAATACATGCACCCTCAGCCACCTGAGCATCCATGGTTATGGGAGATTGTGACAAAAGGCTTTCCACCGACATGTATTGATGGTGTGAGGGCACATTCATGGGTCCTTTAAAAGCTTAAAGGGGATATCCACCCAAATATTTTACTTACAGGCTTTGGTGAGAAGACCCATTAGCCCACATTCACCCATTCAGTATTTGTAAGCCAAAACTAGGAGTGAAACAGTCAGAGGAAAAGTATAATAGAAACACGTCACCACTTCTGTATTTATCACCCACTCCTGGTTTTGGCTTACAGATACTGCATGTGTGAAAATGGCCTTAATGGAAATATCTGAGACAAAATTGTTTTGCTACTTTGGTGGTTTCCATTATCTGAAATCTCAAAGCCGTTGTTCCTGATCCTGCAGCAAAACTACAGCCCCCATAATACCATTGCAGTTATCATGACATTATGGAAGTTGTAGTTTTACTACAGTTGTGGAACATTACTCTAAGCACCCAGTGGTGGTCTCCGCCTGGTCCCCGCGTGAGTACATGTATGTAACTCATCGACAGCAAAAATTTTTTTACCGTAACTGAGGTATCAACAATAATAAAAACAATCCAGCTCATAAAATTATGGGATTTATTAGATATGCCTAAACAGGCACCACTTAAAGATGCATTCCTTCCCTCAAAGTTTTTATCATCTTAATACACTGCTCAAAAAAATAAAGGGAACACTCAAATAACACATCCTAGATCTGAATGAATGAAATATTCTCATTGAATACTTTGTTCTGTACAAAGTTGAATGTGCTGACAACAAAATCACACTAAAATCATCAATGGAAATCAAATTGATTAACCAATGGAGGCCTGGATTTGGAGTCACCCCCAAAATTAAAGTGGGAAAACACTACAGGCTGATCCTACTTTGATGTAATGTCCTTAAAACAAGTCAAAATGAAGCTCAGTATTGTGTGTGGCCTCCACGTGCCTGTATGACCTCCCTACAATGCCTGGGCATGCTCCTGATGAGGTTGCGGATGGTCTCCTGTGGGATCTTCTCCCAGACCTGGACTAAAGCATCCGCCAACTCCTGGACAGTCTGTGGTGTAACGTGACGTTGGTGGATGGAACGAGACATGATGTCCCAGATGTGCTCAATCGGATTCAGGTCTGGGGAACGGGCGGGCCAGTCCATAGCTTCAATGCCTTCATCTTGCAGGAACTGATGACACAGTACCTCGGTACCTAATGGCAGTCAGGCTACCTCTGGCGAGCACATGGAGGGCTGTGTGGCCCTCCAAAGAAATGCCACCCCACACCATTACTGACCCACTGCCAAACCGGTCATGCTGAAGGATGTTGCAGGCAGCAGATCGCTCTCTACGGCGTCTCCAGACTCTGTCATGTCTGTCACATGTGCTCAGTGTGAACCTGCGTTCATCTGTGAAGAGCACAGGGCGCCCAGTGGCGTCTTAGCCAATCCTGGTGTTCTGTGGCAAATGCCAAGCGTCCTGCACGGTGTTGGGCTGTGACTACAACCCTCATCTGTGGACGTCGGGCCCTCATACCACCCTCATGGAGTCAGTTTCTAACCGTTTGTGCAGACACATGCACATTTGTGGCCTGCTGGAGGTCATTTTGCAGGGCTCTGGCAGTGCTCCTCCTGTTCCTCCTTGCACAAAGGCAGAGGTAGCGGTCCTGCTGCCCTCCTATGGCTCCCTCCACATCTCCTGGTATCTGCTCCATGCTCTGGACACTGTGCTGATTCTTGCCACAGCTCGCATTGATGTGCCATCCTGGATGAACTGCACTACCTGAGCAACTTCTGTGGGTTGTACTGTAGACACCGCCTCATGCTACTGTACCTCTAGGGGTGAGAGCAATGGCAAAATGAAAAAGTGACCAAAACAACAGCCAAAAAGGATGAGAACAGAGAAATGGTCTGTGGTCACAACCTGCAGAACCACTGCTTTATAGGGGGTATCTTGCTAATTGCCGATCATTTCTACCGGTTTTCTGTTCCATTTGCACAACAGCAGGAGAAATTGATTCACAATCAGTGTTGCTTCATAACTGGACAGGTACATTTCACAGAAGTGTGATTGAATTGGAGTTACATTGTGTCATTTAAGTGTTCCCTTTATTTTTTTGAGCAGTGTATATTGCAATCATCATATTATATAGCACTGTGTACTTACAATTGCTCATTTTGCCTTTTTTCCCAGCTAATTCTTCTCTTTTCTCTGCTCTATGTAGAAACAGGAAGTCTCTTGTCCTTGCATTTATAATCCCCCCTCTTCAACTCCTGACCCAGCTGTTCTTCTCCTCTCCCCATCAAAGACTTTTGCAGTGACTTGTGCAGGGAAAATTGACCTCCTGTTTCTACATGGAGCTTAGAAGGATTCAGTTAGTCAGTTTTTAATCATATGATGTCATAGACCTAATGGAAAAGAGAAGAATTGGCTGGGTAGAACGGAAAAATTACCAATTGTAAGTACACAGTGCCATATAATGCGATTGCAAAATATTAAGAGGATAAACACTTTAATGGGAGTGGTTTATTAATAATGGCACAGCCGCAGATAAGAAGTAACAAAGGCTACACTAACTACTCCTCCTCATTGAAAATTCAATGCCAAGAAAGAAAAGTCGTGAAATTATGGAAATCACAGCACAATAGACATGTTACTAATATGCAAATGATGATAAAATGGAAACCTATTCAACAAAACGTCTCAATTTATTCAGTAAAGAATATGAATGCCACATCCAGAAATCCCTGCATGCACACACACTGGCATGCTATCAATGGTTATCTGAGGAATGTTCTACCATGTTGAATGCACTTGGGCACGTAAATCATCAAGATCCGCTGCAATTGCCGTAATGAAATTAGCTGCAGCACTACTGGACCAACGTTCTCGAGTAGGGTCCAATGCTGTAGTAGTAATGAGAAAATCTCGGCACTCAAAGTTATGTGACATTATGAAAATTTAATGGCAGTCCACAGCAAATAAAGTTTCGGTCAACATGACCTTCATCAGTGTATCGAAAGCTGGGAATAATAAAATAGAGGAGGACGCAGTGTCTCAACCAAAATGGGTCTAGAATCCCAGGGGAAAGAGGAAACCTGAAACAAGCGGTGGACACCGCGTTTCCTGCCACTCCTCTTCCCTACAATGGAGGTTTATCCTCTAAAGCAATGAGGCCCACTTTTGTTTTAATAACTGAGGATTGGTCTGCAGACCATGTGGGCAACGCCTTGAAGATTCCTTCATAACAGAATATCAACCATGAGTCCTTCATGAGAGAACATCAAACAAGTCCTACTCCTGGGATTTTGGTGTAAGGTTGCATAATGTACGGTAACCGGACCCCTCTAGTCTTCATTCCAGGTATAATAACAGCACAGTGTCCCATTGATTTGGTGGTGGAACCAGTGGTACAACTACAGTTATATGAAAAATTTGGGCACCCCTATTAATCTTAAGCTTATTGTTTTATAAAAATTGGTGTTTTTGCAACAACTATTTCAGTTTGATATATGTAATAACTGTTGGACACAGTAATGTTTCTGCCTTGAAATGAGGTTTATTGTACTAACAGAAAATGTGCAATCTGCATTCAAACAAAATTTGACAGGTGCATAAGTATGGGCACCTCACCAGAAAAGTTACATTAATATTTAGTAGATCCTCCTTTTGCAAAAATAACAGCCTCTAGTCGCTTCCTGTAGCTTTTAATGAGTTCCTGGATCCTGGATGAAGGTATTTTTGACCATTCCTCTTTACAAAACAATTCCAGTTCAGTTAAGTTTGATGGTCGCCGAGCATGGACAGCCCTCTTCAAATGATCCCATAGATGTTCAATGATATTCAGGTCTGGGGACTGGGATGGCCATTCCAGAACATTGTAATTGTTTCTCTGCATGAATGCCTGAGTAGATTTGGAGCGGTGTTTTGGATCATTGTCTTGCTGAAAGATCCATCCCCTGCGTAACTTCAACTTTATCACTGATTCTTGAACATTATTGTCAAGAATCTGCTGATACTGAATGGAATCCATGCGTCCCTCAACTTTAACAAGATTCCCGGTGCCGGCATTGGCCACACATCCCCAAAGCATGATGAAACCTCCACCAAATTTTACTGTGGGTAGCAAGTGTTTTTCTTGGAATGCTGTGTTTTTTTTGGCGCCATGCATAACGCCTTTTTGTATGACCAAACAACTCAGTCTTGGTTTCATCAGTCCACAGGACCTTCTTCCAAAAAGAAATTGGCTTCTCCAAATGTGCTTTTGCATACTTCAGCCGACTCTGTTTGTGGCGTGCTTGCAGAAACGGCTTCTTTTGCATCACTCTCCCATACAGCTTCTCCTTGTGCAAAGTGCGTTGTATAGTTGACCGATGCACAGTGACACCATCTGCAGCAAGTTGATGCTGCAGCTCTCTGGAGGTGGTCTGAGGATTGTCCTTGACTGATCTCACCATTCTTCTTCTCTGCCTTTCTGATGTTTTTCTTGGCCTGCCACTTCTGGCCTTAACAAGAACTGTCCCTGTGTTCTTCCATTTCCTTACTATGTTCCTCACAGTGGAAACTGACAGGTTAAATCTCTGAGACAGCTTTTTGTATCCTTCCCCTGAACAACTATGTTGAATAATCTTTGTTTTCAGATCATTTGACAGTTGTTTTGAGGAGCCCATGATGCCACTCTTCAGAGGAGATTCAAACAGGAGAACAACTTGCAAGTGGCCACTTTAAGTAGCTTTTCTCATGATTGCATACACCTGGCTATGAAGTTCAAAGCTCAATGAGGTTACAAAACCAAAAAAGTGCTTTAGTAAGTCAGTAAAAAGTAGGTAGGAGTATTTAAAACAAGAAAATGATAAGGGTGCCCATACTTATGCACCTGTCAAATTTTGTTTGAATGCATATTGCACATTTTCTGTTAGTACAATAAACCTCATTTCAAGGCAGAAACATTACTTTGTCCAACAGTTATTACATATATCAAACTGAAATAGCTGTTGCAAAAACACCAATTTTTTATAAAACATTAAGCTTAAGATTAATAGGGGTGCCCAAACTTTTTCATATAACTGTATATCTCCAAAGTGTCCCAGGAGACATTTTCAACACAACAATGCCAGGCCACAGGTTGCTACTGTGAGCAGCCTGCCTGGCCTCAGTGTACTACTGTGGCCTGCAGTGTCTCTGGACGTTTCTCCCATCGAGCACATCTGGGATGTCATTGGTCAGCAATTGCAGAGGGAGCTGCCAGCAGAGGATCTTGATGATTTGCCCAAGTGCATTCAGTATGGCAGAACGTTCCTCAGACAACCATTAAATACCTCATTGATGGCAGCCAAGGCCTTTTAAGTGCAGAGATTTCTGAGCATGGCGTTTATACTGAATAAATTGAGATATTTTGCTTCATTCTTATCACTAACACGTCTATCCATCCTGTGATTGCCATAATTCCAGGACTTTACCTTCTTGGTGCTGCAATTTCAGTGTTGAGGTGTAAGTATGTATATGTCAAGTACTCAAATCTTCACTATTCTAGACCTGGAAACATCAGGGATGGAATTGGATGAAAGATTTGGACAATTTCTTCTCAATCTGTATTTTATATTGGTACTCCTTTGGTTATAATACAACTCCAGTTGAAAACCTTAACCAGGGCATGCACAGCCATCCACAACCTGTCTCCTCCATACATCTGTGACCTTGTCTCCCGGTACTTACCTGCACGCATCCTCCGATCCTCACAAGATCTCCTTGTCTACTCCCCTCTTATCTCCTCTTCCCACAATCGCATACAAGATTTCTCCCGTGCATGCCCCCTACTCTGGAACTCTCTACCCCAACACATCAGACTCTCACCTACCGTGGAAACCTTCAAAAGGAACCTGAAGACCCACCTCTTCTGACAACCCTACAACCTGCAGTAACCACCGCTCCACCACATTGCTGCACGACCAGCTCTACCCTCACCTACTGGTTCCTCACCCATCCCTTGTAGATTGTGAGTCCTCGCGGGCAGGGTCCTCTCCTCCTGTACCAGTCGCTAACTTGTATTGTTCAAAATTATTGTAATTGTTTTATTATTATGTATACCCCTTTCACATGTAAAGTGCCATGGAATAAATGACACTATAATAATAATAAAGGACATCTGTCCTTATTTTAGGGTCCTCCTGTACACATGTACAGTACAGACCAAAAGTTTGGACACACCTCATTTAAAGATTTTTCTGTATTTTCATAACTATGAAAATTGTACATTCACACTGAAGGCATCAAAACTATGAATTAACACATGTGGAATTATATACTTAACAAAAAAGTGTGAAACAACTGAAAATATGTCTTATATTCTAGGTTCTTAAAAGTAGCCACCTTTTGCTTTGATGACTGCTTTGCACACTCTTGGCATTCTCTTGATGAGCTTCAAGAGGTAGTCACCGGAAATGGTTTTCACTTCACAGGTGTGCCCTGTCAGGTTTAATAAGTGGGATTTCTTGCCTTATAAGTGGGGTTGGGACCATCAGTTGTGTTGTGCAGAAGTCTGGTGGATACACAGCTAATAGTCCTACTGAATAGACTGTTAGCTACTTTTTTTTGCCATAATACAAATTCTAAGTAAAGAAAAACGAGTGGCCATCATTACTTTAAGAAATGAAGGTCAATCAGTCCGAAAAATTGGGAAAACTTTGAAAGTGTCCCCAAGTGCAGTTACAAAAACTATCAAGCGCTACAAAGAAACTGGCTCACATGAGGACCGCCCCAGGAAAGGAAGACCAAGAGTCACCTCTGCTTCTGAGGATAAGTTTATCTGAGTCACCAGCCTCAGAAATCGCAGGTTAACAGCAGCTCAGATTAGAGACCAGGTCAATGCCACACAGAGTTCTAGCAGCAGACACATCTCTTCAACAACTGTTAAGAGGAGATTTTGTGCAGCAGGCCTTCATGGTAAAATAGCTGCTAGGAAACCACTGCTAAGGACAGGCAACAAGCAGAAGAGACTTGTTTGGGCTAAAGAACACAAGGAATGGACATTAGACCAGTGGAAATCTGTGCTTTTGTCTGATGAGTCCAAATTTGAGATCTTTGGTTCCAACCACCGTGTCTTTGTGCGACGCAGAAAAGGTGAACAGATGGACTCTACATGCCTGGTTCCCACCGTGAAGCATGGAGGAGGAGGTGTGATGGTGTGGGGGTGCTTTGCTGGTGACACTGTTGGGGATTTATTCAAAATTGAAGGCATACTGAACCAGCATGGCTACCACAGCATCTTTCAGCGGCATGCTATTCCATCTGGTTTGCGTTTAGTTGGACCATCATTTATTTTTCAACTGGACGATGACCCCAAACACACCTCCAGGCTGTGTAAGGGCTATTTGACCAAGAAGGAGAGTGATGGGGTGCTACACCAGATGACCTGGCCTCCACAGTCACCAGACCTGAACCCAATCAAGATGGTTTGGGGTGAGCTGAACCGCAGAGTGAAGGCAAAAGGGCCAACAAGTGCTAAGCATCTCTGGGAACTCCTTCAAGATTGTTGGAAGACCATTTCCGGTGACTACCTCTTGAAGCTCATCAAGAGAATGCCAAGAGTGTGCAAAGCAGTCATCAAAGCAAAAGGTGGCTACTTTGAAGAACCTAGAATATAAGACATATTTTCAGTTTCACACTTTTTTGTTAAGTATATAATTCCACATGTGTTAATTCATAGTTTTGATGCCTTCAGTGTGAATGTACAATTTTCATAGTCAAGAAAATACAGAAGAGAAGGTGTGTCCAAATTTTTGGTCTGAACTATATATGTTAGAGAGAGCAGGGCTTTATCAGAAGCTAATAATGCACCTTGTTAGTCCTGCACAAAGCAAAAAAAAACAAAGGAAAAATGAAAATTCTGGAAAGCGCAGTTTCACTTCTGTGACGTCCCCTGTATGGCGCAGGCCCAAGCACCGATATCTGTCTTCTCTTACCAGTCATAGATCTCCCATGTGGAGAATGAGCTTTAGCGCCACCTATGGCTGGCTTTTGATATTGCAGATATTCACACATAATGAATGGTACAGCGCATTTCCCTACATTGAGCGCTCAGTCGTCTAAAAATTCTGATAGTCTGACAGCACCAATGGGCGAGATTTGGCTTTATTAGGTTCCCAAACCATATAGCTAATGTGTTTAGATCCTGTCTGTAAATCATAGAGGATGTTTAGGATATATGACATATAGCGCAAAACGGAAATGTTAACATTATCTCCGCACGTAACATCCTCCCCAGCAGTTGTCCATAGATAACAGCGTCACTCTTGTGCACAGGCTTTGTGCGGCATTGCAGGTCTTAAATGTCTCGTGTAAAGTGCGACTATTCCCTGCGTATGGCTTGTGTAGCATTCTGGGAGATTTCAGCTCTGAGACCTGCAGAAATGTGAATACAGCACTGCAGTAGGATACCCGCTGTAATACATGAGCAGTACAATATGGGTAATGTCATATAGCTACATAAAGGGGTTTTCCAGTCAGATGATCTATTCTTAGGATAGATGGATGGGGGTCTGGCACCCCCACAGGTCAACTGTTACAAGGCGGCAGGTGGATGAAAACACATTGACCGGAGCTGATCATTGAATGGTGCAGCGCTGTGCCGCTTGGTTCAATGTGTTTCAAGCTCTGGCAGCAGATGGATGTAATCAGCTGATCTATGGGGGGACACCAGGTGTCAGACCCCCATTGATCCATCTATCAAAGGAATAGGTCATTTATATATTCTGACTGGACAGCCCCTTTAAGGGCCTTTCTTTTGGCAGGAGCAGGAGTGAAATTCGTGCAGTTTCTTGATTCACTTTAGCAGATGAGAGTGAACCCTTTTTCTATATGATACAGTTAGGGCACATTTCTGAGATATAATGATAATCTTTATTTTATATAGCGCCAACATATTCTGCAGCGCGTTACATACATTATCATGATATATCATCATTTTATGATCAGTCGGGGTCAGAACTTTGGGACCCCAACCAATTCTGAGAATAAAAGGGACGTGGTGAAAAACTCCACGTCCACTTCATTTCTCAGGATTATTAGGGGGTCCCAAAAGCCAGACCCTCACCTATCGTAAAGTCAAGGCCTATCCTATCATGGTGCCAGCTGTCTGCTCCCTCCTCACCTCTAGTTTACTGTTATTCAGGCCAGACAGAGACAGGTCTTCCATGCTCATTTGCGTCTAGTACTTGGGGGATGATGATGCCCCCGATCTATAATACAGAGAAGACACATTAACCACACAATTTATAAAAGATGCCAGAACAACGACACAAGGGGGCGTCCTATAGGAAAGGTGCAGCTGAGCCACCCCCCACAGTCACCAATATAAAGCGGTGTCAGACATCATCATAAAGACTTCTTTATAGGCTTGTACAGGACATAGGTATTGATGGCCTGGCTACCATGATCAGATCGTGGCGGTCCAACTCCCGGGAGCAGCCTGCTGACTGAAGGGGCCGCTGTACTTATCCCTGTTATTATTTACTTAGCACAGGTCTGTACCGGCAGAGAGCTGCAGTACCAAAAACGGCCATTGTAAGAAGTACAACCATGTGGCTGGTAAACAACAGAGCTGGGCCACCTGCCTTTAGTCAGCTGATTGAGTCAACAAGTCCTGTACACTTACCACCTATCTTGTGGTGGTAGGTGGTCCCAGTTCACACAAGAATGGTGGTCCTGTGCCCCCATATAAATGTTACTCTAGACAACAAATCTATAGCGGCATATGACCGCCAAATAAGAAGAGATTCTGACAAATAAATAATAAAAATAAAACAATTTTATTTCAAAAATAAAAAAAAACATAATAAAATAGATAGGGAAATAAACCTCCAAAAAAAAGGGGTAGGAAACACAGTATAATCTCATGAATGGTAATAAGATGTAGTAATCAGAGCAGCGCACATCGAAAAGGGACCATGAAGTCATAAATGGGGAGAGGGGATAAATCACAAGTTTGAAAACATAGAATGTATTATGAATATCCCCTCGAAAAAGAGTAACCAAAGGACAGAAAAATAGGAAGTACTCAGCAAAGTACTGTGCAAGTGCAGCAGGGTGAGTATTCCATGTGTTATTCTTGTATAATACACTGCTCAAAAAAATAAAGGGAACACTCAAATAACACATCCTAGATCTGAATGAATGAAATATTCTCATTGAATACTTTGTTCTGTACAAAGTTGAATGTGCTGACAACAAAATCACACAAAAATCATCAATGGAAATCAAATTTATTAACCAATGGAGGCCTGGATTTGGAGTCACCCCCAAAATTAAAGTGGAAAAACACACTACAGGCTGATCCAACTTTGATGTAATGTCCTTAAAACAAGTCAAAATGAGACTCAGTATTGTGTGTGGCCTCCACGTGCCTGTATGACCTCCCTACAACGCCTGGGCATGCTCCTGATGAGGTTGCGGATGGTCTCTTGTGGGATTTCCTCCCAGACCTGGACTAAAGCATCCGCCAACTCCTGGACAGTCTGTGGTGCAACGTGACGTTGATGGATGGAGCGAGACATGATGTCCCAGATGTGCTCAATCGGATTCAGGTCAGGGGTACGGGCGGGCCAGTCCATAGCTTCAATGCCTTCATCTTGCAGCAACTGCTGACACACTCCAGCCACATGAGGTCTGGCATTGTCCTGCATTAGGAGGAACCCAGAGCCAACCGCACCAGCATATGGTCTCACATAGGTCTGAGGATCTCATCTCAGTACCTAATGGCAGTCAGGCTACCTCTGGCGAGCACATGGAGGACTGTGCGGCCCTCCAAAGAAAAGCCACCCCACACCATTACTGACCCACTGCCAAACCGGTCATGCTGAAGGATGTTGCAGGCAGCAGATCGCTCTCCATGGCGTCTCCAGACTCTGTCACGTCTGTCACATGTGCTCAGTGTGAACCTGCTTTCATCTGTGAAGAGCACAAGGCGCCAGTGGCGACTTTGCCAATCCTGGTGTTCTGTGGCAAAAGCAAAGCATCCTGCACGGTGTTGGGCTGTGAGCACAACCCCCATCTGTGGACGTCGGGCCCTCATACCACCCTCATGGAGTTGGTTTCTAACCATTTGTGCAGACACATGCACATTTGTGGCCTGCTGGAGGTCATTTTGCAGGGCTCTGGCACTGTTCCTCCTTGCACAAAGGCGGAGGTAGCGGTCCTGCTGCTGGGTTGTTGCCCTCCTACGGCCCCCTCCACGTCTCCTGGTGTACTGGCCTGTCTCCTGGAAGCGCCTCCAGCCTCTGGACACTACGCTGACAGACACAGCAAACCTTCTTGCCACATCTCGCATTGATGTGCCATCCTGGATGAGCTGCACTACCTGAGCAACTTCTGTGGGTTGTAGAGTCCGTCTCATGCTAGCACGAGTGTGAAAGCACAACCAACATTCAAAAGTGACCAAAACATCAGCCAGAAAGCATTGGTACTGAGATGTGGTCTGTGGTCCCCACCTGCAGAACCACTCCTTTATTGAGGGTGTCTTGATAATTGCCAATAATTTCCATCTATTGTCTATTCCATTGAATATTCCATTGATCTACTTGGAGTTATATTCTGTTGTTTAAGTGTTCCCTTTATTTTTTTGAGAGGTGTATAAACCATGAGACAAAGCTATCTGGCTAGTGTGGCTGGTCCATCACAGGTCCATGGGTTACAAAATGAAAAGAAAGAGATCAAATACCTCGTGGTAACGTCAGTCCCAGCAACGCTGGAGACAACTGTGTCGTCCCCACACCTGACGGACGCTGTTTCACTGGTCGCTTCTTCTGGGCCAGCGAAACGGCGTCCGGAAGAAGCAGCCAGCGAAAGCGAGCCCGGAAGAAACGACCAGCGAAAGTGAGCCCGGAAGAAGCGACCAGTGAAAGCGAGGCCGGAAGAAGCGACCAGCGAAAGCGAGGCCGGAAGAAACGACCAGCGAAAGTGAGCCCGGAAGAAGCGACCAGCGAAAGCGAGGCCGGAAGAAGCGACCAGCGAAAGCGAGGCCGGAAGAAGCGACCAGCGAAAGCGAGGCCGGAAGAAGCGACCAGCGAAAGCGAGGCCGGAAGAAGCGACCAGCGAAACGGCATCCGTCAGGTTGTCTTGCAGTAATTTGAAGTGTCTAACATCATGTAATTGGACTTTTTTTGAGTATGTTACTCAGTACAGTTGAGCAAAAACATCCACAGACCCTGGTCCAGCGGCCATATTGGTAGTCCCATAGCCCTGCGGAACCCCTCCTACCTGTGACATCCCCAGCGCCTCTTCTGATTAGTCACTATATCATAATGACGGTCCATCGCCCTAGTAATCAGAGAGGGGCCAGGGATGTCACAGGTAGGAGGGGGTCTGCAGGGCTCTGGGCGACAGTTTACCGCCATTGTCCCAGGGTCCTGCTCATCTTCTTTCCTTTCACTGGAGCTATGTGTAACATGTCGGGGACTCAGGACCCTGACTGGTGAGACCCCTAATGACCAGATTCTCGGATTGGTGGAGAATTGGGAGTCAGAGAACACCCCTTTAAGGCCGCATTCACACATCTTTGTTTTTGTTTTTTTTGCATACAAGAAAATCAATATAATGTTATCAGTTCCATTACAGGCTTCCAGGAATGAATCACCTATTAGTAACAGTGTGGGCAGATTCTGGGAAAGCAGAGACCTCCTGGACTACTGCTCACATCAGTGGTCACCCACCTTTCCCAGTAACAGATCAGAGACGATGGTCAGAACTGTCACATGCGCTCATGGGCTTTTAGTGATTGGGGATTTGTGGGGGGATTAGACATTTAAAGGGGCGATCATGAACACGCTGCTCTCACATGAGCCAACGCCGCACTGACTGTTACTGCCCAGTTCCCATGACAACAAGCGATCACCACGCCCCCTCTGCCTCCTACTGGCTGCCGTCTAACCAGCCCCGCCGTGTGATTGGTTGGCTCACGTTCTCCCTAGTGCTGCAGTTTCCTTCCGCAGTGGATGGATCGCCGAGCATGGATGTTGATGCTGCTGTTTACGGGCACGCCCAGAGGGGCGTGGCTTGTGGCTCGATCTTCTCAGCCGTTGATTGAGTCCGCCTGGCAAGGTAAAATGGCGGATGGTGCTATTCGATGCTGAGGAGACCGGAGAGAAGCGGCAGACGGGGGTAATGCGGGGTAAGAACAATGAAGCCTGTGCCGGCGGCGCGCCGTATACATGGCCATCAGCTGCTCGTGTGCGCATGTGCTCTGCAGCCTGCTGTGTGTGAGCAGTGAGTGCTGTGCTGCACAGCAGTGTGTATTGTGCAATGCCCTGCTGTGTAGCTGCTCTGCACACTGGCAGCACTGGGGCATGGTGGTCAGCGCAGCATGGCATCTAGCCAGCAGCCATAGTCCTGTGCCATTTACACAGGCAGCAGGAGAACTAAAATGCCCAGCATCCCATGGTAGATGCTTGCTGGGATCAGTAGTCCCCAGACAGGCAATTATTTGCTCCTGTTCTGTGATTGGTCGGTATCGCTGTGACACTACCGCCATCTGAGTCCCATGGTTTCCGGGTTTTTCCCCATAGAAGTCGATAGAGGTGATCTGACATTGGGCAAATGCAGCTTTTGGTAGATAAAGTTTTTATTCATAATGGCGCAACCTCTGCTGTGCCGGCCGCGCTGCCCCCTATGATGGTGTTTGACGCCACTCTATATTGGTGTGACCATGGCGAGTGGCTCAGCCGTACCTTTCCTATAGGACGCCCCTCTTGTGTCGTTATTCCGTCGACTTTTATACATTGTGTGGTTAATGTGTCTTCTCTGTATTACAGATCAGGGGCAGCGGCTGCCCGTCTTCTGCCCGGCCGGGCATCATCATCCCCCAAGTACTGGATGCAAATGAGCATGGAAGACATGTCTCTGTCTGGCTTGGATAACAGTAAACTGGAGGTGAGGAGGGGGCAGAGAGCGGGCGTCAGGCCTGGCTCAGATCAGGAGACACTTGGCAAGCTCTGGTGTTATTTATGCAAAAAACTTTCATGTCCTGTTTCATATTTGTGTTTTGGACTGACAAGGGGGTGTGGCTTAGATTAAAGGAGCGTAATTGTTTAACATGCAACACAATGCATCGGAATTGTAGCGCACATTGCAGGCACAAAGTAAGCCAACTAGTGTGTGGAGTAAACTTTGGGCAGACAGTCTTAAAGGGGTTTTCTGGTTTCATAAAAGTCCTGACCCCCTTAATGCAGTAAAAAAGACAAACAAATATGTGCTTTTCTCACCCTCCCCAGGTCTCCCGTGTCTGTTTTAGTCTGTAACGATGAAGGGAACTTGCATTACTGGCACCAGTCCTGCGCTGGAGTGGTGCTTTAATGTACTCCAGATTTGTCACATAGCATAAATCACTATGATAAGTCTGGTGCTTATTAACACTGTCTAAAGATCAGACTGCATTGGTAAACCTGCCCCGATGTGCCCCCTCTGTCTGGTGTATATATGTTACACACCCGTTTCCCTAGTGCGGGTGTAGTGTGCCCCTTTTGTCTCCATTGGGCTATTACTCATTATCATACCCTGTTATCTCCTCCATGGGAAGCCCAGCAGACTGCTCCTTCGTATATAGAGGGCTCCCACAAAAAAAAGTATACCGTACAGTATAGGACCCAATGGGTGACTTATGCTGCTATATGCCTATGTGGAGCCAGGCGTCTGATCCGGTCATAAGTCGTCAGGATATTCCTTGTACAGGAGCCTCCGTGGGTTGTCACGGCCGAGCAGCCACAAGTAATCTGCGGGCTAGGAAGCGACATGAAGCCATCTTATACATTATATACGCAGTGATGGAGAGCCGAGCGGTGATTGCCTTACAGGCCTCTCAGAAGGCAGTGTGACGCCTCCTGTGTTCACTGGTAAAGTGGCCATATTGGTTGTCACTCATCTTTCCTGGACACAATGAAGAAATGAATATCCTTTATAACAATGAGCGAGCACTTCGTTCCCATCACATGTACAGTCTCTTCTTTTTTGGGGTGTAAACATTATACAGATGCCTCGTACAGATGGGGTACAGTTGCATCCATCACTAATGTTTTACCAGATACCTTTTATAAAATATAGTCTCCTTTTAGCTGTATACTGACCAAGTGCCAACCCATGGAGGCGTTTAGCTTATCCATCGGTAGCTTTCTTAGTGTACATGCTAGGCCATACATGTCCAACTCTGACCCGCAGGGTGGTTTTATTTGGCCCGCAACACCAGAACCACCACACCTATGTGATGCCCATTATTCTGTATGGAGGACTGTGTGGGGGCCCATTACACTGTGTGGGGGCCCATTATTCTGTATGGAGGACTATGTGGGGCCCATTATTCTGTATGGAGGACTATGTGGGGCCCATTATTCTGTATACTGGTTGGCCCATGACTTTGTCCAAGTTTTTCATTTTGGCCCTCTGTGTGTTTCAGTTTGACATCCCTGAGCTAGGCATACAAAACATTTGTTATTTTCCTACCAGAAATGGCACCATTCTTATCAGTAGGCTGTATCTGGTATTGCAGCTTAGTCCCATTCCCTTTAATGAGGATGAGCTGCTATACTGGACACAGTCCATCAACAAGATTAGAAATGTTTCTGGAAGATCATCAGTCCAGACTTGAATCATGGCAGCGTGCCTTTAACCCCATAGTGACAATTGACGGCTATATCTATCATGATTGGGTGCTATTTCCCGCATTGTGACGGATATATCCTTCATGCTGATCTTGTAAGTACTGCCCACTGTACTCGCCAGATCACAGCAGAGGCCTGACTGATACATGGACCACTGCCGGAGCTATTGCTGATGCCCACAGTTTAACCCCTAAAAAGCCATGATGAATAGCAGCAAACTTATCTAGGCTTCATTCATACATCTGTGTTTAAACACATACATGAAAAAATGCTACCAATGTCATAAGTGTGTCCATTTTTACCATCAGTGTTTGGTCAGTGTGTCCGTTTTTACCGTCAGTGTTTTTCATGGATGGATAAATCAATAAATAAATGACAAAGCTTCTTGTATACATTTAAGTGTTAAATACGGACATCAGATAGATGCCATCCGTGTGCTGTACGTATTTTTCACGGACCCACAGACTTCTATTGGACTTCTCATTCATAATAATGGAGAAATATGTACATGTCTCCCTGAGTTTTTCACGGTTACACAGCCCATGAAAAACACAGACATGTGAATAGCACCGTAGAATATAATGGGTACATATTTTATCTGTGAAAACATGGATGCAACACTGACATCTGAATTCGGCCTCCAGCTGTATGACAGGGAGGACGCTCCCTCTGCCAGCCCAGCGGCCGTTCTGCGGTGACCACAAAGTGCTGGGTTACCCTGACAGCCAAGGGCCTAACAGCCCCCAGGCCTGCAGACTATAATGCCGTATATTCCAGAGCATTATACAAGCGCTTAAACAATCTCTGGTCCTTAAAAAATATGAGTAAAATAAAATGTCATAGTTTACTAAAAAATTCTAATTATTTTAAATGGCTTTTCATAAGATATATATAAATTTGGCACAACTCGGAGGTCTAAAATAAGTGATCACTTCTGGGCTAAAAAAAATTGTAGATTTGCCTTCACCCCCTCAAAAAAAAAAAAAAAAAAAAAGTAGTAAATTATATGCACTCTAAGGCCACGTTCACAATGTGGTCAGTATTTGATCAGTATTTATAAGCCAAAACCAGGAGTGGAGCAATCAGAGGAAAAGTATAATAGAAACACGTCACCACTTCTGTATTTATCACCCACTCCTGGTTTTGGCTTACAGATACTGATGTAAAATACTGACCAAATACTGAATGTGTGAAACTGGCCTAAAATGGCACCAAAAAATACTACAACTCCTTTTGTAAAATACCACCAGGTATTTTGCACCCCCGTTGATCCTAAGGGGAGCGTAGTTCGGCCATGCTCACCATACTGACACCCGTCTGCGCTCTCTCCTAGGCTCTTGCTCACGACATATACACAGATCTGGTGGAGGACGCGTGTCTGGGGCTGAGTTTTGAGGTCCACAGAGCTGTAAAGTGTGGATACTTCTTACTGGATGAGACGGACCCTGAAAGTATGAAGGATTTTGGTGAGTAGCCATAATTGTGTTTTATGTCTCGTGCGGCGCCACAAACAGGAAGAAGGATTGTCTTTAAAGGGAACCTGTTGGGTATTTTTAGATTTGGGTCCAGAACTGGAAAGTACAATTTTGTTTCCTGTGTGGTGGAAAGGTGCGCTGTCATCAGAGAAAATTTGGGGTATGCCATCACTAACGATCTGCCCCCCTTCTGTGAATAAAGGGGGCTCAGCACTGCAGCCCCTTCACCATTTATATCTCTGTAGACCTGCAGACACCCCATTTACCATGCAAACATGGGGACACTGAAGGGACTGCAGCACTGATTCATTACTCTTCTTTCTCGCCCAGAGGGTGAATCCCTACACTCATAAAGGGATGGTGTCTCCTAGCGATATGCCATCCCTTTAAGGGACATCTGTATAATGGGTTCCCCAATCTCCGTGGGAGTTTGGATGTAGATACAGTACATGCTATATAGGACGAATCAGGAGGTCCGCGTCCACTGATGTCTTTTAACCCCTTCAGGACCTTTTTTTACACTTTCTTTTTTTTTGATCTTTCCATCAGCATAGATGTATGAGGGCTTGGATATTAGTTTACACATAGTAAACAATAGCATAAAAAAAAATTCTGTTCCCGAGAGAGAGTATTTTTAATAACAAGTAAATTGCAAAGCTCTTATCTGTTTTAAAAAAGAATCCATGAAGTCTACATAACCCTATTAACCTGAAGATATAAGGCTAATCTGCGGGTTAATAGTGTTATGGAGGTTCCCGGCCACAGTACTGAAAGTGCGGCACCAGGGAGAAAATTTGCATTATTTCCCTTGGGAGCCGCCGGCTTTCAGTCGTGCAGACTTGCTTGGAGCAATTACCGTCACTGCTTACAGCACGGAGAGCGACAGCTGTAAGTATACCCCGACGCTGACTGACAGCAGGCTCTACAGTGCATAAGTGCAGAGCCAGCTTTCAGTCAGTGTCGGGGTGTGCTTGCAATCGCTGCTCTCCGTGCTATGAGCAGTGACTGATTGCTCCGAGCAAGTCTGCATGACTGAAAGCCGGCGGTTCCTTGGAGAAATAAAGTTAATTTTCTACAGGCTGCCGTACTTTCAGTATTCAGGCCAGGCACCTCCACAATGTTATTAACCTGCTGTTATCGGACCAGACAAGTTAAAGAACATGAGAATAGCCCTTTCGTAAACACCCTTGACGTTTCTTGAGCAACGTGGTTGGCTCCTGCATCCAATACACTGGCCTCTGCCTTCATTGCTGTTTTCAGCTGCTTTTTTTTCCCCCCCCCTCTATTCTTGCAGAAATCATAGACCAGCCAGGAGTGGACATCTTTGGCCAGGTGTATAATCAGTGGAAAAGCAAAGAGTGTGTGTGCCCCAACTGCAATCGCAGTATAGCAGCCTCCCGCTTCGCCCCCCACCTTGAGAAATGTTTAGGCATGGGCCGGAACAGCAGCCGCATTGCTAATCGAAGGTGGGTACAACTGGGGTCCTGTAATAATAATGTCTGCGCCTCTGTCCAAACATGAGAAGGAAAGCTGAATTTCAATCGGTCACAAACTCGTGTATACCCCTCACACCCTGTGCTAAAAGTAAGAGCAAAAAAAATGTTAATGTTGCACAGGTTGTCCAACGTTATAAAAACAAGGCTGCTTTCTTTCAGAAACAGCGCCACCCCTGGCTATGAGTTATGTCTGGTATTGCAGCTTGGCTCCATTCACTTCAATTGGTCTGGGTTGTAATACCAGACACAACCTATAGTCAGGAGGGGTGCTATTTCAAATAGAAAGCAACCTTTTTGTAGTCTGGGACAGCTCCCTTTTAAAGGAGTTGTCCACTACTCGAACAACCCCTTCTGAATTCCTATATTTGCCCCAAGTAAAATAATAACACTTATACTCACCTCCTGTCTCTGCGCTATTCCAGTGGTGTCTGCACTGGCACTCTGGGGCTCACATGACATTATGTCACGCAATCACTGCGGCCAATAATTGTCCATTCCACTTTCCCCGCCTTTGAACAAATCACATTAGTAGGAAGTGAGAACTGCATTATCTCCAGATGTATGTGATTCGTCCGAAGTCAGTGAAGCCAGCGCTGATTGACCGCAGGGATCATGTGAGCTAGCGATCCCCGGAAAAGCCAGTGCCGACACCAGAGGTGAGTATAGCTGTTGTTAATTTACAAGGGAGAAACATATGAACGATAATAGATTTTTCTAAAGGAGAAATAACGTGGCGCTATCTAAGCGTAGTAAGATTTGATCAATTAAAAGGGTGAGTATCTATAGAAAATTGCTCACCTGATGCGGTTGTGCAAGCAGAGGCTCCCGCTTGTAGTACAGATGAATTTGCAAAAGACTGCGGCCGACCTGGTGAGGTGGGATTGAATCCTGAGACAGGAGTATCCCACAACAAGGATGCCAAAAAGGAAGAACCAGGTAATGGCGCTGTCTTTGCCACTAAGTGAGATCAAGGTGCAGGGACTTCAGGTTGCTCATAAGTAAAAAAAAAAATAAATAAAAAAATTCACACTAATATAAAACCTATATACACAACGCGTTTCGGCTGTTTGCAGCCTTCTTCAGCTGTATGGAAAAAATGAATTTGACCCTTCTTTTATAGCCCTTTGCCAGAGTGAGAGAGGGAGCGGTATAATTACATATATACACTGTGTTCCAAATTATTATGCAAATAATATTCTCAGATTTTCCCAAATTACCTATATGAATTGCAGTCATTGTAATTTTCCAGTCAAATAACTATTAGAGTACAATTGAAAGGTTTTTGGACAAACTGCCTATGATAACAGTATATTTTTAAAAAAATAAAAAACTCAAACTGCACTCAAAATGCATGTTCCAAATTATTATGCACAGCAGAGTTTTCAACCTTTTCATTTTAATAAAGAACAAAAAAATGATCATTTTTGAAATTATAAGCATTAGCAGGTTATTACAAACTGAAATCAAACAGTTTTCAACTCAAAACTTTATTCTAGGTGATGTTACATTTGCACATAGGACCGCTTGTTGGAAAGGAGCTTCTGAACTCTCTCGTCCATTGAATTTGTCAGGTTTTGGATGGTTTCTGCTTTAATTGTTTTGCATGAGGACAGAATACCCTCCCAGAGCTGTTGCTTAGATGTGAACTGCCTCCCGCCATCATAGACACTCCTTTTGATGATGCTCCAGAGGTTCTCAATGGGGTTGAGGTCAGGGGAGCATGGGTGCCACACCATAAGTTTGTCCCCTTTTATGCCCATAGCAGCCAGTGATGCAGATGTGTTATGTGCAGCATGAGACGGGGCATTATCATGCATGAAAATGATCTTGCTGCGGAATGCACGGTTCTTCTTCTTGAACCATGGCAGGAAGTGCTGTTTGAGAAACTCAACATACATTATGGAGTTCATCTTTACCCCTTCAGGGATCCTAAAAGGGCCGACAATCTCTCTCCCCATGATTCCAGCCCAAAACATTACTCCACCTCCTCCTTGTTAGCGCCGTAGCCGTGTTTGCATGGGGTGTCCATCAACCAGCCATCCTCCACTCCATCCATCTGGACCATCGAGATCATTTCATGCATGATAATGCCCCGTCTCATGCTGCACATAACACATCTGCATCTCTGGCTGCTATGGGCATAAAAGGGGACAAACTTATGGTGTGACCCCCATGCTCCCCTGACCTCAACCCCATTGAGAACCTCTGGAGCATCATCAAAAGGAGTGTCTATGATGGCGGGAGGCAGTTCACATCTAAGCAACAGCTCTGGGAGGGTATTCTGTCCTCATGCAAAACAACTGAAGCAGAAACCATCCAAAACCTGACAAATTCAATGGACAAGAGAGTTCAGAAGCTCCTTTCGAACAAGCGGTCCTATGTGCAAATGTAACATCACCTAGAATAAAGTTTTGAGTTGAGAACTGTTTGATTTCAGTTTGTAATAACCTGCTAATGCTTATAATTTCAAAAATGACAATTTTTTTTGTTCTTTATTAAAATGAAAAGGTTGAAAACTCTGCTGTGCATAATAATTTGGAACATGCATTTTGAGTGCAGTTTGAGTTTTTTATTTTTTACAAAATATACTGTTATCATAGGCAGTTTGTCCAAAAACCTTTCAATTGTACTCTAATAGTTATTTGACTGGAAAATTACAATGACTGCAATTCATATAGGTAATTTGGGAAAATCTGAGAATATTATTTGCATAATAATTTGGAACACAGTGTATATGTAATTATATATAATTACATATACCTACAGTGATCTAAGGGGGAGCTGTCATGACATATATATATATATATATATATATATATATATATATATATATATATATATATATATATATATATATATATATATATATATATATATATATATATATATATATATATATATTTTTGGTCTGGATTTCCAGGATTGCAAGCAGCAACAATATGAATAAATCTGAGAGTGACCAGGAAGACAACGACGATGTCAATGATAATGACTGGTCATACGGAGCAGAGAAGAAAGGTGCGTTTAGTCAGTCTGGAGGTAACTAGCCGCTGTGTTTTCTTACTATACTGCATTTCTAGATCCCGTTCATTGGCCTAAACTAAACATTTTTTCCCTTTTTTTCCCCCCCTTTGTGCCCCCTCCCAAACACTTTGTTCTCTACATGTCTATCATACTTTTCCTGGCTTTGTCCTGCCTGATAAACCGATACACATGGCGATTCCCCCATTCTCTGTCATGTCCTTCTCTCCCGCTATATGCCGGATCCCGACTGTCTTCTTTTATATCCGTGCCCATCTGTATTTGTGTAGCTAAAAAGAGAAAATCAGAAAAGGTAAGATCCCATCCTCCTCTATGTAATCTAAGAAAAATGTAAGGCAAAGTCACCTTGTGTGGAAGGAAAGCCACATTTACAGTAACGCTGCAGAGAAAATGGGTCCTGTGTACGATCTAGGACAAGCCCTAGGGACGGAGCGTGACACAGGATTCAGAGATCGCCAGTCCTCATCCCTGAGTCATGCCCCGCCACCTTGGCCCCGTACCAGATGTTCCAGAGCCAAACAAAAATATTTAGGTGGGATTACTTACAGGGGTGTCTACATTCAGACTAAATTGGGGGACTGGCACTGTCCGATAATACTGTAGAATCACAACCTAAGCAATACTTACCTATTGTGGCCCCTCTGGTCTCTGCTCACAAGGCTGCAGTACTAATGTCCGATCTATAACACATAACCGCTGCAGCCAATCACTCATCAGTAATGCCTAACGATCCAGATTTTTTTTTGTGCATTTGTTTTTTCCTCCCGTTCTTCCAAGAGCCACAACCTTTAATTTTTTTTCTTATTCTTCCACCGATATGTGAGGCTTGTTTTTTGCAAGACAAGCTAAGTTGTAGTGTTGGATGACCCCATGCATATTACAATTCAATATAGTGGAAAATGGGAGAACAAATTCCAAATGTGATGAAATTGCAAAAAAAAAAAAAAAACCATGCAATGCTGCAATTCTTTTATTTTTTTTTGGGGGGGAGGGGGGCTGGTTACGCCAACATTGTGCAGAAACGGAAAAAAAAAATTCTTCAGGTCAGTCCGATTTTGTTGGTACCAAACTTGTCTAATTTTTTTTTTTGTTTTTTTTAACTGTTTAACCGCAATAATTTTTGCTTACAATTTCATTAATTTATTTTTTGATTGCATTTTTTGGGATATTATACAAATGAGGGAGGGGGGAGTTAATTCATATTTTTATATATAATTTTTTTTAAGCAGAATTTTTTTTTTTAGTCCCCATAGGGGATTTCAGCCTGTGATCATTCCGTACCACAGTTCGCAGTATATAGAGAATTTGTGGTTCTCCTATGAAGCTAAGCTTGTGGCTGAGCTTCATAGGAGAACTAACATGGCAGTTGAAGGCCCTCAGCTACCCTGGTAACCCATCAGTTCCCCACTCACTTTACGTTCTATGCTGCTGTCAGGAGTTTGACAGCGGTATTTAAGTGATTAAGCTACAGTGATCTGACCGCGCTCCGTCCCGCTGCAGATACCGACTGGAGCAAAGCCAGTATCTGCCTGGTATGGTGCAGGATGAGCTCCTGAAACTGCTAAATAAACCCCTTATTGACTTATGACAAAAATGGAGGTAATTAAAGAAGTTGTCCACTACTTTATAATATCCCCCCCCCCCCCAACGTATCCCCCGGCGCCCCTACGACTTTTTGTAAATACATTATGTTGCAGATAATGCCTGTGAGTGGCGCTATCCTTGGCCGCTCACAGGCATCACGTGACCCCCGCGCTGACGACACGACAAGTGAGGCTTGACTCAGCGCTGGGGTCTCCGCGGTGGCTGCTGGGTTGTGGTCGGGGTTACCCCCACCGCATCACATCCGGCATCCACCGCGCGCTTTCCCAATGAATGGGGAGAGGCAGAGCGCGCGGTGGATGCCGGGTGTGACGCAGTGGGGGTAACCCCTGCTCACAACCCAGCAGCCACCGGTGGAACGCGGAAAACAGACGCCCGGCTGCTGCCAGCATTTGTCGTGACGTCAGCGGATGTGAGAGCCGGCTGCAGCCGGGGGTCACGTGATGCCTGTGAGCTGCCAGTGATAGCGCCGCTCAAAGGCAGTATCTGCAACGTAAGCTAATTACAAAAATCCTTAGGTGCCCCGGGGGGATACATTGGGGGGGGGGGTGGTAATATAAAGTAGTGGACAACTCCCTTTAAGAAGTTAATCCGTAATAGGTAAGTGATTGGTTGACGTGGTCATCTGTTGTAGATTAAATAACACTGCAGCAGCTTGTCAATAGGAGGCGACTCTAGATGGAGTTCAACAGGTAAAAAATGCCTTTTGTCTAGTTTGCCAAAGAGTTAGGAGTGCGCTGTAGAGCCCTACATTCTGCAACTAGTGGTCAAAAACAAGACTTCACCAGTGCTAAGATCATTTTTGAGCAGATTTTTCTTGTATGGAACATTCTATTAGAAATAATGATGGAAAACTGGGTTAAAAAGAAATCCTCCCCTTCCCCCGTGAAACAGCGCCCTTCTTGTTCACGGGCTGGTATCTCAGCTCGACTTCATTCAATTGAAGACATAGGTCATCAGTTCCTGGACAAGCTGGATAACGGGAGATGTGGCCACCAGTATGGGACTATTAGCCAGTTAGAGTCCTGAATGACAAAGCTGTAAAATTATGCCGCCCTCCTACTACCCATTTAGTAACGTCTGCCTCCGCCATTAAATATTTCGCTATTGATAATACTTGCTGCTGTTGATTTACTCACACGCTATTAATAAGGTCACGATGTCATTAATCTTCCAGAATCCAAACTCTCCGCGGAGATCGAAATCTATAAAACACAAAAACGGTAAGTTGTACATATGGAGCAAGCAACAACCTTTCTCCTGCCCCCATTAGAACTCTACTTAATGGGGAAGGGGATCTCTGTGGCAGCACTAAGGGTTTGTGTCATAAAAGCTATTTTCCAATCTGTTCTTGTCTCTTTCGATTCCTATAGGAGACCTCTCCGTAAGCACAGACCCTTTTAAGGTACATTTATAGCTTTCCTTAATGTTCTAGGCTGCTTTCACGTAGCTTCATCAGTGTCCATTTACCATATGTGATTGGATACATGAAGCCCTGCTCTCTGGGCATTTAACAATTTGGCCTCTGGTGCTATACAGTGCCTTGAAAAAGTATTCATACCCTGTGAACTTTTCCACATTTTTTCACTTTACACCCACAAACTTTAGGCTATGTGCCCACGATGCAGAAATACTCCGGATTTTTTCCTGAGCGTTTCTGCATCTCCCTGGCAGAAAAAACGCATGTGGATTGTACATGCGGATTGTACATGCGTTTTTCCTGCCAGGGACATGTGGATGTGAAGCGTTCTTCACTTGCATTTCCGCATGCGGGTTGACAAGCTATTTTAGCATCACTTGGAAAGTGCTTGTCAACTTGGTCACACTATATAAATCCATGCAAACGGCATGGATTTATATACTGTGACCGAAAGAATGGTAAAAAAATAAATGTATACTTAACCTCTGATGGTCCCCGCAGTCGTGCTTCCCTCCGTCCTGGCTGCCGGCAGCGGTACACTGAAGCACCTGCCGACGTCAGCATCGCGTGACCCGTCACATGACTATGACGTCAGTGCAGGTCCTTCAGTCCATCGCGATCTGCCGGCATGAAAGGAAGAGTGCAGCGGGGGCCGTCAGAAGGTAAGTATAACATTTATTTTTTATTTTATTCTTTTTTCACAGTTTCTATGGTACCTGGGTCCGGAGGAGAGTCTCCTCTCCTCTAGACCCGGGTACCATCCACACATTGAACGCTTGGATTCCGCATGTGCTTATCTAGTGAAGCGGAATACATGCGGTCTAATGCAAGTCAATAGCGGCGAAAACGCAGCACTTCCGCAAAATAATTGGTAGTGCTGGGTTTTTTTCCGCAATGATAATCCGCAGCGGAAATTTCCGCAGCATGTGCACAACACATGCGGATTATCATTGGGGGACATGGCAGGCCTTCTACCAAGCGTTTTTTAAGCGTTTCTGCAGCGTTTTTAACACTGCGGAAGCGCTTAAACGCATCGTGGGCACACAGCCTAAAAAATTTTTTTAATGTGATATACCAACACAAAGTATCAAGTATTTGTGAAGTGTAAATACTTTTATGGCCAAAAATGACAAAAGTATTCTCTGAGTGATACCTTTATTGGCTAACCAGAAAAAATATATATTTTTGCAAGCTTTCAGAGTACAGAGGATCCTTTTTCAGGCAGAATTACAAATGAATTGATAAGATTAAAGCGCATCATTTAAGAGATACTACAGCAGGACATTTCTTCATGAGTTTGAGGGGGTGATGCCTCCTAATGATAAGCCAAGGAAATCAAATTAGGATTGTTACAAATGGAGAAATTGAGAGGCGTTGGGAATGTTCCCTTAGCTATCTGGAGTCCGTCTGGTGGAGGTGGGAATTGTATCCATGTAGTGGGTCATAAATCCAGGTAATAAAGGGAGTCCTGTTGTCAAAGAATTGAACATCCTTATCAGTTTGAATTCCCAAATTCGTCTGTCTCTGTCTTAATACTAAAAGGTAATTTTATGGACGACAGAGAGAAGAATTTGGGAATTCAAACTGTTATTCATCCAATCTCACTGAGCTGGAGCTAGTTTGCAAAAGAAAAGTGAGAATAAATTTCACCCTCTATGTGCAAAGCTTGTAGAGACATACCTCAAAAGATTCGCAGCCCAAAGTGGTCCTACAAAGTTTTGACTCGGGGGCTGAATACAAACGCACATCACAATTTTCAGATGCTACCTTTTGTTGATATATCACATAAAATACATTTAAGATTACGGGTGTAACATGAAAAAAATGTGGAAAAGTTCACAGGGTATGAGTACCCTCAAGGGTGGGCAACAGGCAGAATAATGTGTTTTTGGTCTTGATCGTACCTTCTGTTCTCCACAGCAGTACAGTAGCAGTTCAGGGATTAGCTACGAAAATCTGGGTCCAGAAGAATTACATACACTTTTAACTACGGTAAGTGTATATCACGACCTTGCTACCCCTCCTTCCCATCCTGTCTCTTCCCCAGTGTTCACCAGGCACAGCTCTAGGCTCCTGTCATTTGTTACATGGTTCCCCTGTATCTCTGCTCACTGTGCAGCTGGGTGGATGATACCACTACCTACCTCGCTTGTGCTTTGCACTTGCTTAGACTCATAGAATGTTAGGGAGTTGGAGGGGACCTCCAGGGTCATCGTGTCCAACCCCCTGCTCAATGCAGGATTCACTAAATCATCTCCGACAGATGTCTGTCCAGCCTCTGAAGACTTCCATTGAAGGAGAACTCACCACCTCTAGTGGCAGCCAGCTCCACTCATTGATCACCCTCACTGTCAAAAAGTTTTTTTCTAATATCTAATCTGTATCTTCTCCCATTCAGTTTCATTCCCTTGTTTCTCGTGTTTCTATGTTTCAAATGAGAATAAGGATGATCCCTCTACAGTGTGACAGCCCTTGAGATATTTGTAGACAGCTATTAAGTCTCCTCTTAGCCTTATTTTTTGCGAGCTAAACATTTCCAGATCCTTTAACCGTTCCTCGTAGGACATACTTTGCAGTTCGCTCACCATTCTGGTAGCTCTTCTCTGAACTTGCTCTAGTTTTTTTATGTCTTTTTTAAAATGTGGTGCCCAGGATTGGGCACAGTATTCCACATGAGGTCTGACCAAGGAGGAGTAGAGGGGGATAATTACTTCACGTGATCTAGACTCTATGATTTTCTTTATACATCCCAGAATTGTATTTGCCTTTTTTGCTGCTGCATCACACTGTTGACTCATGTTCAGTCTATGATCTATTAGTATACCTAAGTCTTTTTCACATCCGCTGTTGTTTAGTTCTATTCCTCCCATTCTGTAGATGTAATTTTCATTTTTCTTGCCCAGATGTAGAATCTTGCATTTCTCCCTGTTTAATACCATTCTATTAGTCGCTGCCCATTGTTCAAGCTTCTCTAGATCCTTCTGAATCCTTTCTCTGTCTTTAGTGTTAGCTAACCCTCCTAGCTTTGCATCGTCTGCACATTTGATTAATTTACCTTCAGTTCCCTTATCTAGATCATTTATGAAAATGTTGAACACTGGGGCCAGGACAAAGCCTTGTGGTACTTCTTGAAAGGGTCTTCCCACCTAAGGCATTTATTTAATATATTCCATAAATGGCTGATAAATATAGAACATACACAGAAGTCCCCCAAGGTAAAGGAGGTGGGTGACTGCTGGTCTGTTTCTAGAACTCCCATGGAAGTGAATGGAGGGTGCCAAATCACCAGGTGGATGAGCCCCACACCTATCACATATAACAGCACGGTGGCTCAGTGGTTAACACTGCAGCCTTGCAGCGCTGGGTCCTGGGTTCAAATTCCACCAAGGACAACATCTGCAAGGAGTTTGTATGTTCTCCCTGTGTTTGCGTGGGTTTCCTCCCAGTCCTCCGGTTTCCTCCCACACACCAAAGACATACTGATAGGGAATCTAGATTGTGAGCCCCAATGGGGACAGTGCTGATGATGTTTGTAAAGCGCTGTGAAAGTAATGGCACTATATGTGAGTAAAATAAATATACCACATTGTGCACTGAGAAGATGCATCTGATGTGACTATTTAAAGTGGGTTTCTGGTGGTGTGTTTATTGTGTTGTGTAAAGGGCCTTTGCTCTAGAGGACAGTTTTCCTCTCATCTGCTCTCCAACTTCCCGAAGGGGTTGTGACTTTTAGGGTAGATTCACAGGAGCTTATCTTCTGTCCAAGTGCTGTCTGTGAAATTAAAAAAAGTGGACAGCACTAGGACAAATGCTCTTTAATAGAACTGTGCAGATAAGTTTTGTGTTTTTTTACTGACCGAGTCTGCAAGTGAAAAAAAAATACATACAGTACAGACCAAAAGTTTGGACACACCTTCTCTTTTAAAGATTTTTCTGTATTTTCATGACTATGAAAATTGTACATTCACACTGAAGGCATCAAAACTATGAATTAACACATGTGGAATTATATACTTAACAAAAAAGTGTGAAACAACTGAAAATATGTCTTATATTCTAGGTTCTTCAAAGTAGCCACCTTTTGCTTTGATGACTGCTTTGCACACTCTTGGCATTCTCTTGATGAGCTTCAAGAGGTAGTCACCGGAAATGGTTTTCACTTCGCAGGTGTGCCTGTCAGGTTTAATAAGTGGGATTTCTTGCCTTATAAATGGGGTTGGGACCATCAGTTGTGTTGTGTAGAAGTCAGGTGGATACACAGCTGATAGTCCTACTGAATAGACTGTTAGAATTTGTATTATGGCAAGAAAAAAGCAGCTAAGTAAAGAAAAACGAGTGGCCATCATTACTTTAAGAAATGAAGGTCAGTCAGTGCGAAAAATTGGGAAAACTTTGAAAGTGTCCACAAGTGCAGTTGCAAAAACCATCAAGCGCTACAATGAAATTGGCTCACATGAGGATCGCCCCAGGAAAGGAAGACCAAGAGTCACCTCTGCTTCTGAGGATAAGTTTATCCGAGTCACCAGCCTCAGAAATCGCAGGTTAACAGCAGCTCAGATTAGAGACCAGGTCAATGCCACACAGAGTTCTAGCAGCAGACACATCTCTTCAACAACTGTTAAGAGGAGACTTTGTGCAGCAGGCCTTCATGGTAAAATAGCTGCTAGGAAACCGCTGCTAAGGACAGGCAACAAGCAGAAGAGACTTGTTTGGGCTAAAGAACACAAGAAATGGACATTAGACCAGTGGAAATCTGTGCTTTGGTCTGATGAGTCCAAATTTGAGATCTTTGGTTCCAACCACCGTGTCTGTGTGGCGCAGAAAAGGTGAACGGATGGACTCTATATGCCTGGTTCCAACTGTGAAGCATGGAGGGGGAGGTGTGATGGTGTGGGGGTGCTTTGCTGGTGACACTGTTGGGGATTTATTCAAAATTGAAGGCATACTGAACCAGCATGGCTACCACAGCATCTTGCAGCAGTATGCTATTCCATCCGGTTTGCGTTTAGTTGGACCATAATTTATTTTTCAACAGGACAATGACCCCAAACACACCTCCAGGCTGTGTAAGGGCTATTTGACCAAGATGGAGAGTGATGGGGTGCTACACCAGATGATCTGACCTCCACAGTCACCAGACCTGAACCCAATCGAGTGAAGGCAAAAGGGCCAACAAGTGCTAAGCATCTCTGGGAACTCCTTCAAGATTGTTGGAAGACCATTTCCGGTGACTACCTCTTGAAGCTCATCAAGAGAATGCCAAGAGTGTGCAAAGCAGTCATCAAAGCAAAAGGTGGCTACTTTGAAGAACCTAGAATATAAGACATATTTTCAGTTGTTTCACACTTTTTTGTTAAGTATATAATTCCACATGTGTTAATTCATAGTTTTGATGCCTTCAATGTGAATGTACAATTTTCATAGTCATGAAAATACAGAAAAATCTTTAAATAGAAGGTGTGTCCAAACTTTTGGTCTGTACTGTGTATATGTGTATATATATATATATATATATATATATATATATATATATATATATATATATATATATATATATATATATATATATATATATATATATATATACATACATACATATATATATATATATATATATATATATATATATATATATATATATATATATATATATATATATATATATATATATATATATATATATATATATATATTTGCAGCGTTCACTAGTTTCTCCTTTATGTCGGGTCAGACTCTCCCATTCAAGTCTAGGGGTGCGCAGAAAAACGGGTCCCATATGGAACATTTGTATTGCATCTGTGTTTTGTTGTTTTTTTAACAAATACATTGCAGTTCTGTAACAAACTGTAAATGGTCTTGTAAATTATTAGTAGATGTTTCCAAAACAGGAAGACTTTCTTCTCGGTCACCCTGCGGCTGAATAGTGCCGACAGTAAATCCCCCTCAGACGTCTTGTTACTGCTGGTTGTAGCAGAAGCTTTGTAAACTCTTGGATGGCAAACCTGATGCCACCTTTTACAGCTTGGGGTGTGGCACTGCATGCACCATCATGCCCAGTTCTTGTGGTTTTTATATTCTTGAAGAACTAGTATTTGGTCACAAGTGCCGCACATTTGTGGTTATATAATGTATATTATATGATGTGTCCTCCTCATTTCCAGCAATGTGGTGTAATATCCGAGCATACCAAGAAGATGTGCACCAGGTCTCTACGCTGCCCCCAACACACTGACGACCAGCGGAGGTCAGTCAGGGTTTACCTCCTTGGATCCTCAGCGTAAGTGATTTCTGTGTAATTTACTGCTCAAAATTGGTACATTATACAAGGTTTACTATTAAAAAGATATTTTCGTTCAGATCCCAGAACCTGGATTGCCCTGGGCCTCTCACCGATCGAAGATTTTCTTATCACACTTGATGTTTATAGGGGGTTTCTGTAATGTAACATTGATGGCCTATCTTTTGGAAACTGTGTTGAGTCCACTCCTCCATGGCAGCTGGTCTGTACCCGACACCCTGGGCTTCTGTGCCTGCTTAGTAGGTCCATGTTGTACATCATGACATGGTGTGAGGCCTAGTGACCCGCCTGTAGATGACATCATGGGGCGTAGTGAGCACCAGAGGTGCCCATTATGCCAGGCACAGAAGTGAAGGCTGAACGAGGGCAGGGTGAATGGAACTTCTCATCTCGAATACCCATGTATGAGCAGTAAGGTGGGATTAACGTATGGGGTGATCAGTAACACCTGCTGGAGCCCCACAGCCCCGGTACTGCAGTAACTGGCACTGCAATATCCATACTGACGTGACTGACGCCATGCTCCCATAGGATTAGCTGCAGTATCAGGCGCAGGCACTAATGGTGAGGGGTTTGCAGTCCACAGGCCAGTGCTGTTGATCGTGGGGCCTTCACTGATTTATACATAATGACTTGTCTTTTGATTCTTGGGAAAATTGTAATAATTTTTTTTCATAAATATATAGGTTCAGCATAGTTCTTTTCATATATCCAAACATGTCATACATATAACCTAACCGTTCTATAAAGATACTTTGACAATCATTCACTCGAATCCCTCTCCCTTCTATTACAGCTCTCTCCCGGAGCCTGACGGCAGTACAGATAACGACAGCTTTGACATTGTGGAAGGACCGGCGTTGATGAGTCGATTGCCGTGGGATGGATCATCTGATATCTCTCCATCTGATTCTGCCTCCTCCAAAGCCAGTAAGATGTTTTATCCAATGGCTACGTGACATGCGTTAGCAGATATGAGCTCGAAGGGAATCCTATTCAAAAATTGCTATTTACCTGTAGATATAGCGTTAATTTGCAGGTAAATGGCGTTAAAATGCTGCCTGGCTGCATTACTGAAATCATGCCTACCGGGAAGAAATAAAGGTGTGCAGGGAGCGTTTACAGCTTGGTATACTGTGAGCGGCGCAGGTAATCACTCCCAGACTTTCTGATAACCTGCGATGTAGCATAGAGATAATAGTGCAAATTCTGACTTTATACAGGAAGAGCACTTGAACTCTAGCGCCACCTATTGGATTTAGCAATCCTAAAAGTCAATATCGACCCTTCAACGAGCCTTCAAAGCAGGACCCTTCAAAGCAGGAGATCTAATTAGGCTTGTTAAAGGGTTGATATTGATATTGTTACGTCCAATAGGTGGGCGCTAGAGTTCAAGAGATATTCATCTCTAGAGAAGGCTATTTGCATATTTAAATTCCCAGAAGAGAATTGTATGGCCTGTAAGTCTTCCTATACTGGCTTGGCACTCCCCACTAGAATAAACTTTCACCCTTAGACCTCCAGTCAGTGGCCCTGAAACACATGTCTGCAAATGAAGTTTCTGGTTTGGCTTCTTACCCCAAGTCATATGGCAAGGCTTGTTGAAGGGTCGATATTGACTTTTACTATTGCTACATCCAATAGGTAGCGATAAAGTTCAATTCCTCTTCCTCTCTGAAGAGGCTACTTGTATATTTAAATTTATGGCGACATATTGCATGGCCTATAAGTCTCCTTATGCTGGCTTCGCATTCTTTGAAAGGCGAAGCGCTTCCCCTTAGAACCGAGATAAAAGTGGAGATAGACTAGAAATGACTCAATGTATGTATCTATATGATAAATGTAAAAGTAATGTTAGAAACTGGAGTTTGTTAAAACATGACAAGATTTTAGATACAGAATATGAATGTCATGTGTGATCTATAAGCAAAATTTGGGAAGATGTGTCAGACTTGGTATAAAGAAAAAGTGGAGCTATTGCTCTTTGAAACCGATCTGATTCCATCTATTTTGGGTGTGTTTTTTGTTGAAATGCATGCATTTTTGGCTGCCAATAATTTTTGAAATTGGGATTTGTTAAAAATGTTTCAACTATTTGTCATCTATGGCCTGCATGCATTCCCATACATCACCAGCTGCTCAGGCCTGTTCAGTAGGAATTCCATCAGACGAGGTCTCTGGCTGCTCGGTCTGTAGCCCCACTCTGTTTCCTATAAATCCCAACCAATATCTTTACAATCAAAAAGAATAAATGTAAGTCAAAAATGATATTTGCTCTACTGAGCATTCAGGAAAGTAGGATGGTGAATCATCGTAAAGTCTAAGTTTCACACAAATGGGATTGAGCAGCCTGCAATGTTTTAGAATAAATGCAGGCTACAGAAAACAAAAAGTAAACTATTTGTCATAAATCATTATTTTGTAAGTACAATTTTTGTTTTTTGTCCATAAATGCATATCGCAGCAAAAAAAAAAATGCCCAAAATATATGGATAACCTGTTTTTGGCACCAGTTCTGTCTAATATCATGGCATTGACAACCCAAAATAATTAGCGTCTCTTGCTGTGCATGAGGGGTTTTTTTGTTTTTTTTTCTTCCTCATTTTGCATCTCAGCCGAATTCATGTGAGAGGAGCGAAGTTGTAATACTAGGCACAGCCTTTGGATAAATGTGATGCAAAGATAGCAGCCATGTTTTTTTTTCATATTATGAACGAGCGTCTTTTTTTTCTTCTTCTTCTTCTGTTTTTGTTTCTGTTTCTTTTTCTGTTTCTGTACAGGATTAGAAAAAACATGGCTGATTTCTTCCAGAAACGATACCACATTGCAACTAAGGTCCGTTTTAATCTGTGGGGCTGGTGTGTAATACCACACATGACCTGTGCACAGTGGAGGTGCTGTTTCTTTGGAAGAAAGCAGCCGTAGCTTTGTATTATGATATGGAGAGATATCGATCGGCAGATTCTGACTTGTCCTTGTTATCTGACACTTAGGTACGAATAACTCCGATACGCGGAAACCCAAGAAGAAAAAGCCAAGCCACATCAACATGAGTAGTGGAGGCAGCAAGAAGAAGAAACCCAAAGCCCCCGCACCACTAACGCCGGGAATGTACAGTGAACTCAACTGAGCGCATGAGACATAGTGGTGTGATGGATCCAATGGCTGTACGCCTGTCTACACGGGCTGTTACCTCTGCCTGCTTTAGCCCTTTGGCTGCAAATGGTTAATACCAGGCTCATGCCTCCCCCTTTCCCCCCCGTGATTAACCCTCTACTGTGAAAAATACAAAACATGTCCTATGTCAAAGGAAATGGCGTCTGCGTGCTGCCACGTTCTGTATGCTGCATCCATCTGTGCTGCCTGGCTGCCGGTGATGTCACGTGTGGTCCTCACAACTGTATCGGGAGGAGTTTGTGGGGGGAGGGGACCTCAAAACCAATATGAGGCTTAAAAATGGAGTCCAAAACTGAGACTAAAATTTGATCTAGCGACGGAGTGTTAGACCCCTGCTGCTGATTTGAATGGAGACCTGGGGTCTTTCCGTGGATAACTGGACTTTACGTAACACAACGGGACTCCAGCTCGCCCGTGCTAAAACTCCCATCTCTGGAACTTTCTGGAATGTGAGGCCGTAAACTTGAAGATTTTCAGGAAAAAAAAAAAAGAGAAAACCACATGTGACCTCATCACTTCTGAGACATTGAAGTGCTTTAGGTGTTTGGGTGTGGGCCCCAACGTGACCCCAAGGGGCAACCAAGTGTTTCTGCTTCTGGCAGATGAAGGGAGGAAGGATATCTTGCACGTATTAAAAATTCACACTAAGTATTTCCTTGCAAGCAGATCTGCTTCGTTGTAAATGTATATATAGTGGAAGCATCCGTCACATTGATGTTTGATTCGAGAGCGTGGGGTAAGGGCACAGGGACTTGGGGGTGGCAGCAGCTTCGTTCCTTCCTGTTCACACAGGAGGGTATATTGCACTTGTATTCAGTGTTGTTCTGGCAGCTGTTAGAGGGGCAGGCGGCAGCGCAGGAAGCCCCCTATAACCGGCACTCTGGTTGTTGTCAGTGCTCATGGGTAAATGGTGGCCATCGGTGATCATGTGTAAAGGTCTGCACCTAAGGGCTGCAGATAATCTGCTCGTGCAGAATAGAGGGGTTGTCTGTTCTATAGAAGGGGTCCCTTGATAATAATCTGAGTGCCCCCCTGCGATCAGATCATAAACTGTCTCTATAGCGCCACCACAGGGAAAATGAAGCATTACACGTTACCATTCAATCCAATGGCTTTTTTTTGTGTAATGCAGGAGAGGTCTCTTCATGACCCGGCTCCACGCTGACCATGAGATCAACTCCGCACGTAGTCCCAGGTTCTGCCAACAATACTGTTTAGTAGAGCTCCTCCGGGGGTTCAGCCCGTCGCCCATCTCTTCTCATCACTGAATTAGCATGCTCCTAGGTGGAAGTGGATTGGTTGCTATGGGAACTACTCCACATTTCCCTTGCACTAGTGTTGATAAATGATGCAACTTGCAGTAATCCTGTCCCCATGTGAGATCCTTGTCAGACCTGTCCCCTGGCATGTGTTATGCCTCAGTGGGGCATCACGTGGCATTTTAAAGTGCACCTGTCTTGAATGGTATAGTATAAGCAGGACCATCTCCGGCTGAATGGGACAGATGAGCGGCACAGTGAGAGGACAGCGCCGCTGTGCACAAAGCTGTCTAATTCAGCTGGGCTATAGAAGGTTCCCATGCCTATCACATGACGGGAGCAGTTTATGCCGTGTGTACTGTGTGCCAAAAACATGAGACTGTATGCAGCACATTCATACAGCCATCCAATTATGCCCGCTGGCTCTGGTGTTTGATTTCTTTCAAAGAAAGCTTCAACACGGTAATGGTGTGTCTGAGACAGAGCACCAAATTCCCTGTATAGAGGTAAATGATAAAATTCTGTTTCTCAAGCCACCACTAGAGGGAGCATTGCACATGACTTGTGTGGTAAAATCCATAATGAGCTCCCTCTAGTGGCTGCAGGCAGGCACAATTTTTTCATATAAAAAGACTGGGAGACAGCAGGATCTAAAAATGTGAGGATGTTGTGTAGGAAAATATAATTTACACCCCCCCAAGAAAGTTCTGGAAAACCATTTGTGACTGGTTCATGCTCAGTAATTCTGTGAGGATGAAATGGGTGAGGGATTACCCATGTATTCACATAATAGTGTGCTCACTAATCGTCCTCAATATCCACATCAAGCTTGTATCTGCCATTATACCCTTCATGTAGAGCATTTATCTACATAAACAATGGAGTCACTCATCCTGAGCACTACAGTTAGCGTTCTGCTCCAGAGCTGTATTCACAATTCTGCTGGCTGATTTTGGAACCAGTTGACAACTAGTTGTCAGACATACCCCTTACCTCTTGGTTGAGGTCTATAGTATAATTTTCTGTCCTGCACTATATTCTTGGTTTTCGTTTTTGTTTTCCCGCTTATGTTACATTACTATATAGTCTCTCATGTGAAAGCAGGACCAGTATGGGAGATTACGACTCTTACTTTTCATGTGGATTAATAGGTAAAGAAGCTTTCAAAGGGGTTTTACTGCTCAGTCCAGAGGGCTCGATTAGTTCTGTCTGCCCCATAGACATTGAGCAGCAGGATCCATGTGTGATCTACACTCAATTCCAACTCCCGACCACAGGAAGGTTAAATGGAGGGGGCTCTGTACCCAATCCGGGGGTGGGGGGGGGGCAGTGATAAAACACTTATCCTATCCTTTTTGGAATAATCCCTTTAATACTTAATGCGTGTTTTGGAGAATCGGGGGGCCTTGAACTACCATTGACCCCTCATTTCGCAATTGGCATCATGTGCACCCCCTGTGGATTTGCATAGCGCATGTTAACCCAGATTTACAAGGGTTCTGACATCTGCCTGGTGCTGATGCCGTCCCTGAATGTACACAGAAATATCCTCCTTTTTTTTTTCCCCCTGACAACCAATCAATCTACAGATTTTCTGTTCCAAGTAAATGAAAGCTGATTGCTGCCCCCTGGCGCCTGCAATAAGAACTACAGTATTTGTAGTGGAGACAGTTCTCACTATATGTATATAGAGTTTGACCAATGGCTGGATTCAATGCATATCGCGCCACCATTGCCTGGCATTAGACATGGACGATGCCCCTCACTGGTCACTGGTGTTTGTCTGTGGGACTGACAGCTGGTTCTAGTCAATAGGACACATTGGCGGGTGGTGGTATAAGTGGTTATCAGACTATCTGATAGAATCCATGTACTGTATATAAGGGGATCCATTACCTACCCTGGAGGAATAGGATGTTGCATATATGACTCTGTAAATTGTATGTGTAATAAAACAGAAATGTGTGACATGTCTGGTAGTATGACTCTCATCATTGGTCTGGAAACCCAAAACTTTTGTTTATAGGTACCAAAAATGGTGAGGTTTTTGCCACTGTTGAGTTACCACATGTCTTCTCCAGAATGTCTGAGCTCGGAGCAATCTCTGCTGATTTAGCAGCTGTGGGGATCTACAATCTGGAAAGTGGCTTTACACAAAACTCCCAGAATGCAATGCAGGAGGTCACGGACATTGCTACCTGCACAGTAGGAACTGATTTGAAAGGGAACCCGTCAGCACGTCATACATATAGAAGTAGTGGTATGGCTGGATGGGTGCTTGTCCCCCAATACAAATAATGCATGTCTGTTGTGGAGATCCAGTGTTCCAGTCATGAGAAAGCATAAGCAAATCAAGCTGGAAGTGCATTGGGGGGGTGTCAATACACTTGGAAGGCCCAACCCATATGCACTTCCATCCTGATTTGCATATACAGTACAGACCAAGTTTGGACACGCGTTCTCATTTACAGATTTTTCTGTATTTTCATGACTATGAAAATTGTACATTCACACTGAAGGCATCAAAACTATGAATTAACACATGTGGAATTATATACTTAACAAAAAAGTGTGAAACAACTGAAAATATGTCTTATATTCTAGGTTCTTCAAAGTAGCCACCTTTTGCTTTGATGACTGCTTTGCACACTCTTGGCATTCTCTTGATGAGCTTCAAGAGGTAGTCACCGGAAATGGTCTTCCAACAATCTTGAAGGAGTTCCCAGAGATGCTTAGCACTTGTTGGCCCTTTTGCCTTCACTCTGCGGTCCAGCTCACCCCAAACCATCTCGATTGGGTTCAGGTCTGGTGACTGTGGAGGCCAGGTCATCTGGCGTAGCACCCCATCACTCTCCTTCTTGGTCAAATAGCCCTTACACAGCCTGGAGGTGTGTTTGGGGTCATTGTCCTGTTGAAAAATAAATGATGGTCCAACTAAACGCAAACCGGATGGAATAGCATGCCGCTGCAAGATGCTGTGGTAGCCATGCTGGTTCAGTGTGCCTTCAATTTTGAATAAACCCCCAACAGTGTCACCAGCAAAGCACCCCCAGACCATCACACCTCCTCCTCCTCCATGCTTCACGGTGGGAACCAGGCATGTAGAGTCCATCCGTTCACCTTTTCTGCGTCGCACAAAGACACGGTGGTTGGAACCAAAGATCTCAAATTTGGACTCATCAGACCAAAGCACAGATTTCCACTGGTCTAATGTCCATTCCTTGTGTTCTTTAGCCCAAACAAGTCTCTTCTGCTTGTTGCCTGTCCTTAGCAGTGGTTTCCTAGCAGCTATTTTACCATGAAGGCCTGCTGCACAAAGTCTCCTCTTAACAGTTGTTGTAGAGATATGTCTGCTGCTAGAACTCTGTGTGGCATTGACCTGGTCTCTAATCTGAGCTGCTGTTAACCTGCGATTTCTGAGGCTGGTGACTCGGATAAACTTATCCTCAGAAGCAGAGGTGACTCTTGGTCTTCCTTTCCTGGGGCGGTCCTCATGTGAGCCAGTTTCTTTGTAGCGTTTGATGATTTTTGCAACTGCACTTGGGGACACTTTCAAAGTTTGCCCAATTTTTCGGACTGACTGACCTTCATTTCTTAAAGTAATGATGGCCACTTGTTTTTCTTTACTTAGAATTTGTAGGAAAAAGCAGCTAACAGTCTATTCAGTAGGACTATCAGCTGTGTATCCACCAGACTTCTGCACAACACAACTGATGGTCCCAACCCCATTTACAAGGCAAGAAATCCCACTTATTAAACCTGACAGGGCACACCTGTGAAGTGAAAACCATTTCCGGTGACTACCTCTTGAAGCTCATCAAGAGAATGCCAAGAGTGTGCAAAGCAGTCATCAAAGCAAAAGGTGGCTACTTTGAAGAACCTAGAATATAAGACATATTTTCAGTTGTTTCACACTTTTTTGTTAAGTATATAATTCCACATGTGTTAATTCATAGTTTTGATGCCTTCAGTGTGAATGTACAATTTTCATAGTCATGAAAATACAGAAAAATCTTTAAATGAGAAGGTGTCCAAACTTTTGGTCTGTACTGTAGTTTTTACACTAGATTTCGCTCGAATTGCGCACCTGATCCTGTAAAAAAATATTTTTTTTGTAGAGAAGAGGGCAATAGCACTTATACAAGTAGTTTGTGGTTGTACAGTAGTTATTTAATAATAATAATAATAGCAGTCCACTATAACTAACCAGATTAATCACTGTTTATCGGTCGACCATGACAGCACCATGAGAGAGGGGATCTGCCCACCAAGGACAGGAAACCTACAGGCTTAAAAGGGGCGGCCCTCTCGCCTCAGTTTTGGTTTCTTGTCCTTGATGGAGGGCACCTCTGACAGGCTTACCTGTGAAGATGTCCAGAAGAAGCGTGCTGTCGAGCTGCACCCCTATCTGGGGACGGCAGCCCCAACTTGATGTGGGCACAGTTTTGGGGGGCTGCACCTCTGTCTGGGGTTGGCAGCCCCAGACCTGCGCTCAGGACGCTGGGGGAGCGGCACCCCGGCCGGGGTAGGGGCCTGCCCCTAGCAGCAGGTGAATGCTAGCTGGAGCAGGTAGCTGGAGGGAAAAAGCGCCAATTACAGGAGCGGCGCCTCTATGACAAGCGCCGCAGGATGCGGCGGTGCCGCATGCTTCTGGTCTTTTACTAGGCTGGGGGCGGGGTCTGATGCCAGGCGGTCATGTGACCAGTCAGGAAGTCCGGTCCTCATGTGACCAGACAGGAAGTCCGGTCCACATGCATGAAGACACCGCGTGAGTGCTGCATTCCCTCCAACCAGCAAATGGCGACGTAATAAAAAAAGGGAAATTAAAGGCAAGTAGACACTCCTATTTAAGCGTCCAGATATCACTGCTCTAGGCTTCCCAGCTACTTCAGAATTCTATTCTTAATGGATTCTGAAGACGAGCAGCAGCAGATCCAGCGGCCACCGCTTTCTCCATCTCAGCGGTCGCCTGGTGAGCCCCAGGAGACACGACCCCCTCGAGTCACCAGCAATTCTCGGACTGCAGGTAGACGAACCCGGTCCGGCCATCGTGACTAACAAAACGGACGAATCTGCAGCCCCTATGGACGATCCCCCTGCTGAGAAAGGTCCTCCAGCTAAACCGGGGAAGAAGTGTACCTCCAAAAACAAACACAAGCAATGTGCATTATGCGAGGCCCTATTGGCGGACTCATATTCCAAAAGACTGTGCCAGTCCTGCATAAACCAAACTTTGGTGATGAGACCCCTAGTTTCGCCTCAGGCTTAAGAACCCTAGTTAAATCAGAGGTGAGCAAACTCCTCTTTGAAAAGTCTAAGAGGAAGGAAGATAACCATGAGGTCTCCCCAACTCCTGATTATTCCCTATCATCAGCCGAGGAGGTGGACTCTGACTATTCATTTTCTTCATCTTCTTCATCCTCGGATAGTGGTTTAGGCCAGCACTGCTTTCCATTAAATGAAGTTGACTGGTTGGTTAAAGCGATCAGCTAAATCATGGGCATTACAGACCTCAGAGCAGAGAAGTCAGTCTAAGACGTCATGTTCAGTGCACTGGGGCAGAGGAAGAGAAAATGTTTCCCGTTCAATGATAAACTTCAGGGTCTAATCCATAGAGAGTGGCAAAAGCCGGAAAGAAAGGGTTCTCTCCCCCCAATCTTTCAAAGAAAGTACTCCTTTGAGGACTCGGCCTCCTCCTCCTCCTGGGAGAAGGCTCCCAAACTAGACGCAGCCATAGCTAAAGCTTCTAAAAAGTCATCTGGACAGAAAAGCGGATGCGTTCCTCAAAGGCACCTGGGAGACAACCGCTGGGGCTTTAAAACGGGCAATTACTGCGACTTGCACAGCTAGGTCTTTGATGGTATGGCTAGATCAGCTGGAATCGCATTTAGAAACAACACATCCAGGAAAGAGATCTTGTCTAGTATCCCACTCACACAGGGGGCAGAAGCCTTCCTAGCGGATGCTTCTGCGGGCTCTGTTAAGTTAGCTGCTAGATTGGCTGCCATGTCTAATGCAGCCCGCAGGGCTCTGTGGTTCAAGTGTTGGCCGGGTGACAGCCAGGCTAGAACTAGACTCTGCGCTATACCTTGTGAAGGGAAACATCTCTTCGGTCCAGTCCTGGATGAAATCCTAGACAAAGCAAGTGACAGGAAAAAATGTTTCCCTAGACTGTCCATGCCTGCCTATAAGCGGTCTTTTCGCAGGAGAAGATTTGTGTGTAAAAGGCCACAGAGAGACCAGGATAAATGGGAAGACCGTAAACCAAAAGGTAGAGGTCTTCTGTTCAGTACGTCTTCTTCCACTCTGGAGCCCTGGAAATCGAGTCAATGACTCGTAGCCCAGGTAGGGGGGAGGCTGACTGGCTTCTTACCAGCCTGGACAAAGATTTCAGCCAGTAACTGGATCCTTAAGGCCCCGTCACACTTAGCGACGCTGCAACGATCCCGACAACGATACAACCTGTCAGGGATCGTTGCTGCATCGCTATGTGGTCGCTGGTGAGCTGTCAAACAGGCAGGCTCACCAACGATCAGGGGAGCAGCGACATCGTGGAAAGAATCTTTCCACGATGTCCTGCTCCTGGTTACGAGCCTGCTGAAGCAGGAGCAGGCTGGTAACTATGGTAAACATCGGGTTACTAGGGGCACACGCGCTCCTAGTAGCCCGTTGTTTATCATGGTTACCACTCTGCTACAGTGAGCGGGAGGTTACCGCTCACTTTAGCAGGCTCGTAACCATGATAAACAGCGGGTTACTAAGTGCGCGTGTGCCCCTAGTAACTCGATGTTTATCATGGTTACCAGCCTGATCGCTGCTCCCGCTGATCACACACAGCGATGTGTGACCAGCGGGAGGGCAACGACCAAAAAAAGGTCCAGGACATTCTGCAGCGATCAGCGACCTCACAGCAGGGGCCTGATCGCTGCAAAGTGTCACACATAGCGACATCGCTGGTGAGGTCGCTGTTGCGTCACTAAAAACGTGACACAGCAGCGATCTCGCTATGTGAGACGGGGGCTTTAATCTGATAGGTTCGGATCTGAGATTCCAGGCCCAAGCAGTCTCTCGTGGAAGGTTTATCTTGACCCTGGTCCGTTCCTCTATATCAGAACAACTCGCTCTTCAGGAAGAAGTACTGGACCTTGTTCAAAAAGCAGTCCTGGTGGAGGTCCCAGCGTCCGAAAGGGGGTTGGGATTTTACTCCCCTCTCTTTCAAGTCTCTAAGCCGGACGGCTCTTTCAGGTGTATTATAAATTTAAAAGCCCTGAATAAATTCCTGATAATCCCCACCTTCAAAATGGAATCGATAAGGTCAACAATAAAATTGCTGTTGCCAGATTGTTACATGGTAGTTTTGGATTTGAAAGACGCCTATTACCGTGTACCTATCCATTCAGATTACCAGAAATATCTTAGTGGCTGTGGTTATAGATGGAGTCATCAAGCACTTTCAATATAGGGCCCTGCCATTCGGTTTAGCCATAGCCCCCCGGGTATTTACCAAAATCGTGGAAGGTAATGGCTCATGTTAGAGAGCATGACATATTAATTATCCCTTTTCTGGATTATTTCCTGATAGTTGGTAACTCGGCCCTTCAATGTAGTAAGCATCTAAAAATAGTGATCTCCATCTTAGAAAATCTGGGCTGGGTCCTCAATTTAAATAAATCTAGGTTAACGGCCACAAAAGTTCAGCAATTCTTAGGAGTTATGCTGGATTCAGATTCTCAGACATGTTACCTCCCTGAACCAAAAAACTAAAGATCAGGGATCAAGTAAGAAGAGCAGTGTCATGTCCCTGAGAGCTGCGATGTCCCTGTTAGGTACCCTGACATCTTGCCTTCCCGGGGTTCTATGGGCTCAATATCACTCCAGGGTTTTACAATGGGATGTACTGCATACTGAAGTTATGTTGAAGGGGCGCTTGGAGGGGAGGTTTCCTTGTCTCCCTGGTCAGTTGAATCCTTACAGTGGCGGGATAATGAAGTGAACTTATCCAGAGGGGTCCCCTGGGTTTTTAGAACAACCTTACTATCGATGCCAGTTCCAGTGGGTGGGAGGCCCATCTTGGAGATATGGTAACCCAGGGGTCATGGTCTAATTCGGAAAAGAGTCTCTCTTTCAACGCTAAAGAGTTGCTAGCGATAGACAGGGCAGTCAATTATTTTCGAGTTTTTCTTCAAAATCGTGACGTAAAGGTTTTCTCTGATAAAATCGCAGTACCATCAAGGGGGTACACGATCAAGATCTCTGATGAGAGTGGCGGATCATCTCTTTCATGTCTCGTAATGCCATCTTCGTTCCCTAACAGCCTTTCTTATAAAGGGAAAAGAAAATTCAAGAGCAGACTACTTAAGCCACTATACCCTGAGACAGGGGGAATGGGAACTAAATCAGGACATTATCTCCTAAATTGTCCAAAGATGGGGACCTCCACATAGTGGACTTGTTTGCTACAAAGTTAAATTGGAAAACTCAGCTCTTCTGTTCCCTGGATCCCAAAGAAAAACCCCTGGCAGTAGACGCTCTCCAGATACCTTGGGGGTTGAGCCTAGCCTATGCCTTTCCCCCGTTAACCATAGTAAGAAGGGTTATCTGGAAGATCAGGGAGGACAAGGCGAGAGTTCTGCTGGTCCCACCTTTTTGGCCCAGGAGACCCTGGTTCTCATGCCTCAGGAGCATGTCTGTGTCAGATCCTTGGGTTCTACCAGAAGTTCCGGATCTCCTCTTCTAGGGTCCAATAGTCCATCCTCAAGTGTCTGGCCTCCACTTGACGGTATGGAACTTGAGGGGGAGCTATTAAGAAAAAAGGGATTCTCCCAAGGCTTAGTGACAACCTTAATGCGTAGCCGTAAGCCTATTACAACCAGAATTTATGCGAGAACCTGGAAGAAGTTTTTATCTTTTTCCGGTTCCAGAGTCGGTTAGGAGGCTCCAATAAATAAAATTCTAGAATTTCTGCAAAAAGGTCTTTAGTTAGGGCTAGCCACTAGCACCCTGAAGGTTCAGGTTTCCGACTTAGGCGCCCTATAGAGCTGTGATCTGGCGAGTAATTATTGGATTTCTCGTTTCATTAAAGCCGCCTTTAGGTCCAGGCCCATTGTCAAAAGCAAATTGGTACCCTGGGATCTAAATTTGGTTCTTAAAGCCTTAACTGGTCCACCCTTTGAGCCAATAGAGTTAGCCACTCTTAAGGCGCTCTCCCTTAAAACAGCACTTCTGATAGCTTTAACATCTGCTAGGAGAGTTAGTGATATTCATGCCCTGTCTTCAGCCTTGCCCTTCACTCGGATACTGGATGATAAAAATAATTCTTAAACCTGATCCTGCTTATCTCCCTAAAGTAGCTACCCGTTTTCACAGACTCCAAGAAGTAGTCCTACCCTCCTACTGCCCTAATCAGGGTAACCGGAAAGAAAAAGAGGTTCATACACTAGACGTAAGGAGATGTGTAATTAGGTACCTCTTGGTCACCAAGAGTTTAGAAAAGACAGTCCGTTATTTATATCCTACCAAGGTGTTAGGAAAGGCTATAAGGTCACAAAGTCCACCATAGCTAGATGGATCAGGGAGGCTATTTCCCTAGCTTATACATCCAGCGGTGAGGAAATACCACAAGAATTGAAGGCTCACTCCACCTGGGCAGTGACGACCTCCTGGGCGGAGAAGACGGGTGTCTTGATAGAAGACATATGTAAGGCTGCTACCTGGTCTTCTCCGTCTACCTTCTATAGGCACTATAGACTGGATTTGGTTGTTTCATCTGATCTCACTTTCGGGAGAAGGGTGCTCCAAGCTGTAGTCCCTGCCTAAACTTCTTCATCACTGTAATTCTCTCGTGGTAAGATAAGTTACCGATAACGGGATTTTTCGGAGACCATGACAGCACCCTTATATTCCCTCCCTTCACATTGGTGGGAGCACTCCTTGTTTATTAATTTTCACTCTTAAGTTGGTGATTTATAGAAATGTTGGTTTATCATGTTTTGCTATGTCTACTAACCTGGTGGTCCTCTCAATGCTCTGTCATCCAAACTGAGGCGAGAAGAGAGGGCCGTCCCCTTTTAAGCCTGTAGGTTTCCTGTCCTTGGTGGGCGGATCCCCTCTCTCGTGGTGCAGTCATGGTCTCCAAAAAATCCCGTCACCAGTAAGTAACTTATGACTTTTTGGTATAAATTATATTACCACATGTCAAACAATTTATCAGTTGGTTTTCTTACAAGCTACTGCACCAACAGACTCAGCATTCATGATCTGCATGTTTTTGAGTCTGTGTATTTGAATAATTAATTGAAAGGGGGTGTGTTCAAAATAATAGTGGTGTGGAGTTCAATTAGTGAGGTCAATCATCCTGTGAAGAAACAGGTGTGAATCAGGGGGCCCTTATTTAAGGGTGAAGCCAGCACATGTTTTACATGCATTTCTCCTTGAAAGCCGGAGAAATATGGGTCGTTCAAGACATTGTTCAGGAGAACAGCGTACTTTGATTAAAAAGTTGATTGGAGAAGTTAAAACTTATAAAGAAGTGCAGACAATGATAGGCTCCTCAGCTAAAATGATCTCCAATGCTTTAAAATGGAAATCAAAACCAGAGAGACGTGGAAGAAAACGGAAGACTACCATTCGAATGGGTGGAAGAATAGCCAAAATGGCAACGCCTCAGCCAATGATCAGCTCCAGGATGATCAAATACAGTCTTCAAGTTACCTGTGAGTACTGTGACAGTTAGAAGACGCCTGTGTGAAGCTAATCTCTTAGCAAGAAGTCCCCGCAAAGTCCCACTGTTAAAAAAAGATGTGCACTGAAGCGGATACGATTTGCCAAAGAGCACATCGACTGGCCTAAAGAGAAATGGAGAAATATTTTGTGGACTGACTAAAGTAAAATTGTTCTTTCAACAAGACAACAACCCTAAACACACCAGTAAGCGAGCAAAATCTTTGTTCCAGTCCAACAAAATTGAGGTTAGAGAGGCCAGCCCAATCCTCAGACCTTAATCCGATAGAACACTTGAGGAGTGGCATCAAAAATGTCGTTTCGGAGGCAAAGCCAACAAATGCTAAAACATTCTGGGATGTAGTCAAAGAGTCCTAGGCTGGAATAACAGATGACAGGTGCCAAAAGTTGGTTGACTCTATGCAACATAGATGTGAAGCAGTTCTAAAAAACTGTGGATTTCCAATTAAATATTAGGTTAGTGATTCACAGGAATACTCAATCCTCTACAAACTCACAATATGTACTCTTTTTTTAAAGACAAATGCAGACACTATTTTTTAGAACAGCCCAATGTCCATTATTTGATTTCTGTAAAGTAGTTAAAAATTATATGCCGTATTTTTCGGACTATAAGACGCACTTTTTTCCTCCAAAATTTTGGAGGAAAGTGGGGGGTGCGTCTTATAGTCCGAATACTATATTATTGTATGGCCGCATGATGGTGGGTGTGGGGGAGCGGCAGCGGGGGATCAGTGGGGCACAGGAGGCAGCAGCCGCCTGCTGCAGCTTACACTGTGCCTGCTACTAAAGAGAATGAATATTCCCTGCTCCCCACGCCCATGATGCAGTACAGTGTGCCGGCTATTGAACAGACTGAATAGTCACTGCTCCCCACGCACAGAGTCCCAGCGCGGGGAGCAGTGACTATTCCAGCACAGCGTCTCACACTGTGTGAGGGCGCATGGCAGGGACGCCATGCGCGCCCTGCCATGCGCGGCTCACAGTGAGAGTGTCGGCAGCAGAGCGGGACAGCGCTGGAGGAGAGAGGAGGTAAGTATGATTGTTCATTTTTTTTCTTTTGTAGGCAGCTGATGGGGGCTCAAGGGGTGCCATGCATACCAGGATGGGGGCTCAAGGGGTGCCATGCATACCAGGATGGGGGCTCAGAGGGGTGCCATGCATACCAGGATGGGGGCTCAGAGGGGTGCCATGCATACCAGGATGGGGGCTCAGAGGGGTGCCATGCATACCAGGATGGGGGCTCAGAGGGATGCGGGCTCAGAGGGATGCCATGCATACCAGGATGGGGGCTCAGAGGGATGCCATGCATACCAGGATGGGATGGGGGCCACTGATACCAGGAAGGAGGGGCCATAAATACTAGGATGGAGGATATTAACATAATTGGGGGACATTACCCCAATACCAGTGTCAGCAGCAGACCCCCTCCCCCATAACAGTGCATCATGACCACATTTTTTGCTTAAATTTTTTTTTCCTATTTTCCTCCTTTAAAACCTAGGTGCGTCTTATGGTCCGGTGCGTCTTATAGTCCGAAAAATACGGTACATTTCTCTTCATATTTTGAATTAGAAAACAGTGTGCAATGTTCCCAATGCATGGAAATAAAAACTAGTATAAAGATTTGTGCTTAACATTTTTTTTTTGAACATACTGCTATTATTTTGAACACTACTGTATATGTAAAAACATCCCTTTTAAGCATCAGCAGGATCCTAAATTTATAGCTACAGATGATGGCCTACTAGACATCCTGTAAGGTTCCCGGTGTATACATGAAATGTATCCATACAGCTCCATCCATACAGAGGCCAAATAAGTTGAGTTATTGGGGTGAAATGGTGATATGGCCACTGCATGAATACTGTACATTGGTTAGACTGCTGGGCAAGGCCTCAGTAGTGTTAATGGGTATAACATATTTATCTGGATTTAACATTGGGTCTAATTGAGACTTTATATATATAGAGAGAGATGTCATTTATGATTAAATTCCTAAATACTTTTAATTAACAAATCACATCATCTAGGGAGGTAACGACTATATTACATTAGAAGGCCGCAGTCTTGTTACACTGATACCTGTCCTAGAATTTTGTGACCCAGAGATAGCGTGACAGTATGTAGTATAGGCATCTCGTGACCCAGAGATAGCGTGACAGTATGTGGTATAGGCATCTCGTGACCCAGAGATAGCGTGACAGTATGTGGTATAGGCATCTCCAGGTCACAGCCGTGGAGCTTTCTATTGCACAAGCTCATAGGCTCTGGTCCTATTAATATTCTAGGAGCAGTTTGTTAGTGTAAAAAAATGTTTCAAAAATGTAAATTTAGGAAGCACTTCCCAAGACTAAACAAATGTGACTTGCTAATTGTTTAGAAATGTATTCATATTGATAGGGAAACAAAATCCTATTCCTGGAGAAGCCCTTTAAGGGTTAACACAAATCACACATTAGATCTCAAACGAAAGACTGAAGTTGAAAATCTGTACTGATATAGTGTGTAATTTGTTGTCCCATATACTCCCATCAATAACTGGGCATAGTCCATGGTCCTTATCACATGGCAGGAGTCCTGGGGAATCACAAATCTCGGCAGCAGTGAGCTCCTGGACAGGTTTGCGTGCATTGGATTCACTGGTCCATAATGTTGCAGAGGTTCTCAATTAGATTCAGGTCTGGAGAACATGAAGGCCAGTCAATAGCATCAACACCTGCGTCATCCAAGATCTGCCTGCACACTGGCGGCATGAGGAGGACTCCGAGGCACACTGCACCAGCACAAGGTGTGACAATGTCTCTGAGGATTTCATCCCGTCACATAACAGTCATGGCACTATTGGCAATGACGTGGAGTTTTGTGCAACTCTCCAAAAATATGTCTCAAAAACCATCACTGAACCACCAACCAACCCATCATGCTGGATAATGTTGCAGGCCATATAATGACCGCAATGGAGTCTCCAGTCTCTTTAAAGTCCGTCACGTGCTCAGTGTGAACTTGTTTCCATCTATGAAAAGAACAGGGTGCCAATGGTGGACCGGCCAAGTCTGGTGTTCTCTGCTGTATGCCAATCAAGCTGCATGGTGCTGGCTTGTGAGCAAAGGTCCCATAACAGGATATAGGGCCCTTATGCCACTATCATGGAGGGCAGTTTGGTCAGACATATGCACACTAGTAGCCTGCTGGAAATCATTTTGTAAGACCCTTGCAGTGCTCCTACTTTTACTCCTTTCACATAGGATCAGATACCGACCCTGCTGATGGGTTGAGGGCTCTTCTATAGCCCTGCCCGGCTCTCCTGGGTAATGGCCCATGTCCTGGTACCTGTTCTATGCTCCTGAGACTTTTCAGGGAGACACAGCCCACCTTACTGTGATGTCATGTCTAGATGTGCCATCCTGGAGGAACCGCTCTATCTGTGCAACCTGAACAGGCTGCAGGCACCGATCTCATGCTACCAGGAGGGACAATGACACTAGCAAAATGGGATAAAAGGAGAAGAACCAGTGAGGAAGACAGTGAGAAATTGTCTGTGGCTACTAGCTGCATTCCCCTTTTTGGGATGGTCTTGCTGATGTCACTGTCATTTGCAGCTAAGCTGGTACATGTTTTATTCTCATCCACGTTCTTCACGGATAGAACATGTATCCATTGTAGTTTACGGTGCTGTTCATATGACCAAGTGACGGGTCAAAATCCCCCACACAAGTCTATGCAAATCACAGACTGCACATGGATGCTGTGTGTTTATAACATTGTAATGGTAGGAGATTTGCAAATTTTTGTGGCACACAAGAAAAATCCTGATGATAAAAACTGATGCACTGACCAAGCCACAATGAATGAGGCCTAAAAAGTGTCCCACCCGGAAGCATTATAAGGCGTCTACTGGCACCAATGGGCATTCATGTGTTTAACATCTCTGCTCCTCAATAGATTGGTAAGACAGGTCAGATGGGGGCAGATGCCTAAGCTGGACAACACTGTTACAGCTACACAATCCCCACAGATAAATAATAGGCTCTCACCCCTCAAATCCAGTTCATGAAGAAGCAAAATTATTTTATTCATTCATATATTAACCCTGTGGATTTATATTTAAAATCAGATTGAAATAATCAACCTCTCCAGTGTCCTTCCCTCTGCAGAATCATCCTTTATTGTTGGGAGCGATACAACCTTCTCATCTCACATCTTATCTTGTGGAAACATCTACAGGTCTCCGCATTTTTACTCCATCAACAACACGGCACAGATAAATAGTTACAAGATTTGGATTGTAAGACACTTCACTGACGGACTCTGGCCGGCGATACCAAGATCACAAGGCTTTATTTAAGGACCACCCCACAACCCTGAAGAATCCATGGTACATCACTCAAAGATGAGGACTACCTGGGGATGGAGTGCCTTTAAGATGACTTATCCTCCCATAGAAGTCTTCTCAATGAGATGAGGTGCAGATACTGCTAAAATAAAAACTGTATGGATCTTAAAAAAAAAAAAGTGCATCACGACATGCACACAATTCCCAAAATCTGTGGTTTGCTCAACGCTAACATGCATCATCCCAATTTCATACAAGATGTGGAAAAGAAGTTAAGATCCTGTGTGAGCAGCAGACATCATAGTCTGAACCTGACTCTTAAGGTGGTACATTGTAATAGATGGTCTAAGTATTGCTTCATGACCAGGATACCTCCTTTACAGGTGTCCTACTTCCAGAAGAGTATGTCGCCCTCTTTTCTGGAGGTGGCATCATGTCTAAGGGGCACTGCCTGCTAGATAGAAAATCTTTCCTTTCTCTGTAGCACAGCGGTGACATCAATGCCTGCATTGCGTCTTAAAGATTGTGGGGTGATGTATGGCATTATATGGAGCTGATAACAAGCCTTTAGGGACAGATCGGGGCACCATGATAATAGGCATATCTGATACCGCACAATAATTTTATACCGCATAAAACCATACTCCGTACCGCCAGATTACGTCTGATTGCGGTACTGGCAAACCCGATACAGAATACATATCAGAGGCTTTCTTGCTTCATCCCATAGAGTAATTCTACACAAAAGTTCAATGTTCCTGTGCCCATATTGCCCAGTCTCTTTCTTATCGTCCATACATGCCAAAGACCAAAAAGCTGAAGAATACAGTGACCCCCACCAAAGAGACAGTGGCAGGAGCAGTGAAAAACTGACGGTAATTGATCCGGAAATACCAGATCAGTGCCAACATGACCACAAAGACTGGGATCATCAGGTTCCCGATGGGTGGTGTGAGACCAGCATGCTCATGGGAAGTTCCTCCTGACTCAGGTCCTACAGGGGAGGAGGACACAGTGGCCTGAGAGCGGTGGCAGTGGATGACACAGTTGTCTGTGATATGGAGGGAGCGCAAGGTCTGGGTGGAGTCGTGAAGAAGCTGTCCTTGGAAGATGAGCTTCATCTGCAGCTCCTGACCAGGGAAGTATTTACTGAGGAAAAAAAAAAGGACAAGTAATAAGGAGAAAACATGGAATCATGGGTAATTAATAGTAATCATACACAACAATAGAAGCCGGCCTTCCCAACATATTCACTGCGCTCTATGACCCGCACATTGTCAGGCATAGGGTGACAGATTGGATAGATTGCCCTGCTGTAGGCACAGGAGAAATTATGGTATTGTTCCACTATCAGTCAAGACAGATCGTCCCTTGGTAGCTACAGCAGTGTCCTCCAACTTCACCAGAATTAGTAGAAATCCCAATCTCAGGTCTCCACGTCGCCAGTCATCAGAGACCACCGTCACTTTCCTAATTGTCACAGTAATTCTCTGTCTCTAATGAAAACGTCCATAAAGTGCAGTGGTGGGCTAGAAGAGCAAGTAGCTAAATATGCTCTCCCAGTAGTCACGGCAGAACTCCTTACACCACACCTATTTACCTATATATACAGCAGCCTCCAATCACCAGCCCACCTCATCCTAATAAGATTCCTCTAGCCTAGGCCCATCCTTACCCTAGTAACCACACCAAGAACTCTAATGCTCAGGCTGTGTTTACACAGATAATTTTAGGCACTCAAAAACAGTTTTTTTGAGTGAAAAACACCCCAGGAAACGCTCATTTTATGTGTTGTTTTCAGAAGAGTCTTTTTTCTTGAAACGCTTTTTGCAGCCTTTAAATTGGACAGAGCCCATTTTGGAGCAGATTACAGTAACGTGCTCCCCCCCCCCCCCCCACACCAACCACAAGTTTTGGAAAAGCTCCTCTGGTTTAAAAAAAAATGCTCAAAAAACTCCTCATATGAAGAGCAAAGAGGATTTCCCATGCAAATAAATGGGAAGTTTTCCAAGCATTTTTTAAATGGTTTTGGAGAAGAATTTCGGCGCGGTTCTGCTTCGAAACACTTCCACAAAAGACTCTGTGAGAACATAGCCTGAGAACAAATGCACACTTCCACTTTTCTAGTACGTGTAGACAGTTTATCGACACGGTATGTTTTAAGGCTCATCACATCATGTTTTTCTTTTGTGTTCTTTGGAGGGGGGGGGGGGGGGGGCGACCAATAAGCTATATAAAAAAATGGAGACTTGTCCTGCTCAGATTTGATTTGCAGAACATAAATGCCCACTGAAGTGAATGGGTTGGTGGGAAACAAAAAACATCCGTTTTGTGTCTGATTTTCGCTGTTTGCTAGACGAATGGGAAACCTCCACCAATTTTTTTATTTTTTCATATGAAAAACGGATGACACACTGATACGAAAAATTAACTCATTGATCAGACACTAACGAAAATCTGATTTTTGCATAACTTGATGTGCGAATCTGTCATGTCTGCACACCCCCACAATAAACAACTTAGGGTATTGTTCACACAGTTTTTTGATATGCGGAAAAACCATACCAAGTACTATACATGTGCCTTCACATTGAAATGTCCAATATTAAGCAGCCGGGGGCCTTATTTCACAAAACTATTGACAAGAATCTCCACGTCAAAATCCCCCTTACTACTGGGAAGCTACATACAAGTGTCCTCCTGAAAGCTTCTGTATGCAGCTAAGACCAAGGTGGCTTAGTGCCGCAAACTGGACTCTTTGGCTACCTGGCTACAAGGATTTGTCTAGTCCTGGTGTAAGCAGAGCCATGCCCTCAATCTGGTAATGCCTCCACACTATTACACAACACTACAGAGCAGCGTTGACCTCTCACCTTCCCATCTGGAGGCTTTCAATAATATCTGGTCCGTCTACATTCTTCTAGGACCTTGGCAGAAAACTCACAACATTACAGATCTATACAGTAAAGACAAGGCAATGTACACTAGTGTCTTGTACAACCCACTCATAATTTGCGAGGTGGCGCATCGTCATCGGCTCAATGACCATAGTGGAGAACGTAAGGTGACCACACACGTTTAAGAAAGAAGAATAAGAAACAGCATCTGTCCAAGATATACTGCAGATCTCCATCAGTCATGGAACTACAACATCATCATGGTCAAGCAATAGCTAGAGGTGAACTTTATGAACCAGACCAAGCCTCCTCACCTTTTCAAAGTCCCAATGGTGTCATCGGGCCTCACCAAAGCCAGTTCTTCGGTCTCATTCAGGAACTTGAGCCTAACGGTGATCATTCCGTCTTCTGGCTGGCTCTGCTCCTGGACCGTGCCAGCTTTCTTCCGCCATTCATGGTCTCTGCCTATATTTCGCTGCCTGACACCATTTTCCTGCTCTGTACCGTCATCTTCTTCTGGACCTTTACTCCTAGCGACTTCCTGAGAACTTTCCTGACCCGTGGCATCTCCTGCTGCCAGCACTTCCTCCTCCTCGCTCGCAGGGGGCACTGGCTGGCTGCGCTTAGGCACTCCTTGGATATCCAGCATCTGATCAAGGGTGGCATTCTCGCTGTCTGCATCTTGCTCACCTCCTTGGCCCTGTTCCCCTTCTTCTGGTTTCTCTACTTGAGGCTCCACAGGACTTTGTGGTTCAGGACTTGGGGGCACTGGGTTACTGAGCCCTAGTAGAGGTTCTCTACGTCCAGAGGGTATCAGGCTACCTAGCAGGGGATCGTTGCCTTCGGCTACATACGTGGACAGCCATGCCAGGACTAGTGCTAAAAGAAAAATAAAAATTCCCACTACAACAGTCACCTCATCGCCGAGCCCCTCTATCATGGTGGGCGGGGGCGAATCCATGCCCGTGTCCTATTGGAAAAAGGGAAAATTGTATTAAATCAAAACATTTCATTTAACTTTCATGAGGCACCACAAGATCCACACTACCCTAAAATCAAGGGAATTTCTTCTTGCTGCCTGGGACATATTGGCAAGTCCAGTGGCTTCTACCTGTATAAGGAGCTCATCATGGAGGAGACATGCCCCCACACATTGCAGGTTGCCCACTGATTTCTATTGTTACTCTCTGCACCATGTGCCCCCTATATCCGCCCACTGTGTACTCTCTGCACCAAGTGCCCCCTATATCGGCCCCCTGTGTACTCTCTGCACCAAGTGCCCCCTATATCGGCCCCCTGTGTACTCTCTGCACCAAGTGCCCCCTATATCGGCCCCCTGTGTACTCTCTGCACCAAGTGCCCTCTATGTACTCTCTGCACCATGTGCCCCCTATATCCGCCCCCTGTGTACTCTCTGCACCAAGTGCCCCCTATAGCCACCCCCTGTGTACTCTCTGCACCAAGTGCCCTCTATGTACTCTCTGCACCATGTGCCCCCTATATCCGCCCCCTGTGTACTCTCTGCACCAAATGCCCCCTATATCCACCCCCTGTGTACTCTCTGCACCAAGTGCCCCCTATATCCACCCCCTGTGTACTCTCTGCACCAAGTGCCCCCTATATCCACCCCCTGTGTACTCTCTGCACCAAGTGCCCCCTATATCCACCCCCTGTATACTCTCTGCACCAAGTGCCCCCTATATCCACCCCCTGTATACTCTCTGCACCATGTGCCCCCTATATCTGCCCCCTGTGTACACTCTGCACCATTGGCCTCCTGTGTACTCTCTGCACCATGCGCCCCCTATATCGGCCCCCTGTGTACTCTCTGTACCATGTGCCACCTATATCGGCCCCCTGTGTACTCTCTGCACCATGCGCCCCCTATATCGGCCCCCAGTGTACTCTCTGCACCATGCGCCCCCTATATCGGCCCCCTGTGTACTCTCTGCACCATGCGCCCCCTATATCGGCCCCCAGTGTACTCTCTGCACCATGCGCCCCCTATATCGGCCCCCTGTGTACTCTCTGCACCATGCGCCCCCTATATCGGCCCTCAGTGTACTCTCTGCACCATGCGCCCCCTATATCGGCCCCCAGTGTACTCTCTGCACCATGCGCCCCCTATATCGGCCCCCAGTGTACTCTCTGCACCATGCGCCCCCTATATCGGCCCCCTGTGTACTCTCTGCACCATGCGCCCCCTATATCGGCCCCCAGTGTACTCTCTGCACCATGCGCCCCCTATATCGGCCCCCTGTGTACTCTCTGCACCATGTGCCCCCTATATCGGCCCCCTGTGTACTCTCTGCACCATGCGCCCCCTATATCGGCCCCCAGTGTACTCACTGCACCATGCGCCCCCCATATCGGCCCCCTGTGTACTCTCTGCACCATGCGCCCCCTATATCGGCCCCCAGTGTACTCTCTGCACCATGCGCCCCCTATATCGGCCCCCTGTGTACTCTCTGCACCATGCGCCCCCTATATCGGCCCCCTATATCCGCCTCCTGTGTACTCTCTGCACCATGCGCTCCCTATATCGGCCCCCTGTGTACTCTCTGCACCATGCGCCCCCTATATCGGCCCCCTGTGTACTCTCTGCAGCATGCGCCCCCTATATCGGCCCCCTATATCCGCCTCCTGTGTACTCTCTGTACCATGCGCTCCCTATATCGGCCCCCTGTGTACTCTCTGCACCATGCGCCCCCTATATCGGCCCCCTGTGTACTCTCTGCACCATGCGCCCCCTATATCGGCCCCCTGTGTACTCCTCTCTGCACCATGCGCCCCCTATATCGGCCCCCTGTGTACTCCTCTCTGCACCATGCGCCCCCTATATCGGCCCCCTGTGTACTCCTCTCTGCACCATGCGCCCCCTATATCGGCCCCCTGTGTACTCCTCTCTGCACCATGTGCCCCCTATATCGGCCCCCTATATCCGCCTCCTGTGTACTCTCTGCACCATGCGCCCCCTATATCGGCCCCCAGTGTACTCTCTGCACCATGCGAACCCCCAATATCGGCCCCCTGTGTACTCTCTGCACCATGCGCCCCCTATATCGGCCCCCTATATCCGCCTCCTGTGTACTCTCTGTACCATGCGCTCCCTATATCGGCCCCCTGTGTACTCTCTGCACCATGCGCCCCCTATATCGGCCCCCTGTGTACTCTCTGCACCATGCGCCCCCTATATCGGCCCCCTGTGTACTCTCTGCACCATGCGCCCCCTATATCGGCCCCCTGTGTACTCTCTGCACCATGCGCCCCCTATATCGGCCCCCTGTGTACTCCTCTCTGCACCATGCGCCCCCTATATCGGCCCCCTGTGTACTCCTCTCTGCACCATGCGCCCCCTATATCGGCCCCCTGTGTACTCCTCTCTGCACCATGTGCCCCCTATATCGGCCCCCTATATCGGCCCCCTATATCCGCCTCCTGTGTACTCTCTGTACCATGCGCCCCCTATATCGGCCCCCTGTGTACTCCTCTCTGCACCATGTGCCCCCTATATCGGCCCCCTATATCCGCCTCCTGTGTACTCTCTGCACCATGCGCCCCCTACATCGGCCCCCTGTGTACTCCTCTCTGCACCATGCGCCCCCTACATCGGCCCCCTGTGTACTCCTCTCTGCACCATGCGCCCCCTACATCGGCCCCCTGTGTACTCCTCTCTGCACCATGCGCCCCCTACATCGGCCCCCTGTGTACTCCTCTCTGCACCATGCGCCCCCTACATCGGCCCCCTGTGTACTCCTCTCTGCACCATGCGCCCCCTACATCGGCCCCCTGTGTACTCCTCTCTGCACCATGCGCCCCCTACATCGGCCCCCTGTGTACTCCTCTCTGCACCATGCGCCCCCTACATCGGCCCCCTGTGTACTCCTCTCTGCACCATGCGCCCCCTACATCGGCCCCCTGTGTACTCCTCTCTGCACCATGCGCCCCCTACATCGGCCCCCTGTGTACTCCTCTCTGCACCATGCGCCCCCTACATCGGCCCCCTGTGTACTCCTCTCTGCACCATGCGCCCCCTACATCGGCCCCCTGTGTACTCCTCTCTGCACCATGCGCCCCCTACATCGGCCCCCTGTGTACTCCTCTCTGCACCATGCGCCCCCTACATCGGCCCCCTGTGTACTCCTCTCTGCACCATGCGCCCCCTACATCGGCCCCCTGTGTACTCCTCTCTGCACCATGCGCCCCCTACATCGGCCCCCTGTGTACTCCTCTCTGCACCATGCGCCCCCTACATCGGCCCCCTGTGTACTCCTCTCTGCACCATGCGCCCCCTACATCGGCCCCCTGTGTACTCCTCTCTGCACCATGCGCCCCCTACATCGGCCCCCTGTGTACTCCTCTCTGCACCATGCGCCCCCTACATCGGCCCCCTGTGTACTCCTCTCTGCACCATGCGCCCCCTACATCGGCCCCCTGTGTACTCCTCTCTGCACCATGCGCCCCCTACATCGGCCCCCTGTGTACTCCTCTCTGCACCATGCGCCCCCTACATCGGCCCCCTGTGTACTCCTCTCTGCACCATGCGCCCCCTACATCGGCCCCCTGTGTACTCCTCTCTGCACCATGCGCCCCCTACATCGGCCCCCTGTGTACTCCTCTCTGCACCATGCGCCCCCTACATCGGCCCCCTGTGTACTCCTCTCTGCACCATGCGCCCCCTACATCGGCCCCCTGTGTACTCCTCTCTGCACCATGCGCCCCCTACATCGGCCCCCTGTGTACTCCTCTCTGCACCATGCGCCCCCTACATCGGCCCCCTGTGTACTCCTCTCTGCACCATGCGCCCCCTACATCGGCCCCCTGTGTACTCCTCTCTGCACCATGCGCCCCCTACATCGGCCCCCTGTGTACTCCTCTCTGCACCATGCGCCCCCTATATCGGCCCCCTGTGTACTCCTCTCTGCACCATGCGCCCCCTATATCGGCCCCCTGTGTACTCCTCTCTGCACCATGCGCCCCCTATATCGGCCCCCTGTGTACTCCTCTCTGCACCATGTGCCCCCTATATCGGCCCCCTGTGTACTCCTCTCTGCACCATGTGCCCCCTATATCGGCCCCCTGTGTACTCCTCTCTGCACCATGTGCCCCCTATATCGGCCCCCTGTGTACTCCTCTCTGCACCATGTGCCCCCTATATCGGCCCCCTGTGTACTCCTCTCTGCACCATGTGCCCCCTATATCGGCCCCCTGTGTACTCCTCTCTGCACCATGTGCCCCCTATATCGGCCCCCTGTGTACTCCTCTCTGCACCATGTGCCCCCTATATCGGCCCCCTGTGTACTCCTCTCTGCACCATGTGCCCCCTATATCGGCCCCCTGTGTACTCCTCTCTGCACCATGTGCCCCCTATATCGGCCCCCTGTGTACTCCTCTCTGCACCATGTGCCCCCTATATCGGCCCCCTGTGTACTCTCTGCACCATGTGCCCCCTATATCGGCCCCCTGTGTACTCTCTGCACCATGTGCCCCCTATATCGGCCCCCTGTGTACTCCTCTCTGCACCATGTGCCCCCTATATCGGCCCCCTGTGTACTCCTCTCTGCACCATGTGCCCCCTATATCGGCCCCCTGTGTACTCCTCTCTGCACCATGTGCCCCCTATATCGGCCCCCTGTGTACTCCTCTCTGCACCATGTGCCCCCTATATCGGCCCCCTGTGTACTCCTCTCTGCACCATGTGCCCCCTATATCGGCCCCCTGTGTACTCCTCTCTGCACCATGTGCCCCCTATATCGGCCCCCTGTGTACTCTCTGCACCATGTGCCCCCTATATCGGCCCCCTGTGTACTCTCTGCACCATGTGCCCCCTATATCGGCCCCCTGTGTACTCTCTGCACCATGTGCCCCCTATATCGGCCCCCTGTGTACTCCTCTCTGCACCATGTGCCCCCTATATCGGCCCCCTGTGTACTCCTCTCTGCACCATGTGCCCCCTATATCGGCCCCCTGTGTACTCCTCTCTGCACCATGTGCCCCCTATATCGGCCCCCTGTGTACTCCTCTCTGCACCATGTGCCCCCTATATCGGCCCCCTGTGTACTCCTCTCTGCACCATGTGCCCCCTATATCGGCCCCCTGTGTACTCCTCTCTGCACCATGTGCCCCCTATATCGGCCCCCTGTGTACTCCTCTCTGCACCATGTGCCCCCTATATCGGCCCCCTGTGTACTCCTCTCTGCACCATGTGCCCCCTATATCGGCCCCCTGTGTACTCCTCTCTGCACCATGTGCCCCCTATATCGGCCCCCTGTGTACTCCTCTCTGCACCATGTGCCCCCTATATCGGCCCCCTGTGTACTCCTCTCTGCACCATGTGCCCCCTATATCGGCCCCCTGTGTACTCCTCTCTGCACCATGTGCCCCCTATATCGGCCCCCTGTGTACTCCTCTCTGCACCATGTGCCCCCTATATCGGCCCCCTGTGTACTCCTCTCTGCACCATGTGCCCCCTATATCGGCCCCCTGTGTACTCCTCTCTGCACCATGTGCCCCCTATATCGGCCCCCTGTGTACTCCTCTCTGCACCATGTGCCCCCTATATCGGCCCCCTGTGTACTCCTCTCTGCACCATGTGCCCCCTATATCGGCCCCCTGTGTACTCCTCTCTGCACCATGTGCCCCCTATATCGGCCCCCTGTGTACTCCTCTCTGCACCATGTGCCCCCTATATCGGCCCCCTGTGTACTCCTCTCTGCACCATGTGCCCCCTATATCGGCCCCCTGTGTACTCCTCTCTGCACCATGTGCCCCCTATATCGGCCCCCTGTGTACTCCTCTCTGCACCATGTGCCCCCTATATCGGCCCCCTGTGTACTCCTCTCTGCACCATGTGCCCCCTATATCGGCCCCCTGTGTACTCCTCTCTGCACCATGTGCCCCCTATATCGGCCCCCTGTGTACTCTCTGCACCATGTGCCCCCTATATCGGCCCCCTGTGTACTCCTCTCTGCACCATGTGCCCCCTATATCGGCCCCCTGTGTACTCCTCTCTGCACCATGTGCCCCCTATATCGGCCCCCTGTGTACTCCTCTCTGCACCATGTGCCCCCTATATCGGCCCCCTGTGTACTCCTCTCTGCACCATGTGCCCCCTATATCGGCCCCCTGTGTACTCCTCTCTGCACCATGTGCCCCCTATATCGGCCCCCTGTGTACTCCTCTCTGCACCATGTGCCCCCTATATCGGCCCCCTGTGTACTCCTCTCTGCACCATGTGCCCCCTATATCGGCCCCCTGTGTACTCCTCTCTGCACCATGTGCCCCCTATATCGGCCCCCTGTGTACTCCTCTCTGCACCATGTGCCCCCTATATCGGCCCCCTGTGTACTCCTCTCTGCACCATGTGCCCCCTATATCGGCCCCCTGTGTACTCCTCTCTGCACCATGTGCCCCCTATATCGGCCCCCTGTGTACTCCTCTCTGCACCATGTGCCCCCTATATCGGCCCCCTGTGTACTCCTCTCTGCACCATGTGCCCCCTATATCGGCCCCCTGTGTACTCCTCTCTGCACCATGTGCCCCCTGTGTACTCCTCTCTGCACCATGTGCCCCCTATATCGGCCCCCTGTGTACTCCTCTCTGCACCATGTGCCCCCTATATCGGCCCCCTGTGTACTCCTCTCTGCACCATGTGCCCCCTATATCGGCCCCCTGTGTACTCCTCTCTGCACCATGTGCCCCCTATATCGGCCCCCTGTGTACTCCTCTCTGCACCATGTGCCCCCTATATCGGCCCCCTGTGTACTCCTCTCTGCACCATGTGCCCCCTATATCGGCCCCCTGTGTACTCCTCTCTGCACCATGTGCCCCCTATATCGGCCCCCTGTGTACTCCTCTCTGCACCATGTGCCCCCTATATCGGCCCCCTGTGTACTCTCTGCACCATGTGCCCCCTATATCGGCCCCCTGTGTACTCTCTGCACCATGTGCCCCCTATATCGGCCCCCTGTGTACTCTCTGCACCATGTGCCCCCTATATCAGCCCCCTGTGTACTCTCTGCACCATGTGCCCCCTATATCAGCCCCCTGTGTACTCTCTGCACCATGTGCCCCCTATATCGCCCCCCTGTGTACTCTCTGCACCATGTGCCCCCTATATCGGCCCCCTGTGTACTCTCTGCACCATGTGCCCCCTATATCAGCCCCCTGTGTACTCTCTGCACCATGTGCCCCCTATATCGGCCCCCTGTGTACTCTCTGCACCATGTGCCCCCTATATCGGCCCCCTGTGTACTCTCTGCACCATGTGCCCCCTATATCGGCCCCCTGTGTACTCTCTGCACCATGTGCCCCCTATATCGGCCCCCTGTGTACTCTCTGCACCATGTGCCCCCTATATCGGCCCCCTGTGTACTCTCTGCACCATGTGCCCCCTATATCGGCCCCCTGTGTACTCTCTGCACCATGTGCCCCCTATATCGGCCCCCTGTGTACTCTCTGCACCATGTGCCCCCTATATCGGCCCCCTGTGTACTCTCTGCACCATGTGCCCCCTATATCGGCCCCCTGTGTACTGTCTGCACCATGTGCCCCCTATATCGGCCCCCTGTGTACTGTCTGCAGGAGCCTGTATCCAGCTTTCCCCGCAGGGCAGCCACCCAGCGTCATGTTTACTGTCACATAACAGGGCATGTCCCGACAGCGCAGCACTGCCGTCACCCGCGAGCAGCTGACCACAACATGACGTCGGCGATGGGGGCAAGACATGACGTCACTCACCGCCGGCCACCGCTGGGGTCCTGACAGTCCCAATCCAGACCACCCGACTCAGGAAGGCGTGGCGTCACCAAGACTGCGACTGAGGAGGCTGCCTAGCGTGACGTCATCCGTGCAAGACGGAAGTTTCACACCGCCGCTCTGGGTCATGTGACTCTTATGGGAGGGGCTTGCCAATCATTGCTTCAGCCGTTAGGAAGTTTTGTTATGGCGGAAGAATGATGGACGCGGATCTGTTACTGGCGCTCCAGCTGCAGAGGCAGTACGACCGGGAGGAGGCCGGGGACCGGCAGCGCCCCAAGGCAACCGGCAGTCATGGCCCCGCCACGCACCCCCCTCTCATGGCCGTAGTGGACCCGTCCTGGGAGCTGCTGGACCCCAGCCCCAATGTCCATGAGCTGTTCCTGCAGTTTAATCAGATGTTTTTCTGGGGGAAGCTGGCGGGGGTGGAGGTGAAGTGGAGCCACAGGATGACGCTGTACGGAGCGGTGACACTACAAATCCCAGCATGCAGTGCAGCAGACTGCGACCCTTTAACCCCTCACTGCCAGGATGTGATCTGTATATTCTGTCTTGTAGGTGTGCCGGGGTCTGTTCTTACGAAGGGCGCGGAGGCCTGTGCTCCATACGGCTCAGCAAGCCGCTCCTGATGCTGCGCCCCCGGAAGGATCTGGTGGAGGCAGGTATCACAGGTCATCAGAGATCCGCGGGCTCATAGGTACACGCCGGGTCACCACAGAGACCCCAGTAATTGAGCGACATCAGACAGTCCGCCACGTAAGGGTGGAGTCACACAGGCTGGTCTGTGGGATGCAAAGGGGGAGCTCACACACTAGGAGACCAGCAGCATGTAGTGAGGTGTGCACCGCCATCATCAGCATACAAGGATATAGACATGTATGGACGCAGCAAAGAAAACACAGTCCTAGGAAAAGTGTAAGTCCAGCAGTGGGTATGTGGGTACGGCTGGGGACTGAAGTGACAACCGCGCTGAGATACCTGTGACCTCTGAAAGCGCACCTGTCAGCAGGACTGTGCTCAGTAAACTACATACACTGTCAGGTGGGCGCCATTACACTGATTAATATGATACCTTGGTTGATGAAATCCGTCCTGTGGTTCTTGTGTAATCTTTACTTTCAGTTTGGAGATAATGACATGCTCGTGCTCCGGGGCGGCCTGTATCTGGTGCTCTGCTTACATATTCATCTGTATGCTCTTATGACAGCTCACTGTGCCTTCACTGACCTGCCTCCTATTTTACCTAGCCCCACACTACTAGATGAATTATGTAAAATAGGAGGCAGGTCAGTGAAGGTACAGTGAGCTGTCATAAGAGCATACAGATGAATATGTAAGCAGAGCACCAGATACAGGCCGCCCCGGAGCACGAGCATGTCATTATCTCCAAACTGAAAGTAAAGATTACACAAGAACCACAGGACGGATTTCATCAACCAAGGTATCATTTTCATCAGTGTAATGTCGCCCACCTGACAGTATATGTAGCTTACTGAACACAATCCTGCTGACATTTGCACTTGAAGTGTGTTACTCTATATACTACACGTGTACCGTCGTCACTACACATTAGGCTGCCCGTGTACCGTCGTCACTACACATTAGGCTGCCCGTGTACCGTCGTCACTCCATTTATACCATCATTCCAGGATCCATTCTCTGTTATTCCACTATGTAGATTATACTTATAACATCAATGTGCTGGTCACAGTTTGATCAAATCGTGTGCAACCATCTGCCAGCAACAAAGTGACCTCTTCAGAGGGAAACGAAAAGTGGCACATGTGTCTCCTGGGCCTAAGATTACACATCTGTAGGGCAATTAGGATCCAGCCTGGGGCAGATGGGAGCAGTGTGCAGCCTATACGGATGCAGCCATTTATCCCCCAATATAATGCAAAAAATGAGACTGTCTGTGACTTTTTTGGGGGACTGTGGTCACTTGATAAAGCCTTTTATAATTTTTTTTTTTCTTTCCGTGTCCACCATAGACGCTTCTCCACGAGATGATTCACGCCCTTCTGTTTGTCACCGATAACAATAAGGATCATGATGGTCACGGGCCGGAGTTCCACAAACACATGAATCGTATAAATGGTCTCACTGGTGCTAAGATATCGGTAAGCATGGCAGAGCGCCCCCCTCAGATGGTTTACCAAATGAGCACATCAGTATGTAAGTGCCAGGGTGTAGACAAGGAATCAGGGAGTTATAGCCTCATCTCTTTACTCTTCTGTCTTATGAGGTGCCACCACCATGATGGTACATTTTACCACTTTATTGCCCAAGACCAACACAGACCGCTGACAATATGGTGTATGTGTGTGCAGAATGGCAGCATTATTTGCGCATGGTTTCATTACTTTTTCACTTTCTGATAAGGGCAATGCCGCTGTTTATGAAGTTTGTTACATGTGTACCTTCATTTTTGGGGATGTTTTCCTTGTTTTGTATGATCAGGTTTTTCACAGTTTCCACGATGAAGTAGAAGAATACAGAAAACATTGGTGGCTCTGCAATGGACCTTGTCAGAAAAGACCTCCTTATTATGGCTATGTGAAGCGTGCAATGAACAGAGCTCCATCCAAGCTCGATCCATGGTGGGCTGACCATCAGAGGACTTGCGGAGGGACATATTTAAAAGTTAAGGAGCCAGATAAGAAAACGGGTAAAGACAAGAAGGAAGGCTCCTCTGAAGTACAGCATAGTAATATCCCAGAAGTGAAAGGTACTGTGAGATTTGTCCTGAAATCACATGGGAACTTTCTCCCTATCATCTTGTTCATTCTATTCGTAAACGTTCTTACTTTTGTTCCTGAATACTTTCCTTCCTTCACCTCTTCCCTTCCCTGCAGTGGCTGAAGTCTGCACACTGCATGTGACATGCTTGCTGCTGCACACAGACAATCTGCAGCCTGTCCTGGGCCTTACACTTGCATCTATGGTTCTCCAACATCCTAATCATCAATTTGCATGATAAATATAACTATAATTTTGGCTGTGATCTGGCCGCACTTCTCTATGAGATGCCTGAGGAAGGCCTCATGGGACTTGATTGGAAACGACCATGCTATGACAGTGTATCCGTAAGGGTTGGACTTACAGTACAGGCCAAAAGTTTGGACACACCTTCTCATTTAAAGATTTTTCTGTATTTTCCTGACTATGAAAATTGTACATTCACACTGAAGGCATCAAAACTATGAATTAACACATGTGGAATTATATACTTAACAAAAAAGTGTGAAAATACAGAAAAATCTTTAAATGAGAAGGTGTGTCCAAATGTTTGGTCTGTACTGTAGATCTATATTTTTTTTAAGAATGTGTAGATCAGGAATGCACAACCTGTGACTCAGGTGCCTCATGCGGGCCATGATGCCACTCTGTGCTGCCCCCAGCCATCTCTTGACTCCTCTGTGTTGAATAACTCATATACTATGGGGATGGCTGCATTGAGTCTATAATCATCTTGACTGATTTTTCCAATAGTGCTAAATAGGGGGACAGGGGACCCTTTTTGTCTACAATAGTGAAAGTTACAGAAATGAAACCCCCACTTATTAGATTATGGCATATATAGTACTATTGATATAGCCCTCAGCCCTTGGGAGTGATATAATTTGGCACTTCCACCAAAAATGGTTGTGCACCTCTGGTCTACATCTTTTCGATACTTGTCATTAATGTATTTCCTATATTTGCCCATGTGACATAATTATGTGCTTTTTCTTTGCAGAAAAACCAGGTGGAAGTGACATACGGTCATTTTTCCCTTTTAGTGGCACTGGTTACAAGCTCGGGGAGTCCAGTCAAGTATCAGTCATGGTTAAGGTGCATACCGTTCCACCCTTCTCCAGTAAAGCCTTATCAAACTCTCCTGTAAAGCCAGTTCAGAAGACCAGTGCCTTGTCCTCCATTACCAACAAAAGCATCCAGCCCAGGCCCACCCTGCCAAAAGTGTCTGTGGCAAACACCAAAGTGTTCAAAAATATCAATGGATCCCCAATGAGACTCCCTATAAAAGACAGGAGCAATTGCAAATCATCTGGGTCACAGCTGGGGACTCTCAATGGCTTAGCCCAGAAGAGGCTTTCGTTTGCAGTGCCCACCTCATCTCAGGGTGCACCTTCTACCTCACAGGGGTCAAGCCATGATAAAAGTCAAGACCAACCTCCAAAAAGACCTCGCCTGGACCCTGAATCCTCAAAGAGCAGTTTCCCTGGAGGCAACTCCTTTAGGGAAGCACCAGTCATAGTCTTAGATGGTGCCTCATCCTCTAACCCCACATCCAACAATCAGAGTGAGACTGTGAACTGCCCGGTGTGTGGAGCAAAAGTCTTACCAGCCAAGATCAATCAACATCTGGACAACTGCTTAAATGGCTAATACATAGGAGTGTTGACCATATATTGTGTATTATTTCTAATTCTTTGGCTTTCGGGGATGTGTAAGCCATTTTTACACTACTGTTGATTGATGTTGTCCATAGCTTGGGCCACTGGGCAAGCGGTGAACCTGACACCTTGGAAGGATTTTAAGTGATGAGTTATTTTACAATATCTCTGATGTTTTTACATTATTGTGACATTACAGGCAAAAAAACAATTCTTCCAAATAATGACACCATCATGCAAGCAATTTTTTTTTCCATTGAATATTTCTATTTAGGAAAGATGGATGTCCACCACTATACTGTGGCTTCTATAAAAGCTTCTCTGAAGGACATTTATCAGCCAGTAACCCCATGCAAGATAAGTGACGTAGAAAGACTAGACATACTAGATGTCCGCCCTGGTAGCGTCCATGAGAAGGTGATTCTTTGACCAGTCCTGTGCCGCTTGCTCCATTGATGCCAGGTCTCCACTGGCCATTCTTTAACTAGTAAAGTGTCCCTGGTTTTCACCTCTGAATCCTCCCTTTACCCATTGACTCTAGTGATAAACCATGTCTAATCTGAATCCAGTGATTGTGCTGTACAGCGGGTAGTGGGCACGGTGACATACGTGGGCACACGTCTCTAGAGCCATCACTCGAGCAAATCGGAGGAGTTGGAGAATTTACAGATTAAAATCGGGGACACTTTCCTGATTAGGGCATGCCCACCTGACCCTTGAAATCTAATTTGCATACAGGAAGCAACTGGTTAACTGGATTTTCTCATACTACTAGCAAGAGCTGCAGTATAGATATTCACACTCATATCTACATCATCTGCTTAGTGTTACTGACCGGGGCAGTCAGTAGTGTTGAGCAGGACTGAGCTTTCTTTCAGCAACAGTGCCACACATGTCCACAGGTTGTGTCTGGTATTGCAACTGAACTTCATTGAGGGAAATTTGTGTGAGCTGCAATACCAGACACAATCTGTGGACAAGTATGGCGCTGTTTTGGTAGGAATGATCCATGATTTCTACTACTGGCAGATTAGGTAATGACTTGCCCATTACAGGCTTTCCCTTATGGCCTGCCTTATTCGTTGTCACCCAGGACAAATCATAGGTGCATATTCAAAGGTTTATTTTTTTAGGGATAACTGATCAAATTGTGTCTGCATTTTACTAATCTTTATCTTTGTGCAATATGGTATCTTCACACTGGGGATTCTACCAAATGCCTCTGTCAACATTTACTTGAAACAGCGCCACTCTTATCCATAGGTGGTATCTAGTATTGCAGTCCAGTCTCCTATCAGTGAACACTGCAGTACCAGGCACCACCTGTGGATAAGAGTGGTGCTGTACATCTGTCCCCTCTACTTCCAGCCTTCCTTGGAGAAGCTGGCTCAGTGAATAAGGATTTTTCCAGCGTTCTTGCTCTGGGGCAATGTTCACTTTTACCTTTTCTATTTTAAGTTATAAATAAAAAAAAGTTTGTTTTAATATTAAATGAAAAGTTTTATAAAGTTATAAACAATATATGGAGTGAGAGACTTTCTGTATGTGGCCTCCGTGTACTATAGGGACTTGTGTCACTGTCTTGTGTGGATGGATGAAGCCGATGCTTGTTTGCTGTAGAGTGGCGCCTCTCTGCGGTACAAATGACTCCCTAAAATCGTCCATTTTTCCTCTTTATGGCCGCTGTCACATTCTGTTTTTTGCTTTTTAAAAGGAAAATAAGTTCTAATGACCAGATGTATCCATACCACATCCGCTGCATGGGAATCCTACAACTAAATAGACGGGCTCCATGTAAGATAAGTTTGTTGCTTGTCCTGCACTGTACTTTTAGAGAGCGTGTGTTCTGATAAAAGAAGACATTTTTCCATGATCCATCTGGAGTCCTGGGCTTCATGCCCTCTACTGTAAGAGTTTGAGTCCATAGGACATAAGTCGGTTGTCCATTACGGTCTGTGTAGTTTTGGGGTGTATATTTCATTCAGCGTTTTCTCTTTGAGAGATTTAAAGCACCACCCTGGCGTTTTATATTATTTCACGGTTGGAGCGGTATCACTAATGCATGTTGCCTGACGCTAGTCTTCTACTCACCCGCTGTCTTCTGCTCTTCCTGGCGCAGGTCCGGCCCCGATCCGCCATCTTCTGACTGACCCGATGTCGGAGGTGACGGTCGCAAGCTCTCAGTGTAAGTCTATGAGATCCTTGTTCTTGCCTTATTCTGGCTCTCATAGACTTACATTGAGCTGTGACTTCTGGCTCACCCAGCAAACAACGGAGCGATCCGGCAGGTCACAACCTGCAGAAGACTGGTAAGTAGTGATGATCGAGCATGCTCGTTGCTCGAGATTTACGAGCGTGCTCGGGCAAGCACCTATTATCTTCAGCGTGGTCGGGGGTTAAGATTTCGTCGCTCCGTGAACATGATTTGCGACTGTTTGACAGCTTTAATAAATGTGAGGAATGCCTGTTTTTCCAGCCTCCCTCCATCCAAAAAAAATTGTACCCTGCACCTGATTAGGGGCTACAGCGTTCTCAGGGGGTTGCGGCAGTCAACCTGAACTCATAAACTGCAGTGTAAAGCTTGGGGGAGACAGCTTGAGTTTCGAAATAACCAAGAGGTGGAATTCAGTAAACATCATAGCTGTACCTTTATAAAGCAAAGCTAAACAGGAGTCAACTATGATAAAATAAGTAGAAGGTATGCAATGCCCAAACCCAAGTGGCAATTTCTAAAGCCATGGCCTATGTGGGGTAATCGATGTGCTCCCTTCACCCCACACTCTTCTGTAAAAGTCCACATTGGGGGTGAGAGACGAGAGCACATTTTCTGCAACTACTGGACTCTTACCCCGACTCCAATACGTTTTTCAGCGCCCCCTTGTGGACAGTTTAATGTGTAGCAGTAATTAGTTGACACAGTTTAGTGCATGAAGCCCTCTGGCACCAGCAAGAGGTATGCAGTCAGTGTAGCTGGCAGTCTTAGGTGTGCAATCGCTTTGTGGCATTGCCCTTTATATATATTCCTCACAGCGCAGCGGGCGAGATGTTGAAGGCGACGAGGTTGATTTGTAACTTGCAGGACGGACTCGTAAAATGTGCGATGCATCTGAAAGCAAAGAAGAAGACATAATGGCTGAGACACAAGAAGAATACTCATTGCGTGGCCATAATTCTTAGGTCAGCAGTCTGACCAATGTGGCGGACATTGACAAAGAACCCTAACGATTTACCATAAATGTTAGTGCAGAGAAAACTCCACAAAGATTTATGTTCCAAAAAGCTGTTTCAAAGTGTTTGATTCCACGGCCTGATATTGGGGAGATTAGAAAAACAAAAAATGTGTATTCCTTACCTCCCATGTTTTAGTGGGCACAGATTGTACCCAAGAATCCCCTGGTGGAATTCGGTCATAAGAGTTGAGAAGGATTTCAAAGGCCAGAGGTGAAGGGGCACCGAATCGCCACATCTGCGGGCACATGATCGATATGAGACTCACAAGATACTATTTTTTATTAGATCTGTTTAAAAGGTTATTCCTATCAGGGCTGATCACTGGGACCCCCAATAACCATGACATGCCCTATTATAATGGACCAGTGTCCACCATTCATGCCACCTCTCCATTGTCTACGGGACTGCATGAGATAGCCAAGCGCTGTACCCTCAAGGCACCACACTACAAACACAGGTGGCTGAAGACCAAGGGAACACATAAAAGGTATGACATAGAGGTAATAAAATATAAGGCACTTGTGTGACCTAAAATGAGAATGTCAAACTATAACTTACAGTGGGGAAAATAAGTATTTGATACACAGCCAAGTTTTCCCACCTACAAAAAATTGAGGTCTAATTTTTATCGTAGGTACACTTCACCTGTAAGAGACAAAATCTAAAAATAAAAACCAGAAAATCACATTGTATGATTTTTACATAATTCATTTGCATTTTATTGCATGAAAGAAATATTTGATCACCTACCAACCAGCAAGAATTCTGGCTCTCACAGACCTGTTAGTTTTTCTTTAAGAAGCCCTCCTACTCTGCACTCATTACCTGTAATAATTGCCCCTGTTTGAACTTGCTACCTGTATAAAAGACACCTGTCCACACACTCAATCACACTTCAACCTCTCCACCATGGCCAAGACCATAGAGCTGTCTAAGGACACCAGGGACGAAATTGTAGACCTGTACAAGGCTGGGATGGGCTACAGGACAATAAGCAAGCAGCTTGGTGAGAAGGTAATAACTGTTGGCACAATTATTAGAAAATGGAAGAAACACAAGACGACTGTCAGTCTTTCTCGGTCTGGGGCTCCATGCAAGATCTTGCCTCTTGGGGTAAGGATGATTCTGAGAAAGGTCAGGAATCAGCCAGAACTACACCGGAGGACCTGGTCAATGACCTGAAGAAAGCTTGGACCACGGTCTCAAACATTACTGTTAGTAACACACTATGCCGTTATGGATTAAAATTCTGCAGAGCCTGCAAGGTCCCCCTGCTCACTCCCGCACATTGTCAGGCCCATTTGAAGTTCGCCAATAACTATCTGGATGATCCAGAGGAGGCATGGGAGAAGGTCATGTGGCCAGAGGAGGCATGGGAGAAGGTCATGTGGCCAGATGAGGCCAAAATAGAAATTTTTGGTATCAACTCCACTCGCTGTGTTTGGATGAAGAAGAAGGATGAGTACAACCCCAAGAACACCATCCCAACCGTGAAGTATGGTGGAGGAAACCGCATACTTTAGGGGTGCTTTTCTGCAAAGGGGACATACCGACTGCACCATATTGATGGGAGGATGGATGAGGTCATGCATCACAAGATTTTGGCCAGCAACTTCCTTCCCTCAGTAAGCGCATTGAAGATGGGTCGTGGCTGGGTTTTCCAGCATGACAATGACCCGAAACACACAGCCAGGGCAACTAAGGAGTGGCTCCATAAGAAGCATTTCAAGGTCCTGGAGTGGCATAGCCAGTCTGCAGACCTGAACCCAATAGAAAATCTTTGGAGAGATCTGAAACTCAATGCTGCCCAGCGACAGCCCTGAAACCTAGAAGATCTGTCTGGAGGAGTGGGCCAAAATCCCTGCAGCAGTTGGTGAAAAGTTGATTAAGAACTACAGGAAACGTCTGACCTCTGTAACTGCAAACAAAGGTTTCTGTACCAAATATTAAGTTCTGTTTTTCTATTGTGTCAAATACTTATTTCATGCAATAAAATGCAAATTAATTATGTAAAAATCATACAATGTGATTTTTTTTAATTTTTATTAAGATTTTGTCTCTCACAGTTAGTGTGCCTACGATAAAAATTACAGATCTCTCCATTTCTTGTAGGTTACAAAACTTGCAAAATCGACACTGTATCAAATACTTATTTTCCCCACTGTATGTGGGGATAGTATTGGCAGCCTGAACAGTCGGTAGAAAATACTGAAAAACAGGAGGAAAAACCGACCAAAAGTCCAGATTCAAAAGTAGTATAAAAATTAAGTTTTATTGAAAAAATCGGGAAGGTAACAAACGTGCAGCAAGGAAAAGGTGCACGTGCAAATTATCAACAAGTGAAAAAATACAACAGTAAAATAGGGGGTCCCATATCATATAGACCTAATATAAAGATGGGTATATACACAAACATTCTATAATTATTACAAATATGTACTGCAATCGTGCAATCAGAATATATACACAACACACATGTATGCTGCACTGTATATCTATGACATGTGTAGGTCAGGTGCACAGGTACAGTATATACAGAGTATGTTAAATAAAAGGCAAGATATGAGGTGTGATAAAACAATGATATGATTTGTACTTACTGCAGTGGAATAATCAGGAGAGCCCAGGCAGCATGGTGCCCACCCCGACGCGCGTTTTGGCATTGGCCTTTGTACACAGATGGAGCAGAGCTAAGATTGTCCTTTCACACAGCATATTACAATTTTCAATAGGACTGCACATTAATCATTTCAGTAAAGTAACTATAATACTGGATATATCAACCTTGGGGATGATGGCTTTCACTTACCTTGATATTAGGGAGCTCAGCACCGTGATTAAGGAGTGTCTGTACCAACTGCTGTGGCTGGCACTCATAATCCAAGCACACCTGTAATGCACAGTCCAGAGGCGTGAAACCAGCACAGTTTGTCACATTAACAGATGCCCCATTGTCCAGAAGCAACTGCACCATTTCAAGATGGCAATTGGCACTGGCATTGTGGAGGGGTCCATGGCCTTTCTTCCCTGGCATCCCAGGATCCACGCCGGCTTTCAGGAGCATTTCTGCCAACCTCAAATACCTAGCATGGTCTTGGGGGGATTCACAGGCGGCGCATGCTGAATTGAGAGGTGTCTCGCCTTCACGATTACGGGCACATGGGTCAGCACCAAGGCTCAGGTATAATGCCACATGTTCATCCAGACCTCGAGAAGAAGCCACATGTAGTGGGGTGGCACGAGTATAATGGCATGAAAGATTGATGAGAGCGCCATAGCCCAAAACTAACTTTGCACACCTAAGAAAAGAGCGAGGAAAGCGGATGTAATAGTCATGTGTAAATTCTGTGTCTATTACTACAGTATGTGATGCAAATCCGTAGTTCTGTGCCTGATAGAACATGGCATGGTTTGAAATTGGCATATGGAGGTACAACAGAGCCAATCACTATGGATGCCATATTACTTTGAGGTTGGGCAGAGCTGCAATACAGCTAAGTACATGGCACCAAATAGGAACCTAGAAATTATTTTTCACGTCATGCCACCTGCACAGCTTCTTCCATTCACCCTCCATGGAAGCTGCCTCTTGGAACACACTTTCTGGGAGCTTTTGGGAGTATTCAGCAAGCACCTATGAGATGGAGCTATAGTGTGCGAGTTGTACCTCTAGGCGGCTGGAGTGGAAATAGAGGCTTAACTCGAAGGTGTTGGGCACCAACACAAAAAGGGCCCCGTTCACTATATGCCATTTCTAATACTGGAGTGTTTTTATATGGCAAAAAGGCCTTTGGTCCCCATCAGGCATCAGGGCCTGGGTAAACTACTACCCCCAAACTCCCTATACAGTGGATATAAAAAGTCTATAACCCCCTATAAAAATGCCAGTTTTTTTTGTCATGTAAAACAACCATATAATAATCTCAGAACTTTTTCCACCATTAATGTCACTCATAATATGTACAATTCAATTGAAAAAGAAACTAAAATTGTTTCGGTTGGAAAAAGAAAAATTTAGAACTAGAATGTGGTGCATAAATATTGACACCCTTAAACTAATATTAGCTGAAGTACATGGCCCACCTAGAATTGGCAATGTTTGCCCACTCAACTTTGCAGCTGCTCTCCAAATCTGTCAGGTTGCGAAGGCATGTGTACAGCGCCCTCTTCAGGTCATCCACAGATTTTCAATTGGATTCAGGTCTGAGCTCTGGTTAGGCAATTCTAAGACTCTGATCTTCGTCTGGCGAAACTAATCTTTTTGTTGATTTGGAGGTATGCTTAGGGTCGTTGTCATACTGAAAGGTGAAATTCATCTTCAGCTTTTTAGCACAGGCTTGAAGGATTTGATGCAAAAATGACTGATATTAGGAATTATTCGAAGTTCCACTCACCTTGACTAAATCCCCAGTTCCAGCAGATGATAAACAGTCCCAAAATATAATGCTTCCTCCACCATGCTTCATTATGGGTATGGTGTCCTTTTTATGATACACTGTGTAGGCTTTTCACCAAACATACCTTTTGAAATGATTGCCAAAAAGTTCAACCTTGGTCTCATCAGACCATAACACATTTTCCCACTTGCTTTTTGCAGAGTTTATGTAGATTTTGGCAAAACATAGGCGGATTGGATTTTTTTCTCTGTAAGAAAAGTCTTCTCTCTTGCCACCCTACAACACAGTACAGACATATAAAGAATAGATGAGATTGTTGTCACATGTAGCACACAACCAGTACTGAGATTCCCAAAGCTTCTTTAATGTTGCTGTAAGCCTCTTGGCAGCCTCTCACACTAATTTTCTTCTTGTCTTTTCATTAGTTTTTGAGGGACGTCCAGTTCTAGGTAATGTCACTGTTGTGCCAGATTTAATCCACTTCTTGATAAACATCTTCACAGTGCTCCATGGTATATCTAATCCCTTGGAATTTTTTTGTACCATTATCGTGAATAGATTTCAACAATATGATCTCTTTGCTGTGTTGTAAGCTGTTTACAGACCATGTTTTTTGCTGTAAATTGCAACTAGGAAAATATCAAGAAAATCCTAAACTTTATATGGGGATAATCGAAAGCACTGTAGATGATGGCAGCTCTGCATTGACAACTGTTTAACATGAGTGTAAATGTGATTGGATAATTCTGAACACAAACATATCTCCAATTATAAGAGCGTGTTCACACTTATGTAACCACATTTTTTTTTCATTTTCCTCCTACAAATGATTTAATTTTATTTCAATTGATTTATACCGATTACAAGTGACTAAAGGTGGAAAAAAATCTGAAATGGTTCTTCTTGATATTACTTTTTTACAGGAAAAAAAGCTGACATTTTAAGTGGGGTTTGTAGACTTTTTTTTATACACACTGTAGGTGCTTTTTCTGGGATGAGAACCCGAGTGATCAACAGATTTCCAATTAGCATCAGTGTGCATGCTCTTCACCAGTTGGTCCAGGCCTTGATCTAAACACGACAGTAAAAAAGACTTCATAAAAACAACATGGAAAAGCCCTAAAATAAAAAAAAAACACTGGTGGCCAAAACCATTAGAAAAGCTCAGAAAGCGACCCAAAAATATGACACAAAAGACGCTTCTGGTACAAAAAAGTCCAGTTTCCTGTAGCATTTTATGCTTGAAAAACTCATCTGTTTCGCCAGAGTTTAAAAGACAGTGCATGCAGTCGTCATTTTTCTAAACCTCTTCAGGAAAAAAAAATTCTTAAAAATCTCTTCACGTGAACACTAGAATGGATTTCCCATACAAATGAATAGGACAAGTTTTCCAAGCCCTTTTTAAGGAGGATTTTGAAATGGATCCACTCTACAAAACTACTCAAAAAATCAGTGTGAACATAGCATAAGAAATGCTATAAGGAAAAATTAAAAGGGTTGTTCACTACTAGGACAACTGCTTTTCAATGTAAATGTTAAAAAAAAACACCTATAATCACGTCCCGTTCTGGTGGCGTTCCAGCAGTGTCGGCACTAGCGTTCCCATGGATCACTTGAGGTTGTTACATTTTTATTTTAACGAGGGCAAACATTCAAATTGAGAAGGGTTGTCATAGTAGTGGACAACCCCTTTAAAATAAGAAGGGCTAATCCAGAAGAGTCATAAATGGTTCCATTGAAATTCGCCTCGCTGACTTAGTTTTTTTTAGTAGAGCCATGACCATGAATGTTGGATATTCATGAGAAAAGTAGATGTGCTCTAGGTCAAGGTTGTCATTGACCAGGGTCCAACATATACTATGCAGCCCTAACTACAGTGCCCCCATAACCTAGTGATGGTCATCTTGGATGTTCCAGTGATCATCGGCCAATTTATGGTCCATCAACTCGAATATCAAGCATAATCATAATATTTCCAGGATTATCCCATGTTGGGTACCTACTCCAGTGTTTCTTTGGTGGTACAGATGTGGAGGGGCGCCTCTCCATCTTTAGTCAGAAGATTGGGGTCCGCTCCACGGCTCAGTAACATTTGAGTACACTCGGTATGGCTACTCTCGCAGGAGTCATGCAGGGCACCACGTCCACCCACTAGAGTGTTGGGGTTTGCTCCGTGGCATATCAAATGTCGCACACATTCGGAATACCCGCGACCGGCAGTGATGCGCAGAGGACTGGTGTGCGACTTCTTAGGTGTCAGTGAGAAGAGGCCTGGGAAGAAAGAAAATATTAATACTACATGAAGGAAATATGATCCTTAGTATCTGCCTGCTAGATAAATGGGCACAACACCCAACTTTTTACTTCACTGGTATTGCAGGCCAACTCCAGCAAAGTGAATTCAGAGAAGCCATACGACACACAACCTGCAGTCGACCATGGCACTGTCGTGGGAAGGAAGCAGCCGTAAACCCATGTAAGGTATGACTACTGTTACATTAGGAAAACTGAACTAATAGATAAAATAACACTACTAGTCTGGAAAACGCTTGCCTCATATTACCAACCTCTTTGTAAAGAGTTCAGGTATGGGGGCTTCTTCTGACCTCCTCTAGCAGTTTGGTGGGGGGTTATTTAGTGGGTGAAGTTACAGCTTACCACCCACTTCTACTGGCTGGGATCCTATGAAGGTACACGAATACCCGCACCTCACTGATCTGTGGCAGAGGGTCTCATTTCACAACCATTGCTTCATACCGTAATGTTTTTTCCATATGTTTTATTACTGGGGTCATATTCAGCGGTAGAAGGAAGAGGAGCATGACTAAATGTTTTACTTGACATTTTCTTATTTTGAGATTTTCATAGTTGTGGTAGAAGGTCAAGTAATGGAAAATGATCATTATGTCTATGGGAGGCAGATGTAGCTGCGCTGGCTCCATATACTACAGATCAGCCATTTTTGCATGAAAAATGCTGCTATTATCTAATCTATATATCTATCTCTTTTGAGAAAAATGAAGCAGTAAAAAATGCAAAAAAAAACATAAAAAAAAAACCTCACAGTACAAGCTTCTTGGACTAACAATCCCATAATCCGTTAGATATATGAAAATAAGAAGAGGCAGCACTCCATTAATAGGCAAAAAGTGTGGCGACGTTTCGGTCCTATCTTTCTATCTATCATTCATTATTTTTCTCTCATGTCACTTATGCCCCATTCACACAAGTTTCTATCCTTTTTTCTCTTCGCAGATAGAACACGTTTATTGTTTTTTTTCCACTTGTCCTGAGACAAGAATGAATTCAAATGAATGGCTCGATGGAAAAAAAGCACAGCACATAGATGCTGTATGTGTGGTATCAGATTGCTGTCCGTTTTTCACAGACTAATGCTAGAAAAAGCTTGAAAAATCTCTGATGTTAAAAACGGCCACACATACTAACAATGGATGATAATTGAAGCAAGCACACTGATAACATTTGGTCTGTGTTTTTGCTTACAAGAGAAAAACCTTTTATGTCAATTCAGATTTAAATGAAATCTGTCAGTAAGATCAACGCTCCTAAGCCGTCTATATGGGCATGGATGTCATAGTAAGCTGAATAAAATGATACCTTCATATCTGCAATCCGATGTCTTATTCCAGAGAAATCCAGGTTTTTCTTATATTTAAATGTTCAGGACTATGACCTGGACACTAATCTGCATGAGAATCTGCCTCCAGAGACTATTTTTAATAAAAGGGGGGCGTTTCTAGTGTGACACATGTAATGACTGACAGTTATCATACTCAGCAGAACTGATCTTTGTCTTATCACAATCACACCTACAGCTGTAGCTCTCCTTTAATAGTGCTATCAGCTCAGTTGCAGAGCTGTGCCTGGATTATAACTAAAAATGCTTCAGCTTTCATCTCACAGGCAGCCAGTGTGGGGGGAGGGGAGTACAGCAGAATTTTGTCTCATTCAAAACACATCTGCAGTTGTAGTTCCCCTCTTACAGTGCTGTTAGCTCTGCTGTACTCGTCTCCCCCCACACTGGCTGTGTGAGATGAAAAGTAAATCAGTGTTACTTGGAGTTAGGCACAGGTCTGCAGTCCAGCTGACAGCACTATGAGAGGAGAGCTACAACTGCAGATGTGTTTTTGAATGAGACAAATTTCAGCTCTGCTGCACTATGTTTGTTATAATCGCACACAGCTCTACAGTGAGATCAGGAGAGCAGACTGTCAGTCATTATATGTCTCACAATGATAATGCCCTCTTTCATTTAAAAAAATCTCTGCAGACAGATTCTCAGGGAGATCTGTGTCTTACCCATATATCTTACTAACTCATTTATATATTAAGAAAAATGTGGATTTCTCTTGATAAGATATCAGATTGCAGGTATAATTTTATTCAGTTTCCTATGACCTACATGCCCATATAGACAGCTTAGGAGGGTTGATCCTAATAACTGATTCCCTTTAAAGGGGTGTTCTCAAGTTGTGCCTTGATCAACACACAGCTCTACTGTGTCCTCACTTCCCGGTTTCTGGGAAGGGGGTCAGGTACTCCTCCTTGAGTGACAGTTCTGTTCAGTGGGTTCTCTTGCTGCTTTGATATATTAAAAGTCTGTCACTGTTCTGGTGCTTACCTACTGACATAACAGGGTCTTTGAAAAAGCGCATAGCTCACTAAAGGGTGAGCCATGATTAGAAGAATTGGTCTAGAAACTGCTGATGTTGGGGGCTGGTGATTGTAATTTTACAGGACTGATAATAGCAGCTTAGTCAGAAACTGACACTGAGGGGGAAGTGAGCAGCTAACTACTATATAGAAATCAATGGCCTAGTGAGAGATGGTTGGGATCTCATGAGTTACTGTAACTACACTCCTGGAATGTAACTACACTTGGCCAGAGTCATTGGAAACAAGATGTCCACTATATAAGATAAAAGCTCTTGCAGTTGGAGAATGACAGCAGATATAATAAAGAAGGCAATTGCAAACTTACTTATTTTCATGCTGCCTAACTAAGTAAAGCAGTGTTGTCCAACCTTTTGGTATCTCTGGGGCAAATCAGAAGAAGAAGAGTTGTCTTGGTCTACACATTAAATATACAAAAACGAATGAAAGCTGATGAGCAAACAAAGGGTCTGTGCATAATTTTCATGATATCCGCCACCACAGAAAAGCAAAAAAAGTCCTCACATAATAATCCTAATTATGCACCCGTCCATTCGCAGAGGGTTTTAAAATTGTCGAGCAAGTTCCAATTTTGTGATTAAGAAAAAAGAAAATGTACATATCTAAGTAGTAAAACACTACACTGAGACTACTGTATACATCGCATAGGATACACTGAGGCTGCTGTGTACAGCACATAGGATACACTGAGACTGCTGTATATACATCACATAGGATAGACTGAGGCTGCTGTGTACATCACATAGGATACACTGAGACTACTGTATACATTGCATAGGATACACTGAGGCTGCTGTGTGCAGCACATATATATACAGCAGCCTCAGTGTATCCTATGTGCTGCACACAGCAGCCTCAGTGTATCCTATGTGCTGTACACAGCAGCCTCAGTGTATCCTATGTGCTGTACACAGCAGCCTCAGTGTATCCTATGCAATGTATACAGTAGTCTGTGTATCCTATGTGATGTACACAGCAGTCTCAGTGTATCCTATGCGATATATACAGTAGTCTCAGTGTATCCTATGTGATGTACACAGCAGCCTCAGTGTATCCTATGTGATATATATACAGCAGCCTCAGTGTATCCTATCACATAGGATACACTGAGGCTGCTGTGTACATCACATAGGATACACTGAGACTACTGTATATATCGCATAGGATACACTGAGACTGCTGTGTACATCACATAGGATACACAGACTACTGTATACATTGCATAGGATACACTGAGGCTGCTGTGTACAGCACATAGGATACACTGAGACTGCTGTGTACATCACATAGGATACACAGACTACTGTATACATTGCATAGGATACACTGAGGCTGCTGTGTACAGCACATAGGATACACTGAGGCTGCTGTGTACAGCACATAGGATACACTGAGGCTGCTGTGTACAGCACATAGGATATACTGAGGCTGCTGTATATACATCACATAGGATACACTGAGGCTGCTGTGTACATCACATAGGATACACTGAGACTACTGTATATATCGCATAGGATACACTGAGACTGCTGTGTACATCACATAGGAGACACTGAGACTACTGTATATATCGCATAGGATACACTGAGACTGCTGTGTACATCACATAGGATACACTGAGACTACTGTATATATCGCATAGGATACACCGAGACTGCTGTGTACATCACATAGGATACACTGAGACTACTGTATATATCGCATAGGATACACCGAGACTGCTGTGTACATCACATAGGATACACTTAAGACTCTGTTGTATATATCTTATAGGATAAACTGAGTCTCTGGTGAGCTGGTTTTGCCTGCGAGAAAAAATGCTGCAAAAACACAACGTGTGAACATAGCCTAAGGGAGTAATTATTTCTAGACCTGACTATAAATATTTATTTCCCCCAAAAAATAATAATAGTAAGCAGTGGAAGTCCACTCCCATTTGCGCAACCCTCAGGATCCAGCCCAGCAACCTCCTACGGACTCATTCAGGCGTCCGTATTTCACATACGAGTTCTATCCATGTCTTTAACAGATAGAATTTGTTATTAGTATAGTCTATAGGACTGTTCACATGTCCCATTATTTTCTGAGGACCGAGCGATCCACGCTAAATTGCGGAGACATGTCCAATATTGATCTGAAAGTCCAATCAAAATCGGCAATGCAAGTCTATGGGTCTGTGAAAAAAAATTAGACATCACTCGGATGCCATCCAAGTTCTGTTCGTTTTTCACGGACTGCTAAATACAAGTAGGTAAAGAAACTTTTTTTTGTTTGTTTCTCGTCTGACAAAAACTGATGCAACTCTGAACAAAATCACTGATGAAACTCGGACCGATTTTCTCGTATGAGAAAATCACTGATGTCTGTATAAGCCCTTATTCACACTTCCAACAGACTCATCTATCCTCGCTCCGTTTTCTTCTATTGATAGAAGCAGGACCAGTCTAGTCAAGTAGGCAAATCCCAACCATGCGGTCACATAACTGCTCACCTGCAACGGCAGTATTAGTGACCTGATACTATGCGCACAGCACGTTGTGACGAATTAAGGGGTCTGCATTCACAAAGAGTGACTGCAGACTTTTGCCTCAAGACTAGACAACCTCTTTAAAGCCTCATTCACACATCAGTATTTTTGTATCAGTGTTTGTATGCCAAAGCCAAGAGTGAAACTTACATAGGAATACTATAATTGAAGATTGACACCTGTTTTGTGTTGTGAAGTCATTCCTGGTTTTGGTGTAGAAATACTGATGCAAAAATACTGAGGTGTGAATATGGCCTTAAAAGCATTTTTTTTTCTAGGTCAAGTAAGGGTGTGTACACCTTCAGTATTTGTAGCAGATTTTTATGCTGCTAAAATCAGAGAGTTGGCAGGAAAACTGCTGCTTAAAATACGCACTTTTTTATGAGTTTTTAACTTGCATTTTTTTCCCCAATCATTTCAATGGATGAAAAATGCTGCAAAAATGCTGAAAGAATTGACACGCTGCAGATTGGAAAGAAACACTATGAGGCTGGGTGCCCACGTAGCGTTTTTTCAAGCGTTTATGCTGCGGAATTTCCGCAGCGTAAACGCTTGTTAAACGCTAGGTAATCCGCACCCCATGGTCCCCAAGGGGATTCCGCATGTTCTATGCACATGCTGCGGATTTTTCCGCAGCGTTTATGCTGCGTACAAAAATCCGCAGCATGTCATTTAATTTTGCGGACTGTACATTTGTACACACGGCTTCTATGCGTCTCTATGTGCGGATGGTACCCAGTTCTGGAGGAGAGGAGACTCTCATCCAGACCTGGGTACCATTCTACCTGTAAAAAAAGAATAAAATAACAAAGTTTATACTCACCTGTCCGGCGTCTTCTCTCTGAATGCCGGCATCGCTTGAGGACCTGCGGTGACGTCACAGTCATGTGACCGCAGGCCCTTCACCGCTCTGTCTCGCGAGATGCCGGCAGCCGGGAACCAGCCAGGAAGCAGCGCTGCAGCCACGCCGGGGCCTCGGGGGTGAGTATAGCTTTATTTGTTTTATTTTTTACGGTCACACTGTATAAATCCATGCCGTTTGCATGGATTTATACAGTGTGACCTAGTTGTCAAGCACTTTCCAAGTGATGCTATCGCCTGGAAAGCGCTTGTCAATCTGCATGCGGAAACGCATGTGAATCCGCATGTGGATCCGCATGTATTCTGCAGGAAAAACGCATGCACAATCTGCATGCGTTTTTTCTGCCAGGGAGATGCAGAAATGCTGCAGAAATTTTCTGCTTCATTTCTGCATCGTGGGCACATAGCATCTAGGTTCAAATCCGCAAGTAAAAATAAGGAGCATGTGCACTAGATTTCAGGAATCTCATGAATCTCATTCACTCATTCACTTTGCTGGTACTGTGAAAAACTGCATCAAAAACGCAACATGTGAACAAGCTTTAAGAGGGAAGAATTATGGGGTCTCCTCGAACTTTGCATTTCTAAAACAAAAAACAGCACAATTTAACCTGCAGCTAAAAATGAGAGTGCACAGACTTCCCCGAGCTGTAGGACTGGATGAGAGAAAGCAAAACCCCAGTGAGAGAACTCAGTAGAAACAATGAAAATGAATGATAATGGAACATAGAAATTAAAGGGGTTGTCTGATCCCCTAACTTAATTTGTTTTTCTATAAGATAATCTGCGCAGGATGGTAATGATAAAGCCCCCATGGTGGGTTTTCATTGTTTCTACCTTCACTCCCTCCAGCTCCTTGGTTCCCTGCCTCCATGTCGGCTGTTTACATGCTCCTCTAGGTTACAGAGCTTCCTGTGCCTGTTTTCTATCCTCACAGCCAGTGCTGCCCCCACTCTCCTTATACCCCCTCTCTGCCCTCCACCCTCCCTATACCCCTCTCTGCCCCCCGCCCTCCCTATTATAACCCTCTCTGTCCCCCGCCCTCCCTATTATAACCCTCTCTGCCCTCCACCCTCCCTATACCACTCTCTGCACCCCGCCCTCCCTATACTCCTCTCTGCACCTCGCCCTCCCTATACCCCTATCTGCCCCACGCCCTCCCTATACCCCTCTCTGCACCTTGCCCTCCCTATACCCTTATCTGCCCCATGCCCTCCCTATGCCCCTCTCTGCACCCCTCCCTCCCTATAACCCTCTCTGTCCTCCCCCACCCTTCCTATACCCCTCTCTGCCCTCCACCATCCCTATACCTCTCTGTCCTCCCCCACCCTTCCTATACCCCTCTCTGAACCCACCCTCCCTATACCCCTCTCTGAACCCACCCTCCCTATACCCCTCTCTGAACCCACCCTCCCTATACCCTTCTCTGCCCCCCACCCTCTTTATACCCCTCCCTGCACCCCGCTCTCCCTATACCCCTCTCTGCCCCCCACCCTCCCTATACCCCTCTCCATCCCTATACCCCTCTCTGCCCCCCACCCTCCCTATACCCCTCTCTGCCCTCCACCCTCCCTATACCCCTCTCTGCCCCCTGCCCTCCCTATACCCCTCTCTGCCCCTCGCCCTTCCTATACCCCTCTCTGCCCCCACCCTCCGTATACCCCTCTCTGCACCCCACCCTCCCTATACCCCTCTCTGCCCTCCACCCTCCCTATACCCCTCTCAGTCCTCCCCCACCCTTCCTATACCCCTCTCTGCCCTCCCTATACCGCTTTCTGCCCTCCGCCCTCCAAATACCCCTCTCTGCCCCCCGCCCTCCCTATACCCCTCTGTCCTCCGCCCTCCCTATACCCTTCTGCCCCCGCTCCCTCCCTATACCCCTCTCTGCACCCCACCCTCCCTATACCCCTCTCTGCACCCCATCCTCCCTATACTCCTCTCTGCACCCCTCCCTCCCTATACCCTCTCAGTCCTCCCCCACCCTTCCTATACCCCTCTCTGCCCTCCCTATACCCCTCTCTGCCCTCCGCCCTCCAAATACCCCTCTCTGCCCCCCGCCCTCCCTATACCCCTCTGTCCTCCGCCCTCCCTATACCCCTCTCTGCCCCATTCCCTCCCTATACCCCCCTGCCCCCACCTTCCCTATACCCCTCTCTGCACCCCACCCTCCCTATACCCCTCTCTGCCCTCCACCCTCCCTATACCCCTCTCTGCCCTCCCCCACCCTTCCTATACCCCTCTCTGCCCACCGCCCTCCCTATTATACCCCTCTCTGTCCTCCACCCTCTCTATACCCCTCTCTGCCCTCCGCCCTCTGCACCTTACTCTCCCTATACCTGTGGCACCCTGCTGCACACAGGCACCACAGGACCCAAAAGGGTGCATGGACGGACTTCTCCACAAGAGGCCCTTACTACACACAGACACCTCCACCCTTCCACCTTATACCACCAGAGGGAGCCCTGTTAGGGATATATATACTGGAGGGTGGGGTTAGGTAGACAGAGTGTGCTGGCACTTGAGATCAGTGAAGAGGCAGCACCTGTTGAGCTGCTGTGCTGAGGGCCTTGAGTGTGGCTGGAGGCAAGGAGAGGAGAGAGGAGTTAAGGGGGCAGAGGAGCATCTTAGGCTCACCCCAGAACACAAGCCGGACACCGGGTCCGCGCCTACAGGATCCTCTACGCCCAGTAGGAACAACCGGTATACCAGGAGGATTCCAGACCCCTCGTCAACCTGAAGCTATAATCATTTACAGAACTAGGAACCACGAAGGCCCCAGTGTCCATGGATAGTGGTAGCCAGAGAAAAGTTCTACTACCAAGCAGACAGGTGAGAGAGTGAAACAGTACAGAAGCTAGGCCTAGTTGCAGGCCAGCCAGGAGCTTTAGAGAGAGGAAGAAACAGACCAGGAGGCCTACTACCCGCTCACTGGGGAGAGTCCAGAAGTGCACCCTTCCTACTAAGTACCCTGGACCATACCTTCCGTTTACACCAGTAAAGGTACTGAAGAGTGTGCATGTCCTGTCCTGTGTGCATGTCCGTCATTCCCCCTGACCCGACTGGGCTTCCTCTCATCTGCATCCCTTCCATCAACCCTGCCCCGGGGGCCCGATCCGCCTGTGGGGAGCAGAAGCATCCCAGCTGCCATCCCATCACCCCCGGAGGTCTGCAGCAGCGCTGGTACCCATTACCAGGAGCCACAGGTGGCGTCACGACACAAAACTGTTATTCATCCCTTCAAGTAACAAAACCCCTTTTAAAGAGTGACCCCAGGGTACGGGCCCGGGAGCCGACTGCTGTGACATCCCAAGAAGGTAAAGGCCCGATTACCGAGTCCCCCATATCCCCCTGGGCGAGTCATACCCCTCTCTGCCCCCTGCCCTCCCTATACCCTTCTCTGTCCTCTGACTTCCCTATACCCCTCTCTGCCCCCCGCCCTCCCTATACCCATATCTGCCCCCCTATACCCCTCTCTGCCGCCGCCCTCCCTATACCCCTCTCTGATCCCCCTATACACCTCTCTGCCCCCCACCCTCCCTATTATACCCCTCTTTGTCCTCCCTATACCCCTGTCTGCCTTCCACCCTCCCTATACCCCTCTCTGCTCCCCACCCTCCCTATACCACTTTCTGCCCCCCACCCTCCCTATTATACCCCTCTCTGCCCTCAGCCCTCCCTATTATATCCCTCTCTGCCCTCCGCCCTCCCTCCCTATATCCCTCTCTGCCCCCTCCCTCCCTATACCCCTCTCTGCCCTCCATCCTCCCTATACCCCTCTCTGCCCTCCCCCACCCTTCCTATACCCCTCTCTGCCCCCCGCCCTCCCTATTATACCCCTCTCTGCCCTCCATCCTCCCTATACCACTCTTTGCACCCCGCCCTCCTATACCTCTCTGCCCCCCGCCCTCCCTATACCCCTCTCTGCCCCCTCCCTCCCTATACCCCTCTCTGCCCTCCATCCTCCCTATACCCCTCTCTGCCCTCCATCCTCCCTATATCCCTCTGTCGTCCCCCACCGTTCCTATACCCCTCTCTGCCCCCCGTCCTCCCTATTATACCCCTCTCTGCCCTCCATCCTCCCTATACCACTCTTTGCACCCCGCCCTCCTATACCTCTCTCTGTCCTCCGCCCTCCCTATACCCCTCTCTGCCCCCACTCCCTCCCCATACCCCTCTCTGCCCCCCGTCCTCCCCATACCCCTCTCTGCCCCCCCATCCTCCCCATACCCCTCTCTGCCCTCCACCCTCCCTATACCCCTCTCTGTCCTCCCCCACCCTTCCTATATCCCTCTCTGCCTCCGCTCCCTTCCTATACCCCTCTCTGCCCCCCACCCTCCCTATACTCCTCTCTGCCCCCCGCCCTCCCTATACCCCTCTCCGCCCTCCCTATACCCCTCTCCGCCCTCCCTATACCCCTTTCTGCCTCTCTGCCCTTCCTATACCCCTCTCTGCCCTCCACCCTCCCTATACCCCTCTCTGTCCTCCTTATACCCCTCTCTGCCCCCCTCCCTCCCTATTATACCCCTCTCTGCCCCCCACCCTCCCTATACCCCTCTCTGCCCCCCGCCCTCCCTATACCCCTTTCTGCCTTCCGCCCTCCCTATTATACTCCTCTCTGCCCTCCCTATTATACCCCTCTCTATACCCCTCTGCCCTCCGCCCTCCCTATACCCCTCTCTGCCCTTCCTATACTCCTCTCTGCTCCCCGCCCTCCCTATACCCCTTTCTGCTGCCCGTCCTCCCTATACCCCTCTCTGCCCTTCCTATACCCCTCTCTGCCCTCCGCCCTCCCTATACAACTCTCTGCCCTCTACCCTCCCTATACCCCTCCCCGCCCTCCCTATTCCCCTCCCCGCCCTCCCTATTCCCCTCTCTGCCCTCCCTATACCCCTCTCTACCCTCCCTATACCCCTCTCTGCCCTCCACCCTCCCTATTGTACCCCTCTATGCCCTCCCTATACCCCTCTCTGCCCTCTACCCTCCCTATACCCCTCCCCGCCCTCCCTATACCCCTCTCAGCTCCCCGCCCTCCCTATACTCCTCTCAGCTCCCCGCCCTCATGGCCAGGACTCTGCTCCTATACTGCTCTATGTGGCCACTATTTCACTGCTGGATCAGTGTGTGAGAAGTCTTCCTGGGACTTCTTGTCCTCCTCATCAGTACAGCACAAATCACCCACACTCTGCCCATTACATCCATAAATCTGTTACATCTTCCTCTATAATATTATTCATGTAGAGTCTATATTATCGTGCATTAGGGTACCTGATCTGCTTCCTCTGCCACCCATCCCCCTCTATGCCGGTTACATCACCTACTTATCTCCTACCTTCACAGGCTCCTATCCCCCTGTATTATAGTACCGCTCCCATCTCCATATATTATACTACCGCTCCCATCTCCATATATTATAACTAGCTATTGAAATCATTCTATGCCCGGGTGGCGAGCATTTTTATTGGTATATGGTCTCCCATGTTGGTATGTGCTGCCCCCCTCCTGGTATTTGTGCTGCCCCCACCATCCTATCCCGGTATGCGTGGCACCCCTCATCCCCAATCCCGGTATGCGTGGCACCACTCATCCCTATTCTGGTATGCATGGCTCCCCTCATCCCTATTCTGGTATGCATGGCTCCCCTAATCCCGGTATGCGTGGCACCCCTCACCCCCCCCCCCACTATACACACATCCCCCAAAAAATAAACAGTTATACTCACCTTTCTTCTCTGTACTCCAGCGCTGCAGCGTCCTGTTCTGCCGGAGGCCGGGGGAGGAGTGCGGCGACAGAGCACCGTGCTGTCTGGCGCCATTTTGCTGAAGACACACTGTAAATGTGTCTTCAGTAAAATGGCGCCGGATAGCGCTATGCGCACGCGCCGATCCGATGTCTCACTCCGCCCATGGTCTCCGCTGAAGAGAGGCGCCGCGGCAACGCTCTTCCCGGTCAGGTATGTAAGTATGGCGCCGGAGATCGCAGTGTGCGTTCAGTGCCTACGCATACCGCGATCTCCGACGTCATACACCTCCTCTTACCTGTAACGGCTGGATGCGGTCTTCTGTCTGGAGCCAGACTGCGCGTCACGCATGCGCAGTCTATCGAGGCTTCGGACAGAGACCCGCATCCCCGGTTATATATTATAATACCACTCCTATCTCCCTGTATTATAGTACCACTCCTATCTATATATATTATAATACCGCTCCTATTGCCCTGTGTTATAGGACAGCTCCTATCTACATATATTATATGATGGCTCCTATCCCCAGATACTATAGTACCCAGGGGAGTACATAGAAATAATGGGGCCCCATAGCAGAAGTTCTAATTGCCCCCTCCCAAAAAAAACAATAAAATAAATAATTGTCGGGGTCACAGAATAGCAGATCTCACAAAAGTTCCAGCCTTTACATAGTAATTTGCCTCCTGTTGAAGCCCTAGATTCTTCTTTCATTGCCCCCATAAAGTATGATAGCAACAAAAGTGCCCCACCATGGTGAATTCCTCCATTTTAGCCTCCGCATTCACAGTATAATGTCCCTACTGTACCCCACTTCAACTCCCAAGGCAAAGTATGGTGACTCCAACACAGTATGATCCCCCACACACCCCTCCATGCAGTATGATGAGCCTATATACAGTATAATGGCCTCACACTATATAATGGCCTGCACTAGCCCTCCAAACGGTATAATGGCCCCCACACAGCCATCCACACAGTATGATGGACCCCACACAAACCTTCATACTGTATAATTGCTTGCATATAGTATAATGGCCCCACATATTATAATGGAACCACATAGCCTTCCATATAGTATAATGTATAGTATAATGCACCCCATAATATAATGCACTCCCCATGGTCCTCCGTAGAATATAATGCACTCCCCATGGTCCTCCATATAATAAAATGCACTCCCCCCATGGTCCTCCATACAGTATAATGCACCCCCCATGGTCCTCCATGCAATATAATGCACCTACCCATGGTCCTCTATACTATATAATGCACACCCCCATGGTCCTCTATACTGTATAATGTGCCCCCCCCCATGGTCCTCCATACTGTATAATGCATCCCCCATGGTCCTCCATACAGTATAATGCATCCCCCATGGTCCTCCATACAGTATAATGCATCCCCCATGGTCCTCCATACAGTATAATGCCCCCCCATGGTCCTACACACAATATAATGCACTTCCCATGGTCCTCCATACAATATAATGCACTCCCCATGGTCCTCCATACAATATAATGCACTCCCCATGGTCCTCCATACATTATAATGCATCACCCATATTCCTCCATACAATATTATGCACCCCTATGGTCCTCCATACAGTATAATGCACTTCCCATATTCCTCCATACAATATAATGCACCCCCATGGTCCTCCACACAATATAATGCACTTCCCATGGTTCTCCATACAATATAATGAACTCCCCATGGTCCTCCATACAATATAATGCACTGCCCATGGTCCTCCATACAATATAATGCACTCCCCATGGTCCTTCATACGACATAATGCACCCCTCATGGTCCCCTATACAATATAATGCACTCCCCATGGTCCTCCATACAATATAATGCACCCCCATGGATCCCCCATATTCCTCCATGCAATATTTTGCACCCCCATGGTCCTCCATACAATATTTTGCACCCCCATGGTCCTCCATACAATATTTTGCACCCCCATGGTCCTCCATACAATATAACGCACTCCCCATATTCCGCCATACAATATAATGCATCCCCATGGTCCTCCATACAATATAATGCACTCCCCATGGTCCTCCATACAATATAATGCACTCCCCATGGTCCTCCAAACAATATAATGCACTCCCCATGGTCCTCCATACAATATAACGCACTCCCCATATTCCTCCATACAATATAATGCATCCCCATGGTCCTCCATACAATATAATGCACTCCCCATGGTCCTCCATACAATATAATGCACTCCCCATGGTCCTCCAAACAATATAATGCACCCCCATGGTCCTCCATACAATATAATGCACTCCCCATATTCCTCCATACAATATAATGCATCCCCATGGTCCTCCATACAATATAATGCACTCCCCATGGTCCTCCATACAATATAATGCACTCCCCATATTCCTCCATACAATATAATGCATCCCCATGGTCCTCCATACAATATAATGCACTCCCCATGGTCCTCCATACAATATAATGCACTCCCCATGGTCCTCCAAACAATATAATGCACCCCCATGGTCCTCCATACAATATAATGCACTCCCCATATTCCTCCATACAATATAATGCACCCCATGGTCCTCCATACAATATAATGCACTCCCCATATTCCTCCATACAATATAATGCACTCCCCATGGCCCTCCATACAATATAATGCTCTCCCCATGATCCTCCATACTCTATTATGGCCACCAGTCACTGATGTAAAAAAGAAATACAATACTCAACCCTCCTTGTTCCACCCGATGCTCCAGTCTCACTCAGAGCAGCGGGCGCGCTGTCATGACGTCATCGCGCCTGCTGCTCTGACACGTCAGACGCAGAGGGGGAATGATGGGGGTGGAAGCGTCGGCTGACGCTCCCTCCTCCATCATCATTGCTCGTGCTGACGGTCGGAGCTCCATCTGTCAGCCCGAGCAATGATGATGGAGGAAGGAGCGTCAACAGATGCTTCCAACCCTCCATGCTCATCATTCTGTGCGGGTGCGTTGACAGGCAGAGGGGGGGCCCGGTGAGTGAGCTGACACCGGGCCCTCCCGCCTCATGGGCCCCATAAGAATGGCGTGGCCTGCCGCCATTAGCGGTACACCAATATCCTCCACACATGGCTGGCCGCTGGTACTAAGGACTTATTTACACGTCGGTATTTTTGTATCAGTGTTTGTATGCCAAAACCAAAAGTGGAACTTACAGAGAAAAACTATATTTGAAAGATTGACACCTGTTCTGTGTTTTGGAGACACTCCTGGTTTTGGCGTAGAAATACTGATGAAATACTGATCAAAAATACTGATGTGTGAATAAAGCCTTAGGCCACATGTACACATCCATGTGTCATAGTCTGAGTACGGACTGTGATTCAAGGGCTGATTGCGGATCTCCTCACCCGAAGTTGACAGCCTCATTTATGCCTATGGGGTTGTCAAGTTCAGATCAGGAGCCCTGCAGCTGGTCTGTGACGCTTAGTCTGTACTAGAACCATGAAATATGGATGTGTGCATGAAGCAGAAGTTGGCTGTCAATCATTATGAAGTAGGTGGTGACGCTCCATCAAAAAAGCACAACGGAAGAGGAAGAACCGCTCTGCCGACGTGACAGGAAATGGAAGAATCGCCTTCACATGACCGCTCTGAACAGGGAGAGATTGGTGTACTACAAAAGAGGCAGGTAGTTAGCCACTGCCTGTCCATAAGGGCCAAGGACCGATGATTTAATAATGATAATAATAAAAAATAAAAAAAACAGTCCTGGAAAACTCCTTTAATGTTGGGTTTTCCCAGTCAGCTGTGTGAACCAAAGAGGAAAGGGAAGATGGGGTTGATGTTTCTGACTGAACTCGAATGAAATGGGATTTATATAAAGAAAAGTCACATGAAAACCAGAACCAACACAAAGTAAATCAGGATTCAGTGTGGTGGCGAAAGGCCATCATGGAGTGTGGACGACCGGATGAAAGTGATATTCAGTGAATATTGGCCAAGCAGATGATGTTGTTCTAATGAAACATGTAAAGATCGCTTCCTGAAGAAAACAAATCACATTTCCTTAGTCATTAGCCCCTCCATGACTTATCTATAAGTCATGGAACAAGCTGAGCCCAGACCATACAGATGCAAGCAGTGTTAAGCAGCCACCACCTGCCTCTAACAGCAGTGATTGCTCTGATTGCTGCTGTTTAACCACTTAAAGACCAGTGTTAATCCTCATAAAGAGGATTCAGCTATAGGATCAGTTTAACACCAGTGCAGAGCTTGCTCAGAAATTGCAGCAGGCAGGTGTCAGTGCACCTATACGCTCTGTGAGGCTTTCGGAGGCTGGCATGGTGTCATGATCGGAAGCAAAGAAGAAACTTCTCTCCAAGAAAAACATCAAGGACAGACTGGCATTCTGCAGGAAATACAGGGATTGTACTGGGTTAAAGTTATGTTCTCTGATGAAGTCCATTTGAGACTTTGACTTCTGGACAAATGCTTGCTCAGAGAAATATTGTTGAGCGCTACGATGAGTCCTGTGTCATATTAACAGTAAAACATCCCGAGACCACTCGTGTGGGGTTGCTTTTTATCCAAGGAAGTGGGCTTCCTCACAATTTTGCCTAAGAACACTGCCATGAATAAAGAATGGGATCTAAATATCCTTTACGAGCAACTTCTCCAAACGATCCAGAAACAATTTGATGATGAACAATGCGCTTCCAAGCATAGTGGAGACCATGTCTCCAAGCAAAAGTCATAACTAAGACTTTGTGAACAAAACATTAAAATTTTGGGTCCATGGCCAGGAAACCTCCCCAGATTTCCATTCACTTAGAATCTGTGGTCAATCCTAAAAGCAGGTGGACAATCAAAACCACAGAAATTATGATAAACTTCAAGCACAGATTAGACAAGAATGGGTTGTCATCAGTCAGGGTTTGGCCCAGAAGCTGATATTCAGCTGCCAGTGCGAATTGCAGAAATCTTGAAAAATAAGAGTCAACACTGTAAATATCAAAATTCTTATGAAATGCTTATAATTGTGCTTCAATAACCATATAAACATCAAACTAAAGGACCTAAAAACAGTGAAGCAGCAAAGTTTGTGAAAAGCAAAATTTGTGTCAGTGTCAAAAATTTTGGCCACGACTGAACGTGTATGTGGACACGTCTCACATTACTTTCTTAGACGACAGGTTTGGTGATGATGAAGCCATTTTTCAGGATGACAATGCATGCTACGACAAAGTAAAGAGCTTGTCTTCAGAAAACATATCACCTGAATGATAAGATTAGCCAACAGTCCAGACCTCAATCTGATTGAAAATTTATGTTGGACAATTAATAATAGGACCATGACAAGGCTCCGTCGTGCAAATCTGATGCGTTACCGCTGATGGAACGTCACTGATGCACAATATGGTGAACCATTAGTAAAATCTATACCTTTATGAATTCATCCGTCATAAAAACACAGGAAGAAATAAATAGAACCTGAATTTTTTTTTTAACCAATTCCATATTTTTTTCCCAATAACTAATAATTTCCCGCAATTTAAGTGCTGTAAGTTTCATCTATGTTTCTATCCTATCACTATTGTTGCCCCCCCGCTTAGAATATTTTCCAGTGTCCTTGCAGCTGGCGTTTCTTTCTAGAAATGGTGACATCTGCTCAGCGGATTTAACCCTTCCTTACAGTGAACTACACACCCCAGAGACTCTCTCACCCATTTCCGGGGACCATTGGAGCTCCTCACTGATGGTCTCCACCAGCACTTCTGCTGATCCATCTTCTTTGAATATCCCTTTAATCTTCTCCACATCTCCTGTGTACAGGGCATTATGAATGGCAATATCCCGGCAATATTGGAGTCTTCGATTGGCAGTAGGGAATGAAGGCCGGCTGTCAGACAGGAACCTGCGGGTGAGACATTGACTTCTCACCGCCCTTCTCCGTTCTTCATCCTCCAGCTGTTCTCGCTGCTGCTGCAAGGATCGCAGTGTGGCAGCTGAGTAGGGGAAGGTCTCTTTGGCCATTTTATATGGGTTTTAGCATTCTCTTTCAGTCCTGGAACCCAGAGCCTCATTGAGTCCGCGAGAGAGAGGAGAGCGGTCCTATTTATAACCCTGGGATCTCTGCTTCTCCACATGGTAAACATATTTTTGCAGTGTCACCTTCCTGAATATAATTATAGGGGTCTGTTGTCACTATCGGGTCCCGTGTTCACTGTACATTTCTCTCTATCACCATTAGGCACTTGTGAATGCAAGAACAGTATCTGCACATATATAATAAATACATAGGTTGTTCAATAGTCCTATTTGTCAGGGAAGGGAGATGTTCCCATTATAACAGCCTGTGTATATGGAAATAATGAGAGGGAGACCCCTGCTTGTGACCTTCCTTCTATTTAGATGGCCTTAATGCACATGAAAGACTCCAACCTCACAGTGTAAAGCGCAAAATGACTGCTCAAACCAAGCACATGCCCTCGTTGTACCTTCCTATCTCCGCCCGTCTCTAGCTCCTGTAATGCCAGAGCTGTCAATCAAGGATAAGGTAGGCAGACACAGATGCAAAAGAAAGCAGGTGGGAAGGTGCACTGAACTGTTTGGCTACACTAAGGGTGCACCGAGCTCCTGTGCTTAGTTTGACCAGTCATTTTGTGCTGACAGACCCTGTACACTTGACACCCAATCCATAAAAACACCACAACACTCCACACTAGAATGTCAGTGGAGAGGATGTGGGGGTTCCAGAGGTCACACCACCACCTACGATAAACTAGACCTCGCTGTTTCTTGGTACTGCTGTCAGAGTCCCTTTGACCGCTGCAGCCAGTGACATCCGCCGCCAATAGAGTGAAGAGACAGATGGGAGACACGGGCAGCGGTATTCCTCACTGCAAGGGCAATCCAATCACCCTAGGGGTTCAGCAGCCAAAGCAAAGCAATAAAGACTGGAATTGGAAAAAGCCGGCACTCAGTTTTCCTTAAACGCATAATATTTTCAATCAATCTCCTAAAAACACCACTAAGGCACCAGTAAGGAAACATCTGACAAGTTCATTTATGGGATTGTGACTCCTTAACTCCTCAAGGAGGGCAAACGTGTTGAGGCAACTTGTGCAAATCAGTAACTATGGGGAACTCATTTTACAAAGTTATAATGAGTATTATGGTTTTGGGCCATTTTCAGTATGTGAATAGCTTTCAATATTGGTAGTGCTTGTATGCATGTTCCAACTATTACCTATTATTTATGGCACCTGGATTATACAGTTGAAGCTAGAAGGTTTCATACACTATATAAAAAGACACATATCTATGTTTTTTCTCAATATCTGACATGAAATCAGAATAAACCTTTCCTGTTTTAGGTCATTTAGGATTAACATAATGTTTAATATTTGCCAAATGCCAGAATAATGAAAGAGAATGTTTTAAGGCATTTTTATTACTTACTGAAAAGTCAAAAGTTTACATACATTTCCTTAGTATTTGGTACCATTGCCCTTAAACTGAATGACTTGGGTCAAATGTTTGGGATATACTTCCACAAGCTTCTCACAATAGTTGGTCGGAATTTGGAACCATTTCTCCTGTCAAAACTGGTGTAACTGATCCAGGTTTGTAGGTCGCCTTGCTCACACCTGCCTTTTCAGCTTTGCCCATAAATTTTCAATAGGATTCAGATCAGGGCTTTGTGATGGCAACTCCAAAACATTGACTTTGTTATCCTTAAGCCACTTTGTTACCATTTTGGCAGTATGCTTCAGGTCATTGTCCATTTGGAAGACCCATTTCCGCACAAGCTTTAACTTCCTGGCTGATGTCTTGAGATGTTACTTCAGTATTGCCACATAATCTTCTTTTCTCATGATACCGTCTATTTTGTGAAGTGCACCAGTCCCTTCCGCAGCAAAACAACCCCACAACATGATGCTGTCACCCCCATGTTTCACAGTTGGGATGGTGTTTTTTAGGCTTCCAAGCTTCTCCCTTTTTCCTACAAACGTAACGATGGTCATTATGCACAAAAAGTTCAATTTTAGCTTCATCAGACCACAGGACATGTCTCCAAAAATTAAGGTCTTTGTTCCTGTGTGCATTTGCAAACATTAATCAGGCTGTTTCATGTTTCTTTTGGAGTAATGGCTTTTTCCTGGCAGAGTGGCCTTTTAGCCCATGTTGATACAGTACTCGTTTCACTGTGGATATTGACACAATCTTACCAGCTTCCACCATCATCTTCACAAGGTATTTTGCTTTTGTCCTTGGGTTGATATGCACATGTCAGACCAAAGCACGTTCATCTCTGGGACACTGAACCAGTCTCTTTCCTCAGCAGTATGATGGCTGGACATTCCCATCTTGTTTGTTCTTGCATATAATTGTTTGTACAGATGAATGGGGCACCTTCAGGTATTTTGAAATTGTACCCAAGGATGAGCCAGACTTGTGCAAGTCCGAATTCTCTTCCTGATATCTTGGCTGATTTCCTTAGACTTTCAAAACTATCAGAAGCTTCCAAACACATGACATCATCATATGGGCAGTCCAGAATTGTTTAAAGACATAGTAATCTTAGTGTATGTAAACTTTTGACTTTGCAGTAAGTAATAAAAATGCCTTAAACATTCTCTCTCTCTCATTATTCTGGCATTTGTAAAATATTAAAAATTATGGTAATCCTAATTGACCTAAAACGAGAAAGGTTTATTCTAATTTCATGTCAGATATCGAGAAAAACATGCATGTGTCTTTTTATATAGTGTATGTAAACTTCTGGTTTCAACTGTATATGGGACTGTTATGTCACCTATGTATCCTTTAATAGATTTCTAATTTTTTGCTTTTCAATCCGAAGTCATACAGATTTATTTGGTGTGGTGGGCCTCCTTTTATACTGTACATGCTAGGGCATTTAAAGAGAAATTGTTGGGAGTAAGTAGAAACACCCCAAGATATCTAGGGCGAGACGACGACGAGTGGGTCACCTTTCTAGCGTTGATTCCTAGGGCTGCCAACCTTTGCAGCTAAGCAGGCTCACATTTAGGGACTCGCATGCAGAATGCATTGACTTATATTGATTTTGATGTATGTTTGTTATCTATCTTACTTGTCTCCTCTGAGTATGCTCCATTAATTGCCTTGAGACTTCTTTGAATATGCTCCTTTATGTGCAATGTAGGTCAACTTTGGTATCTACTTGTATTTGTTATGACTGGACTATTGTTTTTGGATTTTTATGGAAATTGTTAATAAACTGTATTTTAGTTGAGTGGGGGGTATCAAACCATGAGCAATGTGAATCAGGGTCTGGCTGTACAATTGTATGCAGGTTTGTTTTTCTCCAAAATGTTCCCATGGTTCACAGTGAAGATATAATTTGAAGAATCAGCCAGGGACTAAAGGAAGAGATGAGACTAGTCCATGACAGCCCCTGGTCGACTTCTTCATGAACCGCTGCAGATGACTGACAGGTCTCCCCCGATGTACACATTTAGGCGAGACCAAAACTGAGCATCTTGGGAATGTAGCAGGGAGAGGCCGACTGGAGACGGTGCTAGATTAGTCTAGTCTCGGACCGGATGTTCAAATTTAGGAGGAGGAGGAGGAGAAGAGATATAGATATAGATATAATCGTGCAGCCAGCACACGGTTTAGGCAGCAGGAATCAGCAAACGGGTTCTCTTTGGGTGTAGTCTAAAAGGTGAAGAAAATCTCCACCTATAGACTCCTACCATGTAAATCTGGAAATGCAGAAGAAGGACATGCAAACAGGTGAGAGAAGGAAGTGTCTGGATATACTTGTATAGAGGAGATGAGTAGAAGACTCAGGCTGCAGCTTCACATCTTTAACAGAGAATGAACAGCAGCTCTGGAGCTCAAACTACTGCCCTATCAAGTCAAAGTCTATGTGGCAGCAGTAACATTTTACAATGCCTTTGAATATATTGGTGAAATGGCTGAACGATTAGCATTACTCACTATAGTGATGACACATGTAGAGCCATTATCAGGTACGACCATCTTCCCCAATTCGGGTGGGTCAGGCGTTATGTTATTGGAACTTCTGGTTCAGCTTTACCGCATCCATCCACTTTATTAGAACAGCTCAAATTATACAGAAAAATGTCGATTCACCAGTCACTGAGCCTACTACATAAATAGTAAAAAACTAAATAATGATAGTGTTGGCCCCCTTAAAAATAGTCTGGGTGAAATGGTGGATGAGGATGAGGAAGAAGCCAATATGCTAAATGATTTTTTTTCAACCGTATTTACACAAGAAAATCGCATGACAGAAAACATGATTAGTGATAACAAAAATTCTCCATTAAATGTCACTTGCTTAACCCAGCAGGAAGTACGGCGGCATCTAAAAACCACTAAAGTTGACAAATCCCCGGGCCCGGATGGGATACACCTGCGAGTACTGCAGGAATTAAGTAACGTCATAGATAGACCATTATTTTTCATCTTTAAAGATTCCATAATAACAGGGTCTGTACCACAGGACTGGCGTATAGCAAATGTGGTGCCAATATTCAAAAAGGGGACAAAAACTGAACTTGGAAATTATAGGCCAGTAAGCTTAACCTCTACTGTGGGTAAAATCCTGGAGGGTTTCCTAAGAGACGCTATACTAGAGTATCTGAAGAAGAATAACCTCATGACCCAATAGCAACATGGGTTTACGAGGAACCGTTCCGGTCAAACTAATCTGATCAGCTTTTATGAGGAGGCAAGTTCTGGACTGGACCAAGGAAATGCAGTGGATGTTGTGTATATGGACTTTTCAAAAGCTTTTGATACGGTTCCACACAAAAGGTTGATACATACAATGAGAACAATGGGGATAGGGGAAAATATATGTAAGTGGGTTAAGAACTGGCTCAGTGATAGGAAACAAAGGGTGGTTATTAATGGAAAACACTCAGACTGGGTCTCAGTTAACAGTGGGGTACCACAGGGGTCAGTATTGGGCCCCCTTCTTTTTAACACATTTATTAATGACCTTGTAGGGGGCATACAGAGTAATATTTCAATATTTGCAGATGACACTAAACTCTGCAGGGTAATCAATACAGAGGAGGACAATTTTATATTACAGGAGGAGCTATGTAAACTAGAAGCTTGGGCTGATAAATGGCAAATGAGCTTTAATGGGGATAAATGTAAGGTAATGCACTTGGGCAGAGGAAATAAAATGTATAATTATATGCTTAATTGTAAAACACTGGGCAAAACTGTCATTGAAAAAGACCTGGGTGTATTATTGGTGGACGACAAGCTCACGTTTGGTGGCAAGTGTCAGGCAACTGCTGCAAAGGCAAATAAAATAATGGGATGCATTAAAAGAGGCATAAATGCTCATGAGGAGAACATAATTTTACCTCTATACAAGTCACTAGTGCGACCACACTTAGAATACTGTGTACAGTTCTGGTCTCCGGTGTATAAGAAAGACATAGCTGAACTACAGCGGGTGCAGAGAAGAGCGACCAAGGTTATTAGAGGACTGGGGGGTCTGCAATACCAAGACAGGTTATTACACTTGGGGTTATTTACTTTGGAAAAACGAAGGCTTAAGGGTGATCTTATTACTATGTACAAGTACAGTGGCATGTAAAAGTTTGGGCACCCCTGGTCAAAATCACTGTTATTGTGAACAGTTAAGCAAGTTGAAAATGAAATGATCTCTAAAAGGCATATTGTTAAAGATGACATATTTCAGTTGTATTTTAGGCAAATAAATATATATAGTCTTTTTTTTTTTCATTTTAAAAAATTACAATAAGGGAAATGGGCCTATGCAAAAGTTTGGGCACCCTTGGAGATTTGTGTGCTTTGATAATTTTGACCAAGGTTTCTGACCTTAATTAGCCTGTTAGGGTTATGGCTTGTTCACTACCATCGTTAGGAAATGCCAGGTGATGAAAATATCCCAGCTTTATAAAAACCCTGCATCCTCTAACTTTATGCCAAAAAAACAGCAGCCATGGGTTATTCTAAGCAGCTGCCTAGCACTCTGAAAATGAAAATGGTGGAGGCCCATAAAGCAGGAGAAGGCTAAAAGAAGATAGCAAAGTGTTTTCAAGTTGCCCTTTCCTCAGTTTGAAATGTAATTAAGAAATGGCAGGTAACAGGAACAGTGAAGGTCAAGATAAGGTCTGGAAGACCAAGCAAAATTTCAGTGAGAGCTGTTCGTACGATTGCTAGAGAGGCAAATCAGAACCCCCGCTTAACCTCAAAAGACCTACAGAAAGATTTAGCAGACTCTAGCTTTGTGGTTCATTGTTCTACTGTTCAGAGACACCTGCACAAATATGACCTTCATGGAAGAGTCATCAGAAGAAAACCTCTCCTGCAGCCTCACCATAAAATTCAGCATCAGAAGTATGCAAAAGAACATTTAAACAAGCATGATGCATTTTGGAAACAAGTTCTGTCGACCGAAAAGATTAAAATAGAAGTCTTTGGCCACAATGATCAAAGGTATGTGTGGAGAAAAAAGGCCACCAAATTTCAGGAAAATAGCATCTCGCCAACTATTAAGCATGGGGGTAGATCAGTCATGCTTTGGGGTTGTGTTGCAGCCGATGGTACAGGGGACATTTCACGGGTAGAGGGAACAATGGATTCAATGAAATTTCAACAAATTCTTGATGCAAACATAACACCATCTGTAAAAAAGCTGAAGTTGAAAAGAGGATGGCTTCTACAAATGGTTAATGATCCTAAACAAACATCAAAATCCACAATAGGCTACCTTAAAAGGTGCAAGCTGAAGGTTTTACAATGGCCCTCACAGTCCCCTCTTCTGAACATCAATGAAAGTCGATTGCAGCATTGCGGTGGCAAGGGGAGGTGATCGCAGATACTCACCTCCTCTTCCGGCCTCCAGAGCTGTCTGCCGTGGCTTCCAGGATGTTGCCATGACGACCCGATGTCGTCATGACAACATCCGGGTCACCAGACAGCAGGAAGATTTTTTGGACATGCGCAGTGCATCTCCAAACTATCTTCTCCCTGTCCAGCGCTGACAGCCTGCACAGCACAGGGATGGTGCTCCATTCTTATGCCATGAAGGCGATCAGAATAACAAAAGTGAAAATCCCAGAGTGGGACAGAGTAAAAAAGTGTAAAAACTGGCAGAAAGTGGAAAAAAAAAAAAAAAAAAATAATTGTAAAAATATAAAAAAAAAATAATAATAATAATCCACCAAAAATAAAAATATTAAGTACCCATCAATAAATATTATTATAAAAAAAATAAATAAAAGTACACATATTTGGTATCGCCGCGTCCGGAACAACCTGACCTATAAAACGGTCCCACTAGTTAACCCCTTCAGTGAACACGGTAAAAAAAAAAAAAAAAAACTAAGCAAAAAACAATGCTTTATCATCATACCGCCAAACAAAAAATGGAATAACACGCGATCAAAAAGACGAATATAAATAAAAATGGTACCGCTGAAAACGTCATCTCGTCCCGCAAAAAACAAGCCTCCATACAGCTCCATCAGCCGAAAATTAAAAAAGTTATAGCTCTCAGAATAAAGCTATGCTAAAAATAATTTTTTTCTATAAAATTGCTTTTATTATGTAAAAGTGCAAAACATAGAAAAACGATATAAATGCGATACCGCTGTAAACGTACTGACCCGAAGAATAAAGCTGCCTTATGAATTTTACCACACGCGGAACAGAATAAAAAAAAAAAAAAAAAAAATTCTTGAATTGTTGGTTTTTGTTTCTTCTGCCTCCCAAAAATCGGAATAGAAAGCGATCAAAAAATGTTACGTGCCTGAAAATGGCACCAATAACAACATCAACTCATCCCGCAAAAAACAAGCTGTCACATGACTGTCTGCCAAAATCTGGAAAATTTATAGCTCTCAAAATATGGCGATGCAAAAACTAGATTTTACAAAAAATGCGTCTTTTAGTGTGTGACAGCTGTCAGTCATAAAAACCCCATATGATTCTGGTATCACTGTAATCGCACCGACCCGAAGAATAAAGTCGTCTAATCACTTATACTGCACGAGGAACGGCGTAAAAAATAAACTCTCGGGTTAGGGTTGGGCTAGGGTTAGGGCTGGGTTTGGGGTTAGGGTTGTGATGGGGTTGGGATTTTTTTTCAAAAGTAAGAAAAAAGATGACGATATGGCGACTAGTGTTGAGCGCAAGTGCTCGCTACTTGAGTTTGCATCGGGTGCTCGGGTATGCATTGAGTATCGTGGGTATTTGAGCGACATGCTCGAGTCTCCGCCCCATATGCTTCGCGGCCAAAAAAACTTTGCGGGGATTGCCTGCCATGCACGAGCGATCCCCGCATGGTTTTTTTTGGGTGTCTAATAACCGTGAAACATGCAGGGCAGGGACTCGAGCATGTCACTCGAGCACACTCAGTACATGGTGCATACCTGAGTACCCGATGCAAACTCAAGTAGCGAGCACTTGCGCTCAAGACTAATGAAAACTTATTCAATATGATGACCTAATGTTATCAAATTCTGTGTCGTACCTCTGGGTTCAAAATGTTCACTATACACCTTAATAAAATCCTTGAGGGGTATAGTTTCCAAAATGGGGTCACTTGTGGGGGAGCTCCACTGTTTAGGCACATCAGGGGCTCTCCAAACGCGACATGGTGTCCGCTAACAAATTGAATGGAAAATCGGCTCAAATTGTTAGCGGACGCCATGTTGCGTTTGGAGAGCCCCTGCGTGCCTAAACATTGGAGCTCCCCCACAAGTGACCCCATTTTGGAAACTAGACCCCCCAAGGCACCTATCTAGATGCATAGTGAGCACTTGGAACCCCCAGGTGCTTCACAAATTGATTCGTAAAAATGAAAATATTTTTTTTTCCACTTTCATTTTTACGAATCAATTTGTGAAGCACCTGGGGGTTCCAAGTGCTCACTATGCATCTAGATAGGTGCCTTGGGGGGTCTAGTTTCCAAAATGGGGTCACTTGTGGGGGAGCTCCAATGTTTAGACACGCAGGGGCTCTCCAAACGCAACATGGCGTCCGCTAATTATTCAAGCAAATTTTACAATCAAAAAGTCAAATGGGGCTCCTTCCCTTCCGAGCCCTGCCATGCGCCCAAACAGTGGTTTTTCCCCACATATGGGGTATCTGCGTGCCCAGGGGAAATTGCACAACAAATTTTGGGATCCATTTTTTCTTGTTACCCCTGTGAAAATAAGAAAAATTGGGTCTAAAGTAACATTTATGTGAAAAAAAGTTAAATGTTCATTTTTTTTCTTCCACATTCAAAAAATTCCTGTGAAGCACCTGAAGGGTTAATAAAGTTCTTGAATGTGGTTTTGAGCACCTTGAGGGGTGCAGTTTTTAGAATGGTGTCACTTTTGGGCATTTTCTGTCATAAAGACCTCTCAAAGTGACTTCAAATGTGATGTGGTCCCTAAAAATAATGGTTTTGTAAATTTTGTTGAAAAAATGAGAAATCGCTGGTCAACTTTTAACCCTTATAGCTCCCTAACAAAAAAAAATTTGGTTCCAAAATTGTGCTGATGTAAAGTAGACATGTGGAAAATGTTATTTATCAAGTATTTTGTGTGACATATCTCTCTGATTTAAGGGCATAAAAATTCAAATTTTGAAAATTGCAAAATTTTCGCCAAATTTCCGTTTTTTTCACAAATAAACGCAAGTGATATCGAAGAAATTTTACCACAATCATGAAGTACAATATGTCATGAAAAAACAGTCTCAGAATCAGGGGAATACGTTGAAGCGTTCCAGAGTAATTACCTCATAAAGTGACAGTGGTCAGAATTGAAAAAATTGCCCTGGTCATTAACGTGCAAACCACCCTCGGGGCTTAAGGGGTTAACAGTAACAGTTGGTGCTTCTACCACCCCGTATTCAGTGAATGGAGAGCAGCAGGGCTGTCACAATGTCCCGTTGGCATTGGCATCAGCCCAAGTGCACATCCACAATATACAAGGTAAAAAGAGCAAGTATGGAAAGGAATAAGCCTTATTTTTGTTACGAAGATTTTTTTCAATTCAGGGAGACAGTAGCCGAGTTCCCCTTATGGCATAACACTGCTCTTCCTGAATTGCTACATCCCAAGATGCTCAGTTTTGGTTAAACTTAGAAGTCAAGACACTGGTACAGGAATACATCCAGGGCACTCTTGTTTCCTTTGTTCAATGTCAACAGCTCTATCAAGCCCCCTGACACGCTTTCTTTATGTTACATGCCCTAAATAGCCAGATATTGGAAATTCTCTCATGGCCTCATATCCGCTGATTGGGATTCTAAGGAGCCAGGGACCCAAGGAGCTGATCTCCTTGTACACTCAGTTACTAAGCGGGAGATGCTCCTCATCGCCATTGTTGGTTGAGGCTAAATCGAGGACAGTAATCCTCAGAGGAGGATTGGGAGGAGGCCTTGACCTCCCCATAATATGTTTCACCAGCAATAACAAGCTAGACCAAATGTATATAGTCCATCAATGCTACCTGACACCTAGCTGGTTATATAAAATGTGTAGATCTAACTGCAGATTGCCATAGGTGTAGGGAAGAGGCAGCAGATTTTATACACCTGAGGTGGTATTGCAGATTTTTGGAAGGAGGTCATAGCTATCCTCATGGAGATCATACACCCCCTGTACCACTCTGCCCTAAGGTGTGTTTATTGGGAATCCTTGATGAGGGGACCGGCCTCACCATCCTCGCACTCTTCTCAGGGAAACTTTGATTTTGGCCCTCAAGGCTATCGCCATGAGATGGATGGATAGAAGACCCCCGCAGATTTCACACGGAGTCAATATGGTAAATACTGTAGCTTCCTATGAGAGGGTGGTATATATATATATATATATATATATATATATATATATATATTATATATATATATATATATAAAACTACTGTCCTCAAAAATTTAATAAGGTATGGAAGCCTTGGCTTGATTCTCCTTTCACTCACATTAGTCCCCAGGTGATGAGAAGTAATGATAAATGATGATCTCATGATAAAGTAGGCGATATTTGGTGCCTGATACAGGTTTCTTATGCTTTTGGTTAAGATACGAGACCCATGATATGTTAAGGGCAGGGTTAAATTTGCCAAACAGTATTAATGAGCAATGAGAAATGCTGTTTGTTCTTTTCTTCTCTGATGTAACCTCGTTATATTTGATAATCTTCAAAAACACAAGTTTAAAAAAGAAAACATGACCTTGTTATCCAAGGCGAGCTGTGCTTAACCTGTAGTATATTTTATTGGTTTATTTATTTACAAGTCCCAGCAACCATTGGATGAAAGGTTCCTGGTCACTGATGTAATACCAGTGACATCTTATCTTGAAGTAGTTAGTCCGGAAGGTCACAAAGCAGTGAGTCTAGGTCATCTGCAAAAAAAAAAAAAGATATAAACAGCAAAGTTACCTCTGCGATGCAATGACCTACACAATCCCGCCGGTCATAAATGGAGTTATGAGTAATACAGATCGAAAGATGGTGGCAATGGATCACTGACAGCACCCACCCCACCCCGCTGTGAACAGGTAATTGAAGCAGGTTATCTGATGGAGAGCAGACATCGAATGTGAATACAGAGTACCGTATTTTTTGGATTATAAGACGCACTTTTTCCCCAAAAAATTTGGGGAGAAAATGGGGGTGAATTGGGGGTGCGTCTTATAATGCGAACTGTATAATCCAAAGCGCTTACCAGGTGGAGCAGGGTCCCAGGATCGCTGCTGCTGGAAGCTTCTGCCTTCTGGCAGAGGCAGGAGTCGTAAGATGGCTGCAGGCCCCATGCTTGCAGAAGGTGTCCGGTGGTGCGGGGGCTCCACCGACATTTCGAAAAAGCCGGAGCCCAGCACCTTCCATACTGTTCTATGCAGCGGTCTCTGGAAAATGGCCGCTGAAGGGAAAATGGCCGCTGAAGGCGGCGCATGCGCAATTGAGATCTCGGGAGCCGAGAACTTGGGGGATGAGATCTCGGTGCCAAGATCTCAATCTGAGCATGCGCCGCCTCCGGCGGCCAATTTCCTGGAGACCGCCACATGGAACAGCATGGAAAGTGCGGGGCTCCGGGTTTTACAAAATGTTGGCGGAGCCCCCGCACCACCAAACACCTACTGCAAGCATGGGGACCGCAGAATTGGAGACTGCAGCCATCTTCGACTTCTTCTGGCAGCAGCGATCTCCTGACTCGAACCTGCCACCTGAGACCCCGCTTCACCAATGCCTCACCAATGCCTCAGCCCCCCAGGTAAGCTGATTATAACAGCTTATACAAAAAACACATTTTTTTCCTATTCTCCCCAAAATTTGGGGTGCGTCTTATAATCCGCAAAATACGGTAATTACCAAGTACCTGACAGTTGTTTGAAGGGCAAACTTTGACTATTTACACCTGTATTACCAAAGAGGTGCTGATGAATGTAAGATCAAGATACCGGCCCCTAATGCAGGCGGTACAGGTCCATATCCGAGACCTCACATGGCAATGGCAGCACAATATTTTCCATTTCACATTTATAAAATCCAAATTTGACACAATTCATGGATATATACATGATCAGGAAACATTCGTATCTGTGGGTAAAAATTGCAAAAGTTTTGGTAGCTGGCAACCCACAGAAAAGTAATATCTCCCTGAATTATGGATATATCATTCATGTGTGGTATGTATAGAACGCATGAAAGATGACGATCCTATGGTCTCTCTAGGAAGTTCCTGCGGGAAAATATGGCCGACAGCAGAAATATGGCCGAAAACTCGATTAGAATCTAATCAGCCTTCCTTCTCTTACCTCAGTTGAGGGAGGAGTGATGGGTCTTATGTTATAAAGGGTCTCAAGTCATCCAAGGAATATCATGGTCAGACCCCAAGGAAAGCAACAAGTATTGTAGATCAGTCCATACTTCCTGCAGCATTCTCCTCTGCTAGAAGCTATCACTGATCTCATTTGTAAGAAGTATCTGTATTTTATCCATTTTATTTTATTCCGTTTTTGCCTGTATGCATTTGTATTATTTCATCTTTTGTGAACATTGTACTCTTTTTGTATATTAAATCTAATACGTGTGTTCCTTGCTGTTCTAAACGAACCTACAAACCCTGAGGAGGGCGAGAATATCTTGGTCTTGTTACCCTGTGTATGCTAGAGTGCAAGAAGAGTACCTATCAGGTACTCAGGAAAGCTGGGTGGCGTGTGTGCTAGTGTGTGACCCAGTGCAGGTGAGTGGTGGCAGTGAGAAGTGTGATGTGGATGTGAGAAATGGCTGTGGAGTGCGCTTAGCTCATAGTCAACCTATTACTATAGGGGAGTGGACGAGTAAATGTAGAACGTGAAGTCCCCCCTTTACCGTAGTATCTAAGGCACGTGTGTCGCGAGCGAGTGATGTTCCTAATAAATTGGTGGAGGCGATAGTGGTGATCCTGACACTGCCCTTAAATAGTAATGTCTGAGAATAGAAATTAATTGATAATTTTCTGTGTATACAGTGTCACTCTAGTCCATTAGGTGCCTCTGATATTGCAGTTCATCCCCACTCTAGTGTGTGACGTGACTGGCAATGCTACACAGCCTATAAACAAGCAACACCTTCAAGATCAGCAAATGTTAAAGGAAAACCCATTATTTCACTCACCTACGTCCCAGTCCGGTTGTGGGGTGTCTGGCTGCTCTGTGCTGTATGACAGGCGAGAAACTGCTGATTGGGCATTTATTGAGCGTGTAGTGAAGGATGTATGAGAAGCCGCAGGGTGAGGACTTCTGGAGGGAGGATGAGATAGTGTTGGCCGAGAGGCCCTGACATGTGATGTGCTGGATAAAGGCGTGGGTGATGTCTGTGCGGCACTCGGCTGTTCTGTGATGGACGAGAGATGAAGTGGTGATCGGGCCTGGTTGCGGTTCAGATCTATGCCATCATGTGGCGCCCCCACCTGGACAGAGACAGGGGCAGTAAGGTTTTATTTAAATAAAAATTACATTTTATTTACAGCTTTGCATTGAACAGTCAGTCAATTCCTCCTCCTGGGAATCTATGCATACATTGGTAAGTGGCGGTAATCATTCCCTTCATCAATGGAGCATGTCCCTACACACAGATACTGTATGTGACATGCATAATAATGTAGACAATTACATGGGGACCATCACACTAACTCATAGGCTTTACCTTGGGTTTCAAGCCTTCATCCACAGGGGGATAGATTTTTACTAAGTTGCTTGGCGTCACATTAAGATAATGATTACGGTGAGATGGTGAGAACACTCCGACCTGCAAAGGCAAAAAATACATAGGATAAGTCTATCCTTAGTAAGAAGGTATTCTAGTGTCCGCAAATGAGCCTCATTCATTGTACGGGTACAGGACATGGCGCTCATAACTCCGTAAGTGAGCATCACATGACCAGAGCAATGAACGTTCCCATTCAATGACAGCAAGCTGAGATCTCGACAAACACGAGAAATTGATACGCAAGTATACTGGAATATTTTTTGCACAATGATTACGCTTAAAGGGCCATACTCGTTATATATACAGGTCACGTAGCTTATGCCTGAATACAGCCCTTTCCCATCTCTTTTGCGATTGACAGCTGGCTGCTCTATACCTGCAGTGCTCAACTACCATCCAAAAGAATGCAAAGAATCAGAGGGAGAGAAGAGCAGACCTCTGCCCGTACTATGCTGCTCTTACATAGACAAAAACAAAGAAAAGGAAACGATCAAAAGTCCTAAGTAGTAGTAGTAAAATATATAACAACGTTATTCAAGAGATCAGATATAGGGAGGGGGGAAAGGAATTAAATGCATACGTGCAGTAAATGAGAGGATGTCCTGTACAGGAATCAATCAGAAAGGTCAATACATCTCAATATAAGCAACATAGCCTACCTATTAAAAAGAATTACAACACCCTATATGGCCTAAAAAGTTCCCCGAAACACGCGTCGGGTGGGCGCGCATCTCCCACCCCCGGGATCTCTCTGCCCTGTTGGCTTTATGTTTTGAGGTAGTTACACATGCTCTCACACTGTGAATATATATTTGCATTATTGCACTTTTGATTAGGTTGTGTATATAACTATTTAGGTCATATGGGGTGCTGCAATTATTTTTAATAGGTAAGCTATGGTGCTTATACTGAGATGTATTGAACTTTCTGATTGATTCCTGTACAGGACATGTGCCCATTTACTGCATGTATGCATTTAATTCCAGTCCCTCCCTCCTTATAACTGATCTCTTGAATAAAGTTTTTGTATATTTTACTACGAAAATTGCCTCTTCAGAGTAAAAGAGGACTTGGACTCTATAGCGCCACCTACTGGAAGCAGCAATTCTACAAGTCAGAATCAACCCTTTGATTAACGAGTCGTGCAATATGACTTAGGATAAAAGCCAAATCAGAATCTCAGTTTGCAGACACAGTGTTTCGGGCTGTTGGCCCTCATCAGTGCAAAGTATGAGAACTGATTTGGCTGATTTACTACAACTTAGGACTTTTGATTGCTTCTTTTTCTTTGTTTTTGTCATGTTCTCCCAGCGATTTGTCCTCATTAAGTTGGTCCTGTATTGTGCATGTTATATTTAGCTATGTCTGTCATTACATATATTAGAGACATGCATGTAATTTCCATGAGTTATTTATGGTATGCCCTTACATAGAGCATCAGTCTAATAACAGATCTGAAGCTGAAATATTCTTTTTAAAAGAAATGTACATAATATATATTATTTTTCCTGCCAATACCCGGCCATTGCATTGTCTTATCCAGGATATGTTTAAGATATGATATACTAAAATTTACTTAGTACATAAAAAGCATAGTAAGCTCAATTCCTAAGATGGGCAAATATTCAGTTTTTTTATGTTAAGACACAATATAACCTGCATGTATAAAATCCTAAGTAACTCGGTATGGGCAGCACTGTGAACAACGTACAAGAGCAGGGGTCCCACTGCAATCATTATGGTTTGGGATTTCGCCACCTAGGACAGACGAGCCGGGAGACCACAATTACCTGCTGTAACAAGAGGACGCTACCAATCTTCAGTTCACTCTCTCGCTCCTCTAGTAGCAGATGATGGACAGTGCCCTGGATATCTCCTAGAGAAGAGAAGGTACACTACTTGTACTCATTATAAAGTGACCAAAAAAACAAGTAGAAAGCTGTACGAGGAAACAGTAGCAGCCAGAGTTATAGGGGTGAACAGAGTAGCGCCAAAGTCAGATATCCGGTTATCATTGTCTGAGTCAGGAGGGGACTTCAGGACTGACCACAGGTCTCATGACCCAAACTCAACAGCCTCATATACACCCATCAGACTGTTAGGCTTAGGTAAGGATAGCCCAGAAATATCAGTCCAAACTTGGACCGCATTTTTTTCCTGAATTTGGCCAAACTCACTATAGCAAAATGGGAAGGGTAGTGCTCACAGTACCTGTGGGGTCTCTGAACACTGCACTAGCATCTCCATTGGCCAAGGTCAACGTCTTAAGGGCCACCGCCATTCTTGGTACTTTGTTCCTTGGAAGTTGCTTGAGAGCCGCCTGTGAACAGGAAGGGGGTGAGCAGTGATTGAGGAAGCCACATAAGGTTATTTAACCTCCTCATGTGCTCAGTAAGGAAAACAAGCTTTTGTTACCTTGCGAAGAACCATGACCACACTGTACGTTCGGAGGAAACAGGCAGGGTCGTTTTCATCCAGTGACAGCTCAGCTTTCATAGTGGCCCAGGGACCCCTGATAAACTGCTCTTCTACTGGCTGATGGGAGGACCCCCCTTCCTGTAGACAGAAGAAATCATAATCTATGTACGGTGGTTGCACTAATGCGAGTACAGAACACAGACCGGAAAGAATAAATACCTACCTTACTATGGAGCTTGGCACGTGCCCCGTGGCTCGGGGTGTGAGGAGTGGACACTAAGATCTCATCCAGCCCTCTGCCACTGCCCTGGGAACAGATGTCAATCTAAAGTTTATTCAAGGACAAAAGTACTGCAACAAGTCGTATGACGGAAGGTTTATCAGGTTACGGTCCTGGCACCATTCCTTCTACCAGCAGATGGCAGGAGAGATCTACTCACCCAGGTCATTACACTACAGCCATTGCCTGATGGCAGAGCGAATACCAGGGGCATCTGTATGACAAGCAGGGAAATATTTATTTGGGATTTCTTACAACAGTAGTTCCCAAAGTGGGTGCCGCAGAACCTTAGGGGTCCTGCAGATGGCTTCCCAATAATGGTGGCAGGTTTCATGTTTTTCCATTTACAGAGAATATGCTAGAGCAAACTGGCATCTTATGGGGCAAACAAGGGTAGAGCAATTGGTAGCCAAAGTGGGGCAGGTCGGAAGCCAATCCTACTGTGACAATATAACTGTGTCATCACTCGCGGTAACAACCTGACACTTCTGAGAAAGGAAACTTCTGAAATACACGCAAGTGACGAGCACTTGAATTGAGCGGTCTACCTGGACGACTACCTGGTCATCAGCTTGGCTACCTGGACAAAACAAATGTGTTTGTGAAAGTTACAAAAAAAGCTTCCACAAACTACTGATAACATAAAAGGGCTGCACAAAACATTACAGGAGATGATCATTGTAAGGCCACGGCCCCACTAGCAGTATTTATTCAGTATTTGGTCAGTATATTTTCTCAGGTGTGGGAGACAAAACCAGATGAGGAACAATCAGAGAAAAGGTATAATAAATGCAGAATTGGTGACTTGTTTCTATCACCCACTCCTGGTTTTGGTTCCCACTCCTGAGAAAAAATACTGACCGAAATACTGACCAAATACTGATAGTGGGGTCGTGGCCTAAGAATGTATATTCCGCCATCACACAGCAGACTCCTATGTCATGTTAAATATGTGAACATAACTATCAAGCAAAATGGACACACACTCATAGTGTAAAGGGGTGCGGAGCATGACAAAGGATCTATCTTTGGTGCCCTGACAATCTGTATGTCATGTTCTGCCTCTGCACTACATAAAGTATCACAAAGAACATCAAAATGTTTGGGATTTGTCTAGCACGCCCGGATCTCCTCTGCAACAGGAAATATTCTCTATGGTTTAAAAAAAAAAAAAAAAAAAAAAAAAAAAAAGGAAAAACGCATGTGCCTCAGCATTCACGTAAAACCTTCTCATTTCTTTGAGACTTTTAAAATCTTACTGTAACTCTACAAAAGGTAAAAAAAAAAAAAACAACAGTCAACGCGTTTCAAACAGCCACACTGCCCATAATTACGGCAAAATGAAAAATGGTGAAAAATGCATTGATTTTTTTTTTTTTTTTTAAACATTTTTGTGGAGTTACATGAAGATTTGAAACATATTCCAATAAAGAAATGAAAAGGTTTTATGGGAACACTGGAGGTTTTTTTTTTCATTATATAGGGTATATCTCTTCCAGGGCTTTTATTGTTGTTTTAAATCTATCAGACTTATGTGCAGGGCTGTGGAGTCGGTAAGCCAAACCTCCGACTCCTCAATTTCCCTGACTCCGACTCCCCCATACATGGCTCATGTTTAAGTGATAAATTTACTGTAGCACAGATTCATCTCAGCTAAAAGTCTAGACCCTTAGATCAGGAATAGGACAGACATTTATAGGACATTTCAGAACTTTCCCAAATTCTTGTGAAAAAATATTCCCCACAAACTGCATTGAACTACTGTACCCAATTTATTATATATTTTAGGAGTTGGAGTCGGTCCATTTCATACCAACTCCAACTCCTCAGCCCTGATCACTTCTGCTTAGAGGGTCCCTTTTGAAGGGCTTGTCCTATATACAGTGCTGGCCAAAAGTATTGGCACCCCTGCAATTCTGTCAGATAATACTCAGTTTCTTCCTGAAAATTATTGCAATCACAAATTCTTTGGTATTATTATCTTCATTTAATTTGTCTTCAATGGAAAAAAAACACAAAAAGAATTGTCCTAAAGCCAAATTGGATATAATTCCAAACCAAACCTAAAAAAGGGGGTGGACAAAAGTATTGGCACCCATTGAAAAATCATGTGATGCTTCTCTAATTCGTGTAATTAACAGCACCTGTAACTTACCTGTGGCACCTAACAGGTGTTGGCAATAACTAAATCACACTTGCAGCCAGTTATCATGGATTAAAGTTGACTCAACCTCTGTCCTGTGTCCTTGTGTGTACCACATTGAGCATGGAGAAAAGAAAGAAGACCAAAGAACTGTCTGAGGACTTGAGAAACCAAATTGTGAGGAAGCATGAGCAATCTCAAGGCTACAAGTTCATCTCCAAAGACCTGAATGTTCCTGTGTCTTCCGTGCGCAGTGTCATCAAGAAGTTTAAAGCCCATGGCACTGTGGCTAACCTCCCTAGATGTGGACGGAAAAGAAAAATTGACGAGAGATTTCAACGCAAGATTGTGCGGATTTTGGATAAAGAACCTCGACTAACATCCAAACAAGTTCAAGCTGCCCTGCAGTCTGAGGGTACAACAGTGTCAACCCGTACTATCCGTCAGCGTCTGAATGAAAAGGGACTGTATGGTAGGATACCCAGGAAGACCCCACTTCTTACCCCGAGACATAAAAAAGCCAGGCTGGAGTTTGCCAAAACTTTCCTGAGAAAGCCTAAAACGTTTTGGAAGAATGTTCTCTGGTCAGATGAGACAAAAGTAGCGCTTTTTGGCAAAAAGCATCAACATAGAGTGTACAGGAAAAAAAAGAGGCATTCAAAGAAAAGAACACGGTCCCTACAGTCAAGCATGGCGGAGGTTCCCTGATGTTTTGGGGTTGCTTTGCTGCCTCTGGCACTGGACTGCTTGACCGTGTGCATGGCATTATGAAGTCTGAAGACTACCAACAAATTTTGCAGCATAATGTAGGGCCCAGTGTGAGAAAGCTGGGTCTCCCTCAGAGGTCATGGGTCTTCCAGCAGGACAATGACCCAAAACACACTTACAAAAGCACTATAAAATGGTTTGAGAGAAAGCACTGGAGACTTCTAAGGTGGCCAGCAATGAGTCCAGACCTGAATCCCATAGAACACCTGTGGATAGATCTCAAAATGGCAGTTTGGAGAAGGCACCCTTCAAATATCAGGGACCTGGAGCAGTTTGCCAAAGAAGAATTGTCTACAATTCCAGCAGAGCATTGTAAGAAACTCATTGATGGTTACCGGAAGCGGTTGTTCGCAGTTATTTTGGCTAAAGGTTGTGCAACCAAGTATTAGGCTGAGGGTGCCAATACTTTGTCCGGCCCTTTTTTGGAGTTTTGTGTGAAATGATCAAAGATTTGATTTTTGCTTCATTCTCTTTTGTGTATTTTCCTTGCAAGAAAATTAAATGAAGAGAATAATACCAAAGAATTTGTGATTGCAATCATTTTCAGGAAGAAACGGAGTATTATCTGACAGAATTGCAGGGGTGCCAATACTTTTGGCCAGCACTGTATATTTATCACCCATCCACAGGATCAATGATAAATGTATGATTGCCTAGGACAGGGGGTCCAAAGTCCTGTGTAAATGGAGCGGTAGTGCACCTGAACCCCCTTTGCTCCATTCACTGTCTAGAAGAGTGGTGGTCGCACATGCTCACTACCTCTACATTCTGTGGGCCCCGTTCTTGAGATCGATGGGAATCTCAGCACATAAACCCTCGGTAACCATACATTTATCAATCATCCAGTTGACAGCTGAGAAATGTTTATAGGACAAGCCTTTTAAGTGTTGCATTCATTTAGCCCCATCTCGCACACGTAATTAAAACTCTAACTGGATAGACAGGTCACCTGCTGTGGAAGGAGTCCTGCTGGCCCCGGAAATCTCCTCCCTTTGGACGGAGGGGTCTCCCATGGCAAATTCTGTGTGGTTTTACTCGCTGCTGTCATCAGCTGTATAAGATGATTGGTCACCACTGGTGTCTGTAGAGTATTGGGTGGGTGTGGGGATGAGATGGGAGTTCTGGGTGGTACTGGAAGGGAGTTGGCCGGTCCATTTTGCCATAGGATTGCTGAGGTGGATGCACTGGGTGACGTAATATATCGTGGATGGGCAGAACCTGAGGGGTTAATGAAGGATCTACCTCTCACTGGGGTCACAGGCTGGGCTTCCACACCAGGCCTTATACATGGCCTCTTAGCAGTGGGTCCAGGAGACTGACATGGTCCATTTCCCTTACCACTTAGATGATGACTGTGATTTATAGGATTGTTAGCATTGATATGTGGATGCCGTGTCTGTGCAGTGATGTCGCTCAGACAATGCCTGGGTCCCACATCTTGATTACTCCGAGATGGCCTCAATTGGAATGAAGGACTACTTGTGTCTTTACTGATGTTTTGAGAGGTCTGGTTGGCCGTGCTGAGGAGCAGAGAAGGTCCTGGAGCCTGACATTGATTATTAGACTCCTCGGCCTCCAGCTCACTACACAGAGACAAAAGTTCCTCATCGTCCACTTCCTGGGCCGAGGGGGGTGCACTTAGTGTTTCCGGAAACTTCAAGCTTCTTCCCACAATGGCCGCTCGGCACACTGGAGAAGATTTTGTAAAACGTGACTCCTTTCCTGGGTCTTCAGTAGTGGTTATAGGGATAGGCCTGAGACATACTGATGAGGGTTCATGGTTAACAGGACTGGACTCCGTGCCCTCTAATACAGACAGGAAATCCTACAAAAGAAAATGGATTATATAAATGACACTATGATAAGATATGGCATGAATGTCAGCGTTGGGGGACGCACCTCTGGTCCCCTACCTATTTTTCCCCATAGCTGCCGGCGTGTATTCAGCGTATTACAGCAAAAACATGATTTTCCTAACAGCAGGAAGCTCGTCATATATTTATACCATATCCTTTGGCTACACCATATGGGAAACTCCCTTTAGAGTATGTGCACACAACGTCTTTTTCATGTGAAAATTGCCTAAAAAACTGTAAGAAAGCACTCAAAATAAGCATTTCTTTGTAAGAATGACTTGCTGTGCATATGTTCAAACTTTTGGACAACCTTTAATTGCTTCAGGCTTCTAAAATCACCAAACAGTTAAAAGAAGAGACCTGTCTTTAGGATAGGCCATCAACATGTGATCGGTGGCGGTGCGAACCTCGCCGATCAGCTTTTACCGACGCTGGCCAGGAGTTCTTGAACGCTCCCGGAACACAGCTGCTCCGTCAAAACTACAGTTTTCATTTGAAGTATAGTTTCCATTTGTAAAGGGGGTGGATATGCAGTACCCCGCCACGGCCACTATAGAAAGGATGGGGCTGCTGCAGCATTTGAGAGTTTCTGGGTGACGCCGATAACAGCTGATCGGCAGGGTGTTGTGTGCATCATTAAAATTGTAGTGGCCAAACAGTTTAAGGCTAGGTTCAGATGCCCATGATTTTGGTAACAGTGCTGTCTGTGTGAACACTGGCCAATGTTAATCTCTGCACTAGTGCTCATGAGGGAATTTCCACACGGGATACAAACAAAAGTATGCACCAGTTTTGTCCGTTTTTTTTCAGACTACTGAATGACAGTTTTATTGGCCAGTAGCTCCTTCATCAATTTGTGATTCAGACAAGTACATAGCTGGCGACACAACAGGTTTAAGAAAGCTGGCATACATGTAGACCCGCCCTTAGTCTTTACTGGCATGCAGACGCCCCCTGAAGAAGTGGCAGCGAAACGTGCGTCGGGGCTGAGGGACGTAGACTCCACATCACACCAGTAGGTAATATACTTATAATTCTCAACTGGTGCATATTAAATGTTAAATAAGACAAAATAACTCACACCTGAGGATGCTAGTAAGGATAAATCGCCAACCATATAGACTCATAGAAGAACAAAGCGATCAAGATCACCCAAAAGAATGTTTCTCAATGTAAAAAAACACATTTAATTGTATGAATATAAAATGCAATACACATGCTTGATAAAAATGGTGCAAATACATACACTATAAAAAATCCATCGTAATGTAGGACCGACGGGGTCCGTTCTGTGAGAATCACAATAGCTCAGTGGCCATGTGCACTGTCATTAGGTGACCCACCTAGCCATACTAAAGTCCAAATAAATATACATATAAAGAAGTAAAAGGTGTCCAGGAAAATAATAATACTGGTCTATGATAAACAGTTCATTGAATAGTCACCAGATAGTTATGCATCAAACTATCCACAAGAGATAGATGTATGGACAATTAATTCATACCTGGACACAGGACCATATGGTGTGGGAGCTCACAGAAGGGCCACTTGTCTACCCCAACGCGCGTTTCGGCGCTGCCTTCTTCAGGGGTCGTAGGTAATATGTCATTACCAGTAGGTAATATGACTAGCATCTCGGCATTTACCTTATCTGCCTCTTTATTTGTTGAGGCCCTTTGCCAAGTTTTCCTGTTCGGTCAGGCTCTATGATATTTGGAAATGCAATTGCACTTTACCAAGTGAACATTTCACTTTATTTGTATATGGGGAGTACTGTATATTTATTAGTATTTATTGGTGACAATGGCCTCAACTTATGTATCTGCACTTTGGCAAAAGGTAAAAGCTTTGTGCTCTTCTAAAGACGTTTTTTTTTCTGGTGTAGGGGTGGATACTCCTATTAGGTCCCTCATATAAACAGCATTTATGTTTTTTAATCTTGTTTATTATGTATGTAAATTTGTTCAATAAAATATATATTGTTTGCACCAATATTGTGTAGTGTCCTTTAACTATCCACAGGACCTACCGGAGTGGTATTTTTCTGGTGGAATGGCTTAGTGATTTTCTATGTCAGTATTTTGCATCAGATTAATTGGTGGGATGAGTTAAAGCATAGGTCCCCAATCTTTCTGACCTTGAGAGCAACATTCAGCTGCTTCCCCACTCTCAGTAGTGACACTCAGAGCCCCCTATTACCAGTATAATAACAGCCAAAGCTTTTCCACTGAAATCAACAACCAAGGCAGTATGCCAAGCTCCAGGGTTTCCCATCTTACCCCCATTCAGCTCTCTTATCAAGGCTACACACAAGTCACCATCTAGAGATCAGCTCTTAATAGCTGTTTGCTACATCTGGTACTAATGCACCAAGCTGGCAGACAGCAGCTAGCCACATATCACGTGCCCGCAAGCCACATGTAGCTCCCCAGCTACAGGTTGGGGACTCCTCGATTAAAGGGACTGTCAGCACAGAATGACTGTTAATACCAAGTCCAGGCGCTCGGTGCATCAAGGCGGGCCCCTTCATTTCTACACACCATCCCACCTGCCTGTTTTCTATCTATCTCTGCCTCTATAAAGCCAGAGCTGTCAATCAAAGAAGAGGGGGATGGAGATCATAAGAAAACAAGCAGGTGGGAAGGAGCGTGTAAATGTTTGGCCACTCCATGATGCACAGAGCGCCTGTACTTGGTATTAACAGTCATTATGTGCTGACAGAGTCCCTTTAAGAAAAATAACATCTTTCTTTTCCAAACAATCAGCACATACACATAATGCTATGGACAACAGTCATACAAAAATATCAGACATGCCCAATCAATCTTTCAGACAAATACAAACACCCTTCGCCCAAAAGTAGAAAAATCAATTTGGTTGAAATCATCCATTTGATACAACTTTGGTCTAAAGTGTATGGGGTCCTTAAACCATGCACATTCACTTAAAGAGGTTTTCTCAACATCATATATGGGTAACATAGCAAAATACTTGTACAAACAAGAAATTGTACAATTTACCCTTTATTACAAAATCCTCTTTTTTCTCAAGAACATAGGTTTTCTTTTCATTTTAGAGTTTACTGCTCATTGCCTGGGTTACCGGCCACCTCAGCAGTCTGTCAAGAGAGTCTTTTTCCTAGGCACGAATCTCTTTCCAATAACTTTACTGCTCCTGCGATGCTGCGGAGGCAAAGTATTGATGAACACACAGTTCAGGCCAGCGGCACAGCCATGGCACTGCTCCTAATTGTCAATCAGAAGCGCACTGCCCCCCACAGGAAAGAAAGCAGAAGAGCAGTGAGCTCGCAAAAAAAGATAAACCTCTTTAATGTCACTGTTTTTATAAGGCTACATTTAAAACCAGACCGCACAATGGGTGTGTTAAAAATAATGATTCAATCTATTTTTAATAGATCCACTGCAAAGATTGCATAGGTATCAGAAATGGACATTTTTAGTTTTTAATTGTGAATGAAAAAAAACAAAAAACGCGGGGGCCTGCAAGGGCACGCCGCACGGGCCATGCCACACGGGGGCCTGCAAGGGCACGCCGCACGGGCCACGCCACACGGGGGCCTGCAAGGGCACGCCGCACGGGCCACACGGGGGCCTGCAAGGGCACGCCGCACGGGCCACACGGGGGCCTGCAAGGGCACGCCGCACGGGCCACACGGGGGCCTGCAAGGGCACGCCGCACAGGCCACACGGGGGCCTGCAAGCTGATTTTTTTTTTTTTTTTAATACACTTGTCTGAATTCAGATCAATACACAAACAAAATAATAAGGAAAGGTCACCATTACCTCATCATCAAAATCTTCAGATCCAGAGCAGAAGAGGTTCTGGAAACGTAAAGCCTGAAAAAAACAAAGCATGTAATGAAAGTAAAAATGGAAGATAAGTGGTTAATCTCCATCTCTCTAGCTGATGTGAAAATACAACTCCCAGCATTCTGTAAAAGTTGCAGATATATTACCATTGGTTAATCTTTCTGGCACAGTAAACATTTAAGTGAACTCTATTGGGTCAGAGACTCGCTGCGAGGTTGATGTGCGGACTCTGTGTGCATTCATCCCTATGGATGATGCTTGAGACAATAATGCACACAAAGGGGACCCCCCACAATAAAGCCACAAAATATGGAGCGCGTCATGTCTCTGCAATGATTTGTGCCTTCCTATTGCCAATCACACCACAATTTTATACAGAGAGCATGCCTTAGAGGAAAGGGCATGACAATTTTACTAATATTTACTCCAGAAATTAGTGTAAATTATAGCACAACTTTAAGTCAGCTTCCAGTTGCACCAAATGTGTATGTGCCCACGATCAGGAGCTGCTGCAGGTTTGCAGGCCAGATGTTACAGCAAAGGGGATGAATTCTAGAAATCCCATGTCCACTATGCGTCTCCGTGCTCCTGCGGATCACCCGCGGACACGGACATACGGCGCGTCTTTCCAGACCACAGCATGCCAATTTCTATTGCGGAGATGCTGGTCTCCACAAGAGAAATCTGATCAGCACAATGTATTGAATGGGGTGAATCCACATGATTCAATGAACACATGCAGATTCACCTGCGTTCATATAACGCAGCGCTTTGGACACAGCATAAAGTACGGATCGTGTGCACATACCCCAAGAGACGAGCTTGGCACTTTTTACAGCACAAATGTATAACACACCAGTCTCGGCTACTTACTGCCATAAATCACCCTGAGTCGGTCTATGAGTTGGGTCTGGTATCAGCGCTCCGCTCCACAGAAGTGAATAGGGCTTTGCTGCTATAGCGCACATGACCTGTGAATACGTGGTGAAATTTGGAAGGAAGCAGATGTGCTTTTGTAATCTCAGACAACGCCCTGGTTATTTGTGATAATAGAATTAAATTGTTTGTATTGGAAATAGAGAATAGATTTGGGCTATGCCACGTATGTAACAAAATGCATTTTATAAGAAAAATAAAAATCTGATTTTGTATTTTTTTGTGATGGGGACTTCATTTTTTTATTCCCCAGACATTTTATACCTACCTACAAAATTTTTATACAATTTGTCCCAAAAAAATATCTATTTTTCTTTATTGCCTTTTTTTTAATCTCTAATTGGATTATCCATTGGGTTTCCAGACACAGGGGAAAACAGCACCTTATAGAGACAGAAATCACTGGCAGATCTGATCTGGGTCTGTTAGGACCCAGCCGCTCTGCCTTGCCTAAAAGGACCCCCGGCGAGCATGTGATTACCAGTGCCGAAACTACGGAGCAGCATGTAGCCAGCAACATAGAAGGCAGAAGCGGTAATAAACCACGTCAGCCTTCTCCCCAGGGTCTGTGGATGTGTCGGACAGCCGGAGACCTGCTACTGCAGCATAGCACAATAAATTTACAATTGTGCAGGGTTAAAGCCCAGGACCAAGAGCAGTAAATTTACAGTGCTTCATTATTGGGTTAAAATTGCACTTTTGCAGTAAATAAAAATGGCCAAATTATTCAGACATTACAGCTGGGGCCCAAGGGTGCAAATATATCAAAACTAATGGAAAAGAAAGTTACTGCCAGCAACCAATCAGGTGGCTGCTTCCATCTTCAAAACTGTCCTTGAAATATGAACTTTGCATCCTGATTGGTTCCTCTAGGCAACTTCTCGACCTATCACTTGCAGTACTTCTGCCAAGTCTCATGGACATCCCTAAGGCAGTTGCTGCACAGGAGATTGCCGTCAGGACACGCTGGGACCTAACACAACGTTTATAGTAACATACAATGGGTTACACTGTAACCTGTGCTGCAGTCAGTAACTAAAGAGGAGGCAGAAAAAAAATCACCATATGTCATAAGTATAGGCTCCAGCAGCATCAGCCACACAGTCAACGACCGCTCCAGCGTCTGTAAAATCCCACGGAGAGTCTCGGAAACGGCTTCCGCAGGACACTTCCGGTGTCTGGAACGCAGACTTCCGGTATTTGGAATGCAAAACTTTTTCGCTGTGAGGTTGACGTTTAGTACCGCCCCTATTTCCTTATAGAGTTATAGCTTTGCCCCCTAGTGGTGGAAAATGTCAACGCTTCAGAAGACTTTTTCCTGTAGTTTAGCGCAGAACATTCTGAGGATTTCCTGCTAATCCAAAGGGTCAGTGCAACTCTGGTCTGTAGGAAAAGGAGTGGAGTCTCCTTAGGAGGAGCAGGGAATCAGTGTGGTCAGAGACCTAATGATTCATTTTATTAATCTAATTCATTTTCCTGTTGTTAAATCAGATCTGTCATGGGGACACACAGAGGTGTAGTCATACCAGCTCCTTCCCCCCAACTTCCAAGAGGCTTCCGAATACTGGGGACTTGTCAGATCTCCCGGAGTGTAGGAAGCGGAGAGAGTTGAAAACTGCGGCTGAACAGGGAACACTACTGTTGTATGGGGGCACAAATGTGGGTCAATACTGTGCGTGGACATTATTATTATTGTGGAGGCGCATACAGCATTATTTATTATTGCGTGAGGTCAGTAAGGGGGCAGTGTTACTATTTGGAGGCACAGTCGGGCACTATTACTGTGTAGGGGCACTACTGTGTAGAGACAAGAGGTGGCGCCATGGGTGGACATATCATTGATGCAACCTGTGCGGCCACACAGGGGTCCAAAAGGTAAGGGGGCCCATTTCAATCTCCAAAGCAGGGGCAATTTTGAATTTTTATGAGCTCTTTGGCTGCAAAGTGCCCATATCTTGTTCTTGCACAGGGGCCCTTTTCTGTCTGTGTCCACTAGTGGGTGGCGCTATTATTTAGAGGCAGTACTAGTGAGTGGAGGTACATAGGGGCCACTATTGCTGTGTGCATGCACTATTATTGACACTACCGCCTTTCCAAACCCACAGACCTAAATGCAACAGTAGTCACGCATCCACACTACCGATCCCATAGAGGAATAGAAGTGAATGGAGAGGTACTCACCCCTCCGCACTATCGCTCCATTTACACAGGGGACTTTGGGACCCCTCTTGTCATAATCAGTTTGGTTCCCAGGGATCAGACGTCAGCGATTGTACATTTATCACCTATCCTATTGTTCATGAAATATTCCCTTTATAGGCAGCAAATTCTAACAGCATCTTCACAGGGCTATTATTCCAAATGGCACAAATAGAATACAGAAGCGGTAATAAACCCCTTCAGTCTCCTCCTTAGGCTCCGTGGATGTGCCTGACAGCCTCTGACCAGACCTGCTCCTGGTGTCTTGCAGTAGCTTTATCCCTGCACAGTAAATTTACAATAATGTGGGGTTAAAGCCCAGAACCAAGAGGTGTAAATTTACGTCGCTTTATCACTATTGGGTTATGAAGACAGGGATAAGCGGTGTGTGTCTGCCACTTGTCCCATCCAACAGAATCTGAAAAAAAATATGGCAAAACTAAATTCTGGGATGTTTTGTTTAGCGATTACCAGACATAGAATAGTAAAACAACTTTATTCAGTTTCTAATAACTGACAGCCTGGATGTGTGCAGGAATATACACAGGGATGTATCAGTGGCCGTCATTATAGATGAGGAGGCAGAGACAGGCATAGCACAGGGCTGAGGAAAGATGGACGCCTGCTCTGGCTCCCAAGTGCCCAGATAATACGTGGTCCACGAGCGAGATCCTACAGTATGTGAGGCCGGACATGGCCTGATTTACCAGGGACATAGCAAGAGGCTCCTGGGCCCCAACACCAAATCTTTAACAGCCCCCACCTACCAGGTGCCATTGATAACACTGGTGCCTTTGTATCTGGCACCACGGCCTGCCCGCTCCTATGGCTATGCTCCTAAACCACATCAACTTTTAGCCTCTGCAACAAGCACATAATAATTCTAGATTCTGCCAGTGATTTCATGGATCAAAGCTGGGGATTCTTATTTCTATTCAAATCCTGCAGACTACGCCAAGTTGTAAGGTGCCTAGCACGGTAGCCGTGGGCAAGTTACTTCTCCTCCACGCCCTGGCACTTTACAAACACACAATATCCCAGTTCATAAAGCCCCCGTCTCACATAGCGAGATCGCTGCTGTGTCACGGTTTTGGTGACGCAACAGCGACCTCACCAGCGATGTCGCTATGTGTGACACTTTGCAATGATCAGGCCCCTGCTGTGAGGTCGCTGATCGCTGCAAAGTGTCCTGGACCATTTTTTGGTCGTTGCCCTCCCGCTGGTCAGCACACATCGCTGTGTGTGACCAGCGGGAGCAGCGATCAGGCTGGTAACCATGATAAACATCGGGTTACTAGGGGCACACGTGCACTTAATAACCCGCTGTTTATCATGGTTACGAGCCTGCTAAAGTGAGCGATAACCTCCCGCTCACCGTAGCAGAGTGGTAACCATGATAAACAACGGGTTACTAGGTGCGCGTGTGCCCCTAGTAACCCAATGTTTATCATGGTTATCAGCCTGCTCCTACTTCAGCAGGCTGGTAACCAGGAGCAGGACATCGTGGAAAGATTCTTTCCACGATGTCGCTGCTCCCCTGATCGTTGGTGAGCCTGCCTGTTTGACAGCTCACCAGCGACCACATAGCGACGCAGCAACGATCCCTGACAGGTCGTATCGTTGTCGGGATCGTTGCAGCGTCGCTAAGTGTGACGGGGCCTTAAGTGTTGTGCTGTGTACATTGCATTGTACTTACTTGGAGGCTGGAGGCCTCCACTGTCTCTACATCTTCAGGTCCAGGATCAGCCGCACACACATCAGGGGACACCTGGTTCATTTTAACAAGATCAACTTTACTGGACACTTCAAGTACATCAGTCTTTAACACGCAGTATGGGGCACAGCACCCTCCAGTTCTTGTTCCATTAACACAGTACATTTCAAGCATTTGCTTATATTCAGCTCGTACTATCCCTACTTTAACAGGTCCTCTTAGCCCTAGGGACTCCCCATCCAGCACCGCAGTATTCCAGAGATCCGCTATGTTTCCCTCTCACGGTTCCCTGTCCAGCTTCCTCCGTATCGAAGGGATTAGGGCACACTCCTCAGCGCCTAGTTTGTGCCGTGGGCCCCGGATGTTGCAGCAAGGTACACAGGAAATTTGGTACGGCTTCATACCGCCAGAACAATATGTACTTCACTAACCTCCAGCCCACTGCACCTTGAACTTGGCCTTGTCTCTCACTCTAACTCTTACTAACTAAACCAGGAAGTGGCTTCCTTTTCTACTTGCTCTAGCCCCCTCCCAATTCTGGGATAATCCCAAAATATTAACTGTATCATGCCTTTGTGTACCTACAGTGACTATCTATATCCTAAGCTCTAAACTATACCCTATACTTTCCCTGTACCTGAGCTGAGTATACCAGAGTTACCTTAGGCATTACCTTTGTAATACCCACCCCGCAGCCTCAGTACCTATCACACTATACATTAGTTACATTACACTTTATACATTTCACATGTCACCATAAAACGCATGTCAATATTCACACTACGCAATTTGTTGTCTTCAGCGGCAGATACACAACAGTCTCTGTCACACCCTTACAGCCATTAGAGGGTTTTGTAGGAGTAAGGATTTTTCACACAAACATATTTTTGGTCCATTTGCTGTGCGTATGAAAATGGACCTCCCACAGACAGTACACGGACCACTGCACACGGACCACTGCACAAGGACCACTTTACACTGACCACTGCACAAGAACCACTGCATAAGGACCACTATACACGGACCACTGCACACGGACCACTGCACAAGGACCACTTTACACTGACCACTGCACAAGAACCACTGCATAAGGACCACTATACACGGACCACTGCACACGGACCACTGCACATGGACCACTGCACACGGACCACTGCACAAGAACCACTGCACAAGGACCACTGCACAAGGACCACTGTACACGGACCACTGCACACGGACCACTGCACACGGACCACTGCACAAGGACCACTTTACACTGACCACTGCACAAGAACCACTGCATAAGGACCACTATACACGGACCACTATACACGGACCACTGCACACGGACCACTGCACATGGACCACTGCACAAGAACCACTGCACAAGGACCACTGCACAAGGACCACTGTACACGGACCACTGCACACGGACCACTGCACATGGACCACTGCACACGGACCACTGCACACTGACCACTGCACACTGACCACTGCACAAGGACCACTGTTAGAGAATGGGTACTTCAAAAGAACAATTTTCTACTTGGACCAACAGTCTGTGTGAAAAATTTTGCCGCATGTACTAGTTTGATCCTTTTTTTCAGATGAGACTCGCCAATCTACAATATTTTCAATGGGTGAACAAAAATATACATAAACCATCAATGTGATATTTGGCCTTGTATAATATTTTTATTGTTGATTTTTACAAACGGATGCCAAAAATATATGGTGGCGTACGGGTGTAAAGTCAGGTGAAAAATTGTCAGATTTTTTCTGGGTAAAAACAGATTCTTCATATACTCACGTGAATTTAGCTCATTCACAATGTCATGTGTAATATCTGTGTTTTTACAGATAGAACACGTATCCCATTATAGTTTATGGCGCTATTCACATGTTAGCGTTTTTTGTGGACCAAGTGTCCACTGTAACAAGAACAGAGGCATGTCTGATTTTTAAGTCTCTAATGGCATCTGTGTGATCTACATTTTTCGCTGTTTGCTCAGAGAAGCTTCAGAAACCTTCATATGTGAAAGAGGACTAAGGCCTCGCTCACAACACGGCGTATAACAGGGCCAAGTGCTATCCGGTGTTTTATCGGACAGCACTCCGAACAATGTTATACTATGGGGCAGTGCAGATCTGCAATTTTTTTCTATAGACCGAATCGATCTGTGGAAAGAATTGCAGCATGCTGCGAGTGACTCCGCAAATTGGATCACGTGCACCCATTCAAGTCTATGGGTTTGTGTAAAACATCATACTGCACTCGGATGTGATCTGAGTGCAGTCAAATATTTGCGGGCACAGACAATGGAGAAGATGGAGAAATTAAGTTCTCCGTCTTCTCCGCACTTGTGATTCGATTCTCTCATCCGAGAAAATCGGATCACAGTGAAGTGACACTCCGATAAGAGTTTAAGCCGAGTCTCATTACCATAATGGGTCAAATTCTCTCGAATGATAGAATCTTCGCTCGTATGAGGGAGCCCTAACACTAGTTATATGCCGCCAATGCTGGTTTTAAATATTGAAATCAATGGGTAACACTCCATATAAAGCGCAGATGCTGGTCTAAACATAAGTCTCAGAAATAATCCTTAAAGGTAATCTGTCAAAAGGTTATTGCTACCCCATCTGAGAGCAGCATGATATAGGAGTAGAGACCCTGATTACAGCAATGTGTCACTTACTCGGCTGCTTGCTGTAGTTGTGATAAAATCACTGTTTTTTCTGCTCCAGAACTACCACAGTTCTCTGAATACTGAGCGTTGTATAAATCCCACCCACACCACTGATTGGCAATTTTCTGTGTACACTGTGCATAGACAGAAAGGTACCATTCAGTGGTGGGGACGGACTACCTGGCAGCAGGTTTACTAGTCCTCTAATGATAATCTCTTGCTGATAAAACAGAAATGTTATTAAAACATCAGCAAGTAGCCCAGTAAGTGACACATCACTGGAATCAGGGTGTCACGCACGCAGGTGGCCCACGTGTTTCGTGAACCCACTGTGCCACCGGGCTTACCTTGGAGAGGCTACCTGGTGTTCACTTGAGCTCCTGATGGTGGAGTCAGGCTTGAACTGCAGGTAGCCGCCAGGTACCACTCCTAGACAGTCCCTGGTACTGCAGCTGCTGACACCAAGGGTCAGGTACGCATACACGGACTGGACTCCGGCTCAGTTCAGACTACTCTTCAGGCAGGACGGTTACTGACACGGAGTCACAGACAGGACTGGATTCGGAGACTGGTTTTACGAGTCCGGATATATACAGTACAAGTTCAGACACTGGCTGCTCAAGGACCAGGGGACGAGGTTCAGGCACTGGCCACACACGGACCAGGGGATGAGGTTCAGGCACTGGCTACACAAGGACCGGGGGAGAATTAAGCAAATGAATAAAAGAATATGATCCACACATAGTAATAAATAGATCACAATTACTGATGCAAAGGATAGAAAATACAAATACATAAATGGGTGAAAAAAAAAAAAAAAAAAATGAAAATAATCATTGGACTAAATAACTCCCATATATTCCAACAAGGCAAAACAGAGTACATATACCGTGAATGCGATCGTTCCATATAATGTACACACTAGGTAATATTACTGCATGTTAGACATTAAATATACATCATGGTATCGGTTCTTCAAGGAATCGGTGGAAGGAGACCAAAATTATTATCATAAGTTCCTTATAGACCGCAGATCTCCTAGTGGATAGACAGGTATGTACAGCAAACTGGACACCAAAAATACAAGGAGGCAGCAGTAATTGTCTCTGTTGTCCGGCCAGTAGGAAAGTAATGAAATACCAGAATTGCGGAGGTAGAGGGTATGGAGTGAAGAACGTGCCGGGTCTCCAGGTTACATATGCGGTGGTGCCGTGGCACAGGTGTTGTGGGAGCGTTACGCTCTGTGAGTGGGCAGCTATGGGTAGCATGGAGAGCAAAGAGCGAGTAGAGAAAGGTTGGGCATTCGATCCAAACATCATGGAGGGGGCAGAGTTAATGAATGCCGAACGTTGAGAAGTCAGCTGAGAAATGAAAACATAGTATTGTGGGCGCAGCGTACGAGGGCAAGATAGAGGAATCAGCATCATATCGGGCATGTGGGGGCGCAATAAGAGCTCCGATTGTATTCCAGTGGTTGAATAGGGGGAGATGTGCATCATGTGGAGTTAGGATTATTATACAAGGGTAGCTTAATATGGCAGAAAAGGAGTAACGATATAGATAAATGGCAGTGGTCATAAAAGAAGAGAGGATGGAGAAGACAGGAAAAGGGAAGAAAAGAAGGGGGAAAAGGAAGTAAAGAAAGATACATTATAGGCGGCCAGGTATGGAGCGTATTACCTGACTGCTGCCTTCCATAATGAATTCAGCGGTTCTGAAAGATAAACAGACATAAATATTTTACACCATCAGTAGAGAATTACACGGAATAAAATGTTGCAAATACAGTATATTCAAGTATGATATTATTCCATTGGAAAGGGTCAGAAACTCCTGGTACATTACATTATGTATTAATACATATCTCCTATTCAGCCCTTTGGGAGAGTGTGTTTGTAAAGTGTGAAGCCAGTAAGATTCCCATTTCCACAACAGTTTGATACAATTGGCCCCCTCTTATGGAACAAGTACCTGCTCAATGATTTGAAACTTCAGCTGTGATTCCAAATGTTTTGCTTTAAAAGGGTTTTCCAACGAACAAAGTACATATTAATTAAGAGATCTTGGAATAATAATAAATTCACAATTGGATGTGTTAAAATAAAATGTTCCTGTGCTGAGATAATCTTATAAATGTGCCCCTGCTGTGTACTGTGTAATGGCTGAGTCTGACCGTACAGGGACATGGTCTGATCATACAACATCTCCTGGGCAGGGAGGAAGCAAAAGAGAGTATAAAGACAGGACAGCATGGAAGAATCAGCTGCATTCTCATGCTGTCCTGTCTGCATACTCTCTTTTTTAACACATCTATTTGTGGAACTTATTTTTATTCCAAGATCTATTGATTAAAATGTACTTTGTTCTTGGGACAACCTCTTTAATGAAGAGTTTGGGGCGTGGACCCCAAGTTTTCCTACATCTGATTATTGACTTGTGGCCGGAAATTCTGTCCCTCACTGGTTGTATAGTCTCGCCTATGTACACCAGGCCAGACATAAATTTGATAAGGTAATGACTGTTGGAATTGTGGGTAAAATAGCCTCTAACAGTGAAGGATTTCCCTGTGTGAGGATGAGTGAAGGAGTCTTCGTTAATGATGTTAGAGCAACAGTGGTAATAGAGATAATGAATTGCGCCATTAGAGACCTTCTTCATACTGCCCCTATCTGCTATAACCTTCTGTACTCTTGGGTTTGGTGGACTTTTCAGGCCCATTATTACTGGATTTTGGAAGTTCTCTATGTTAGGATATGGCCTATATAAAAGTGGCCTGTGGTTCCTGACTTGGAAGGGCTGAATCATCACGTTGGGCCACATACACTTTGTACCTTTACAAACGGACATCTACATTGCCTCCATGTTGTACATTGGGTTTATTTCAGTCTACATACTAAAAGCTTCTACAATCACATGAACTGAACATTGGAGTGTGCTGGCGTTTTATGGATTAATTACAGCATGGAAAAGGGTTTTTTTAAAGGCAAGGTATTTTTTCCTGTTATCAGTCATTTGAAGACAGTGGAGAGCCTGTGGTGGTCATCTAGGAAAAAATCCTGACCCCCACTGTCTCCGCCTCATATATCTCTCTACCTAATAACCTCCAGAAACAGTGATATTAGCCTCTCATCTCCTAAAATCCACATTGACAGGTCTCTAACTTCAGATTGGGATTCCGGCCCTAGACTTATGTGGTATATACAGAAATATTGCATGCCCTGATTTTCCTAGGACAATCTACTTATTTTTCCATCGCTGTAAATCTGGAATGCTTTTTTTTTTCCTAGAATTCGTAGTGCGGGCTCCATGGATTAGTAGGATTAGTGGTAGCATTAACCTGCCTGTATGGTTACAGTGTGTGAGGATAATCTCTTTGTGGGACAATTATAATACGACTCATGAACAGATGTAAAGTACATAGGAAACAATGGCTGCCCTTATTATAGAATGTCTCGGTTCTCCCTCTCTGTAGGTTCTCTTCTTAGACATGGCGATTGCTTGCTGACTTCATAAAAGGTCAATTAGACTATTGGCAGTATAGACCTGTTTCAGACAACCATATAATAGCGGCATTGCAGCAAATTCTCAACGTAGGCTGTATTCACATGGATTGGATTTGACACAGACACAGCCATGCATGTGAATGGGGTTCCTCCACCCTGTTTACTTGCAACAAACGTTTTCCAGGTGGACTTTTGGCGCCACCCTGAAAAAAAATCCACTATGGAAATAATTAATGGCCTAGAATCATCATGCAGATTGGCACCAAAACTGCAGCAGAAATACTATGGTCGGCCTCAGATTTCCCCTGTGGAAATACACATCAGATGTATGAACATCACCTAAAGGCCTCCATACACATTAGACTACAATCAGCCAAACCCGTTGACATTGGTGGGATCAGCCAACAGACTAATATGTATGGGGGCTTCCCAACTCTGCCTCGAGAGTTGATATGGGTGGCATTAGGATTGGCATTTTGGACTTGGCCTATCCTTTTGTTCTCCACAAGATAAGCCGCTGCCAGAGGAGTCTCTCTCATAGAGAACACAGGAGTGCTCGGCCAAGGAAGTCAGGGGAGATATGAGTATGAGGGTGTCTACTGTAGACTTGTCAAATTTTCAACCTCAGTATATCAGCAATGAGTCTTTCCTTTCATTGACTGTAAACAGAGATCTTGAAAATGGTGAAGATTTGACACTTATGTAAGAAAAAATATATAATTGGTGGAGAAAGGTTGAACTTGATGGACCTAGGTCTTTATTCAAGCTATTTGCAACTATGTAACGTTCATGAACTTTCCAGTCTGCAATAAAGGATTTTCCAAACTCAGAAAGTGATGGCATATTTTTTTGATATTTAACATATGAATAGTGCGGTTGCAACTGCTGTTACCCCACAATTCTTTAAAATTCTTACCAAAAACAGTGGCACTCAGTTCAGTTCTGGTCATGTGCCTGGTATTTCAGCATTACCTTGATTGGGGATAATAACATAATGATATAAGCTTGTGTGGAATAATAATGATAAAATGTCACTTTCTGTAGGGGCGCAAAGGGGTCTTCATCCTTCATATAGATCAGGAGGATCCCTTTTACATGGTACTGTATTGGCGCACTTTGTTTGGCAATCCAGGTGTGTCTAAACAGAACATTAAGCATGTAGGATACTGCGACATTCAATAATTTGTGCCACAAGGATTCTTAAAAAGGTTCAACAGCACAAATGTCTTAAATTGCACCTCCACTTTTACACTTTAAAAGGATTGGCTAATGAAGAGAACCCATGTCCAGGCGCCCCAGTAGGAAATATACACTGCTCAAAAAAATAAAGGGAACACTTAAACAACAGAATAGAACTCCAAGTGAATCAAACTTCTGTGAAATCAAACTGTCCACTTAGGAAGCAACACTGATTGACAGTCAATTTCACATGGTGTTGTGCAAATGGAATAGACAATAGATGGAAATTATTGGCAATTATCAAGACACCCTCAATAAAGGAGTGGCTCTGCAGGTGGGGACCACAGACCACATCTCAGTATCAATGCTTTCTGGCTGATGTTTTGGTCGCTTTTGAATGTTGGTTGTGCTTTCACACTCGTGGTAGCATGAGACGGACTCTACAACCCATAGAAGTTGCTCAGGTAGTGCAGCTCATCCAGGATGGCACATCAATGCGAGCTGTGGCAAGAAGGTCTTCTGTGTGTGTCGGCGTAGTGTCCAGAGGCTGGAAGCGCTACCAGGAGACAGGCCAGTACACCAGGAGACATGGACGGGGCCGTAGGAGGGCAACAACCCAGCAGCAGGACCACTACCTCCGCCTTTGTGCAAGGAGGAGCACTGCCAGAGCCCTGCAAAATGACCTCCAGCAGGCCACAAATGTGCATGTGTCTGCACAAACGGTTAGAAACCGACTCCATGAGGGTGGTATGAGGGCCCGACGTCCACAGATGGGGGTTGTGCTCACAGCCCAACACCGTGCAAGACGCATGGCATTTGCCACAGAACACCAGGATTGGCAAAGTCGCCACTGGCGCCCTGTGCTCTTCACAGATGAAAGCAGGTTCACACTGAGCACATGTGAGAGACGTGACAGAGTCTGGAGATGCCGTGGAGAGCGATCTGCTGCCTGCAACATCCTTCAGCATGACCGGTTTGGCAGTGGGTCAGTAATGGTGTGGGGTGGCATTTCTTGAGAATATTTCATTCATTCAGATCTAGGATGTGTTATTTGAGTGTTCCCTTTATTTTTTTGAGCAGTGTAGTTGCCAAACAGGGGTCGTAACCCCCTCTCTTGTATTTCATGGATTGACATTCAAGTGAATGAAGTGGGAATTTACTAAGATTCCTGGTGGAGAAGAGTAGAAAATTATGCACGTCTGTGCCTTTTTTTGGCAGGAGGAGTGGCAAGTTTATCATTTATGGCAGAAAGTGGCATAAATCATGGAACAAATCTACTCCAGACCATGGCTGTCATAGATTGACAATGTCAAGAGGTTTATAACTGTTAACAAATTTGTGGCTTAAAGGGGTTGTCTGGGACTATTGATGACCTGCCGCGGGGATACCGAGACAGTGAGGGGCCAGAAGATCGCGGCGTCTGGTTACACAAACTCCTACACTGATTAGAACTGCTTCAGCATCCTATTAAACAGTGCCGGTTTTCCTTGCTCTGTCATGGCATGGGTTAATCAGTTCAGTTGATCTCCTGGAGCTCTCCATCCTGAATTGTCTCAGCTGTTCTGTGTTGGCCACTCCCCTCTGGTATATATGCTCGCCACTGGCACTTGGGAGTTGCCAGTGATAGCGGTTCTACTTCCTGATTTGGAGTTGAAGGAAAAGTTCATTGTTTGGAGTTGGCGGTTGGAGAGCTTTTCAGGAAATTGCTGCGTGGAGTTGGTTTGCGTGTTTATCCTTAATCTCTCCCATTTGGTTTGTGCCTCCTATTCCTCCCCTGTTTCCCATTCTTTTGTTTTGTGAGTGTATTTGTATGATTGTAGTTCTCTTTTATCCCTATCTGTTAACACCTGTTTGTCTGCTTAGTGTTTTCCAATACACTTCGGCCTCACACCTCCCTGGGTGGGAGTAGGAACAGATAAGGGTTAAGATAGGAGTATAGCAAGGTACGAGACCCCGGCATCTCCACCATCCCAAGCAAGGACAACTAAACAATGTATGACGCTGCAATGTTCTGTCGGAGCAGATTTCATCTGATCAATGGGGATGTCAGATGTCAGAACCCCCCACTGATTTCATATTGATGACCTATTCTATGGATAGATAATCAATAGCTTAGTCTTGGACACCCCCTAGTAAATTACCCCCCTTAAGACCCTATTAACAAGTTATTGTCTCCAAAGTTAATTCCAAACGGGACTGCCTTCTGCTGTACCATTAGGGTCCCTTGTTATGTCAGAGTCTTGGTCCACTAGCACTCTTTTGGGCCCGTATGATCATGGTCACCATGTTTGTGCAAGGCTCTCTGCACTAGACTTGCGGTAACATGGGAGGGGGTCATCTACTGAAAAGTAAATGTAGATGGATATCATGTTGTCAGCCGGTGTCCAGACCCTTTGGATCATTCATGATTCTTTTGTCATGCAGAAGGCAATCAGGACTGCAGACCTTTCTCCTGCCAGCGTTCTCTGCAGGTTGTATGGCATTTAGGAGTCTGACATAAGATGCAATTATGTATAAGCCCTCAGGCCTGGCTAAGCCCCCTCTTCAGATGCAATATATGCCAGTGTGAGATCCTGTCCCTGTGCTGTGAGTCAGACACCGCAGTGAGTCACCGCCAAACTGCCGAGCATCAAGACCTCTCCTTAGGACATGAGAAGAATGTGTAATGCTGCAGTCGATGCTTCTACATATTATTATTACCACCATCACTCACATCTCTCAATAGGGATCAAGAGTGATAACGATCCCTATGAAATAGCCCACCCTCCTAGAGGACGTGATGCCAGGGCAAAGCCAAAACAGGACCTATAGCGTCCAGCAGAAGACATTCCGCCTATCTGAAGCTAAACTACCATTATTGGTTGCCAGGGTCTATCACTTGGTGGGCACTTGTATGTCATCATACGCATGTATTGATTGTCTACAATTCATGCGGGGAAGGATGTAGACCCAAACTAATGGCAAGTGCCAAAATGTTGGGTAGCTTTGATGCAACAATAAGGGATGAAGCTACGTCTCTCGTTATCCCCCAGTACCCGGGGCAAATGTCCTGTTTGCACCTTCTTCCCAGCTACGACTCAATGGAGGACAGGAGTTGAAAGGTGAGATGAAAGAAGAACTGCTCTGCCAACTCTCTAGGACCACCAAAATGGTGGCACCTATCATCAGGAGAGACCGCTTCTTTTTCTGGCATTGCTCTGCTTTTGCTTTCATACTGCAGCAGACCACATGGATGGACATATAACTGGTGCAGCAGCACAGGGGCCCAAGCGGTAAAGGGGCCCATTAACACCACCAAAACATGTGGAATTGTGCATTATGATGATCTATTGGACTGTAAGGGCCCATATACTGTTCTTTCACAGGGGCCCTTTTCTGTCTATGTCCACCAGTGTCAGACAATATTATCTTGGTGCCATGATGAGATGCCTTATAGTGCCAGCATCACCAGTGGCACATATAACAGCCTATATAACAACGGCCCTTGTCATACTAACATATTGTACCATACTGTGCTGCCGGCTGCGATCTGCAGCATTACTATATGCTATGCAATATGGTGTAATGAAAAATATGATTTCAAGTTGGCAGCTACTCTTCTAAACCAGATCTCCCCCTCAGAGGATTAGCCCTCCGCTCTCCTCCTTTCTCACATTCCCTCCTTTCCCAGCAGGACTGGGCGTTTCATGAGAGAGAGAGAGAGAAAAAAATACTGTTCTGGTTACCATGGAAACCAGCTCTCGGACTCAGCAAGTTCCCAGAACCTTCTGCGGTGGGATAGACAAGAGAGTGAGTGAAAATAGTATAAATGGAAAGGAGAAAAAAAATCTATAGAAAACAACTGCAAGCACAGGCTTCTGGGAAAAAATCTGCAAAAAGCAACAGCTTTTTCAACAAAGAGGATTTTCTATATACACTGCTCAAAAAAATAAAGGGAACACTCAAATAACACATCCTAGATCTGAATGAATGAAATATTCTCATTGAATACTTTGTTCTGTACAAAGTTGAATGTGCTGACAATAAAATCACACAAAAATCATCAATGGAAATCAAATTGATTAACCAATGGAGGCCTGGATTTGGAGTCACCTCCAAAATTAAAGTGGAAAAACACACTACAGGCTGATCCAACTTTGATGTAATGTCCTTAAAACAAGTCAAAATGAGGCTCAGTATTGTGTGTGGCCTCCACGTGCCTGTATGACCTCCCTACAATGCCTGGGCATGCTCCTGATGAGGTTACGGATGGTCTCCTGTGGGATCTCCTCCCAGACCTGGACTAAAGCATCCGCCAACTCCTGGACAGTCTGTGGTGCAACGTGACGTTGGTGGATGGAGCGAGACATGATGTCCCAGATGTGCTCAGTCGGATTCAGGTCTGGGGAACGGGCGGGCCAGTCCATAGCTTCAATGCCTTCATCTTACAGGAACTGCGGACACACTCCAGCCACATGAGGTCTGGCATTGTCCTGCATTAGGAGGAACCCAGGGCCAACCGCACCAGCATATGGTCTCACAAGGGGTCTGAGGATGTCGTCTTGGTACCTAATGGCAGTCAGGCTACCTCTGGTGAGCACATGGAGGGCTGTGCGGCCCTCCAAAGAAATGCCACCCCACACCATTACTGACCCACTGCCAAACTGGTCATGCTGAAGGATGTTGCAGGCAGCAGATCGCTCTCCACGGCGTCTCCAGACTCTGTCACGTCGGTCACATGTGCTCAGTGTGAACCTGCTTTCATCTGTGAAGAGCACAGGGCGCCAGTGGCGACTTTGCCAATCCTGGTGTTCTGTGACAAATGCCAAGCGTCCCGCACGGTGTTGGGTTGTGAGTACAACTCCCATCTGTGGATGTTGGGCCCTTATACCACCGTTATGGAGTCGGTTTCTAACCATTTGTGCAGACACATGCACATTTGTGGCCCGCTGGAGGTCATTTTGCAGGGCTCTGGCAGTGCTCCTCCTGTTCCTCCTTGTACAAAGGCGGAGGTAGCGGTACTGCTGCTGGGTTGTTGCCCTCCTACGGCCCCCTCCACATCTCCTGGTGTACTGGCCTGTCTCCTGGTAGCGAATCCAGCCTCTGGACACTACGCTGACAGACACAGCAAACCTTCTTGCCACAGCTCGCATTGATGTGCTATCCTGGATGAGCTGCACTACCTGAGTAACTTCTGTGGGTTGTAGAGTCCGTCTCATGCTACCACGAGTGTGAAAGCACAACCAACATTCAAAAGTGACCAAAACATCAGCCAGAAAGCATTGGTACTGAGATGTGGTCTGTGGTCACCACCTGCTGAACCACTCCTTTATTGAGGGTGTCTTGATAATTGCCAATAATTTCTATCTATCGTCTATTCCATTTGCACAACAGCATGTGAAATTGATTGTCAATCAGTGTTGCTTACTAAGTGGACAGTTTGATTTCACAGAAGTTTGATTTACTTGGAGTTATATTCTGTTGTTTAAGTGTTCCCTTTATTTTTTTGAGCAGTGTATATATACATATATATACAGTACAGACCAAAAGTTTGGACACACCTTCTCATTTAAAGATTTTTCTGTATTTTCATGACTATGAAAATTATACATTCACACTGAAGGCATCAAAACTATGAATTAACACATGTGGAATTATATACTTAACAAAAAAGTGTGAAACAACTCAAAATATGTCTTCTAGGTTCTTCAAAGTAGCCACCGTTTGCTTTGATGACTGCTTTGCACACTCTTGGCATTCTCTTGATGAGCTTCAAGAGGTAGTCACCGGAAATGGTCTTCCAACAATCTTGAAAGAGTTCCCAGAGATGCTTAGCACTTGTTGGCCCTTTTGCCTTCACTCTGCGGTCCAGCTCACCCCAAACCATCTCGATTGGGTTCAGGTCTTGTGACTGAGGAGGCCAGGTCATCTGGCGTAGCACCCCATCACTCTCCTTCTTGGTCAAATAGCCCTTACACAGCCTGGAGGTGTGTTTGGGGTCATTGTCCTGTTGAAAAATAAATGATGGTGCAACTAAACACAAACCGGATGGAATAGCATGCCGCTGCAAGATGCTGTGGTAGCCATGCTGGTTCAGTATGCCTTCAATTTTGAATAAATCCCCAACAGTGTCACCAGCAAAGCACCCCCACACCATCACACCTCCTCCTCCATGCTTCACGGTGGGAACCAGGCATGTAGAGTCCATCCGTTCACCTTTTCTGCGTCGCACAAAGACATGGTGGTTGGAACTAAAGATCTCAAATCTGGACTCATCAGACCAAAGCACAGATTTCCACTGGTCTAATGTCCATTCCTTGTGTTCTTTAGCCCAAACAAGTCTCTTCTGCTTGTTGCCTGTCCTTAGCAGTGGTTTCCTAGCAGCTATTTTACCATGAATGCCTGCTGCACAAAGTCTCCTCTTAACAGTTGTTGAAGAGATGTGTCTGCTGCTAGAACTCTGTGTGGCATTGACCTGGTCTCTAGTCTGAGCTGCTGTTAACCTGCAATTTTTGAGGCTGGTGACTCGGATAAACTTATACTCAGAAGATAAGGTGACTCTTGGTCTTCCTTTCCTGGGGCGGTCCTCATGTGAGCCAGTTTCTTTGTAGCGCTTGATGGTTTTTGCAACTGCACTTGGGGGCACTTTCAAAGTTTGCCCAATTTTTCAGACTGACTGAACTTCATTTCTTAAAGTAATGATGGCCACTCGTTTTTCTTTACTTAGCTGCTTTTTTCTTTCCATAATACAAATTCTAACAGTCTTTTCAGTAGGACTATCAGCTGTGTATCCACCTGAATTCTGCACAACACAACTGATGGTCCCAACCCCATTTATAAGGCAAGAAATCCCACTTATTAAACCTGACAGGGCACACCTGTGAAGTGAAAACCATTTCCGGTGACTACCTCTTGAAGCTCATCAAGAGAATGCCAAGAGTGTGCAAAGCAGTCATCAAAGCGAAAGGTGGCTACTTTGAGGAACCTAGAATATAAGACATATTTTCAGTTGCTTCACACTTTTTTGTTAAGTATATAATTCCACATGTGTTAATTCATAGTTTTGATGCCTTCAGTTTGAATGTACAATTTTCAAAGTCATGAAAATACAGAAAAATCTTTAAATGAGAAGGTGTGTCCAAACTTTTGGTCTGTAGTGTATATATATATATATATATATATATATATATATATATATATATACATACATACACCTATCTCTAGTATTTCACCTCTCTATGTGCCAGCAGGCGTCAATAGACCGGGAACAGAGAAGGACTCAGGCCTGACTGTATTGTATCTGCCAGTGGAAAGCTATATAGACGAAATGCACAACCCAAAAATGGGGAGCACACCCATGTATGTACAAAGTACAAAAACCTAAAGCAAAACTAAAGAAATGAGCCAGCACCCCTCTTGATATAAGTGCAATGTGGAAGTGCACGTTCACACTATGGCCATTAACAGACAAAACATAAGATAACAATGAGCAAATACCCTGCAGTAAGTAAGTAATTAATAACAGTACATGTAAATAACATAGGGAACTTGGCTATCACTATTTTGATAAAAAAAGGTGTCAAACCCATCAAACCACAACAAGGTGACCCTATCAGGATGGTCCTATCTATAGTAGGTAGTAACTCATAAAAGGTGATCCAAAAGAGGACAACTGGTGACAGTTTCATAGGTGCCCAAGGCTCATTGATGTACTTGGGGACTCTAGTCCGATCCCACAGAAGAAATACTGTTGCACAAATTTCTGAAAAAGTTACTGCAGGGTATGATAAAAAGGTGAGCACCTGCGGATCGCAGCTGGTGGTATATGGGGCTACATAGCCATACATTAGTGTTTGATTTGATACGTACCACTTACCTAATCATTGTTGGAGATCAAGTCCATTAATTTATTTATTAAGTCCATGAATTTATTTTTTTCCAGCACCATAGACAGCCGTATACTCCACCTACTCTTTGTCCTGTTTTTGCTTGATTACTTAAAATGAACTTGACAGATGACACATACTGTCCTATCCATGGTATGATCTCAGCCAGGTATGTTTGACTCTGAAACGAGGCGGCGATTCAGAAAAAAATATACTTTAAAAGCCACCAGGGACTGAGTTGTAAGGGAGACGTGTCGGGCAGCGGGTACCTGGCGGCTTCTCCCCGTCCACTGCCAGTGCCTGACATGTCTCTCCCTATACACACTCAGAGGGTGAGACCTGTCCTTCATGGGGAGTGGGCAAGACTACAGCGTTCCAGAGACAAACATATATGGTACCATCATACAGCCGGTGCCTGATACATGCTGCTTGGGGTTCGGCCAGCATGTATCAGCTGTCAGGTTCAAGTTAAACCCTTTTGAGCTCAACTAAATCTTCTTGTGAGTTCCCAGTGGCATTTCTAGCACTTATCGATTCTTGCACTTAAATGGATTGAGAACCTTTGACAAGGGCATAGTTGAGGGTTAGAGGGCTAATGCACTATGTTTTCAAGTTGTCAAGTTTCAGGAAGAGTGGCTACAAATTAGGGTGCAGTCAGATGACCGTATAAATCGGACCGAGATCGGACCGCTATGCATTGACAACCCGAGCGTGACAGCTTCATATATTTCTATGCATTTGTTCAGGTCGGGAGAACCACAGCCAGTTCTAACACTAGGTCCGATCTCAATTTTATGGCCGTCTGACTGCAGTCTTTTCATTATATATAGGCGTTAGGACAGCAAGCTGAATCTTTACCCTTTCATCAGTCTCCTGTGTGTACTGGCCTCTTGCTGCACACAGGAGAGTGAGATGAGAGTGTGCACACTGATGTTGTGTGATTGTTCATCTCCCTCTTCAATCAGCATGGGACGCCTGCTGATTTGTGATCCTGTGTGCAGCAGGCGACTCGGCCCCTGCACATACTGTCACTGTGCGTGCTCTTGTTCCCAGAAGTGTCAATTTGTGCAGGGCACCAAGGACCCCTCCTTTACATATCTAATAAAAAAGTTTTTTTTATATATATGAAACTAATTTACTAAAATCTACAATGCAAGTATGATTTTTATAGGGGCTCCGTCTCCTACATGAATGTCTAAATAGTTCAATATAACTTTTTTTTTTTGGGGGGGGGGGTGACAAGATCCGGGTGAGCACACGGGCCGCAGCGTCGGTGCAGCAGGTCAGGTATGTGAGAAGCAGGTAGCAGAGGTCCTGGAGACCGCAGACAGGTAGCAGAGGTCCTGGAGACCGCAGACAGGTAGCAGAGGTCCTGGAGACCGCAGACAGGTAGCAGAGGTCCTGGAGACCGCAGACAGGTAGCAGAGGTCCTGGAGACCGGGAACAGGTAGCAGAGGTCCTGGAGACCGCAGACAGGTAGCAGAGATCCTGTAGACCGCAGACAGGTAGCAGAGATCCTGGAGACCGCAGACAGGTAGCAGAGATCCTGGAGACCGCAGACAGGTAGCAGAGATCCTGGAGACCGCAGACAGGTAGCAGAGATCCTGGAGACCGCAGACAGGTAGCAGAGATCCTGGAGACCGCAGACAGGTAGCAGAAGTCCTGGAGACCGCAGACAGGTAGCAGAAGTCCTGGAGACCGCAGACAGGTAGCAGACATCCTGGAGACCGCAGACAGGTAGCAGAGATCCTGGAGACCGCAGACAGGTAGCAGAGATCCTGGAGACCACAGAAAGGCAGCAGATGCCTTGGAGACCACAAACAGGTAGCAGAGGTCCTAGAAACCGCAGACAGGTAGCAGAAGCCTTGGAGACCGCAGACAGGTAGCAGATGTCCTGGAAACCGCAGACAAGTAGCAGAGGTCCTGGAGACCGCAGACAGGTAGCAGAGGTCCTGGAGACCGCAGACAGGTAGCAGAGGTCCTGGAGACCGCAGACAGGTAGCAGAGGTCCTGGAGACCGCAGACAGGTAGCAGAGGTCCTGGAGACCGCAGACAGGTAGCAGAGGTCCTGGAGACCGCAGACAGGTAGCAGAGGTCCTGGAGACCGCAGACAGGTAGCAGAGGTCCTGGAGACCGCAGACAGGTAGCAGAGGTCCTGGAGACCGCAGACAGGTAGCAGAGGTCCTGGAGACCGCAGACAGGTAGCAGAGGTCCTGGAGACCGCAGACAGGTAGCAGAGGTCCTGGAGACCGCAGACAGGTAGCAGAAGTCCTGGAGACCGCAGACAGGTAGCAGATGTCCTGGAGACCGCAGACCGGTAGCAGATGTCCTGGAGACCGCAGACAGGTAGCCGATGTCCTGGAGACCGCAGACAGGTATTGAGCAGGTCGTGCTACACAGATCAACTAAGAGTCTTAATACCAAGATACAGGTGTGTGTCTTAGTGAGCCTTATATATGGATAGATAAATGATCACATGGGAGCACGCCGGGCTACTTGTAAAGCCCGAAGTGGAGCACAAGAAAGTTTAGCGGACCAGGGTGAAGGGAGCAGAGCCTGGACCCGGGACAGGTGTATTACACCCTCTAAAGGAATATATGACACAATGGCACCTATACGGCACGTAGCCCCTATATGCCCACAATAGGAAGCTGTAGGGAGACTGATTGCTGTAATGTTACAGGGTCCAAGTAAGTGGCTTTGCCATGTGCATGAGCCATACATTGGCTCTCTTACCTTGTAGGTTGCCGTTTATGGCAGCTTGTAGCCCGGTAATATGCCGCAGACCAGGACTATGGAGAAATACTCTGCTGAAGGTAGTGCAGAACACTAATCTACAGTTCTGCTCAGGGGCGTAACTACCGCCCGTGCAGCCGGTTCATTGAACGGGGGCCCCGAGGGAGAGGGGGCCCCTCCAGCCTCAAGCAGGGCCGCCATCAGGGCATGTCTGCCCTGACTCCAGTATGGGGCCCAGCCGGTAGGGGCCCTCCTCTTGTGAGTCTCTCTCCTCATGGGGCCCCCGGCCCCATGCTAAGCGCCGGGTCCGGGATATCTCAGCGCTGCGCTGCGCTGCTGCGGCAGCGCCTTCATGATTCCCCTGACTTCCGGTCATGTGACGGCGCCGTCACATGGCCGGAAGTCAGGAGAACCTGGTGTCAGCGATTTGGACGAGCGCCAGGATTCTGCAGGGATCGCATGGGGGTAAGTATAACAATTTTTTTTTATTTTTTAAATACAATTAACTAGGAGTGGGGGGGAAATGGGAGATGCACATGTGTGTGTGTGTGTGTGTGGGGGGGAGAGATAAGAGATGCACATGGGGGGGGATAAGAGATGCACATGGGGGGGAGATGATAAAAGATGCACATGGGGTGGGGGGGTGAGAGAGGTGCACATGGGGTGGGGGGGTGAGAGAGGTGCACATGGGGTGGGGGGGATGAGAGAGGTGCACATGTGGGGGGAGGGGGATGAGAGAGGTGCACATGTGGGGGGAGGGGGGTGAGAGGTGCACATGTGGGGGGAGATAAGAGATGCACATGGGGGGGGAGATAAGAGATACACATGGGGGAGGGGGATAAGAGATGCACATGGGGGAGGGGGATAAGAGATGCACATGGGGGGAGATAAGAGATGCACATGGGGGGGATGAGAGAGGTGCACATGTGGGGGAGGGGGATGAGAGAGGTGCACATGTGGGGGGGATGAGAGAGGTGCACATGGAGGGGGTGGTGAGAGCTGCACATGTGGGGGGATGAGAGATGCACATGGGGGGAGGGGGATGAGAGATGCACATGGGGGGGAGGGATGGGGATGAGAGAGGGGCACATGTGGGGGAGGGGGATGAGAGATGTGCACATGTGGGGGGGTGAGAGAGGTGCACATGGGGGGGATGAGAGAGGGGCACATGTGGGGGAGAGGGATGAGAGAGGGGCACATGTGGGGGAGGGGGATGAGAGAGGGGCACATGGGGGAGTGAGAGAGGTGCACATGGGGGGGTGGTGAGAGCTGCACATGGGGGGGATGAGAGAGGGGCACATGTGGGGGGGGGGTGAGAGAGGGGCACATGTGGGGGAGGGGGATGAGAGATGTGCACATGGGGGGGTGGTGAGAGCTGCTCATGGGGGGGTGAGAGCTGCACATGGGGGAATTGGGAGAAAATGAGCTGCACATGGGGGAATTAGGAGTAGGGGGATAATGAGCTGCACATAATGAATGTGGGGTGGTGGAGAGTAAATGATAAATGACGATGGGGTGGGGAGAGCACGGACATGATATAATGAATTGGGGCAGGGGGTGCATGTAAATAATGAATGCGGGGAGCAGGAAGTATAGAGTAGAGGTTCTAATTAAATTATATATTAAGTGCCTATTTACAGTTAATGGGGGCACCGTGGTGGATTACAATTTATATTTGGAATGGTAGGTTGCATAATAACTAACCATATATCGATGGTGGATGTGTGACACCCCAGGGGTCTGGTTGCCACAGTGATAGAGATATTACGTCTGAGAGCAGGTGGGAGGTCCTTTGGTCAGGGATCCTGTGCATGCCACACCTCCTGCCCAGTCTTGGGAGGGGAAGGACTTCCCCTATATAAACCTGGGGCTGAGGCAGGGTAGGGAGTTCTGAGAGGAGAAGACAGGGAGCAGAGCTGCTCTATGGGCTCTGCTCCACAGGCAGGCCCTGTCCTGGGGCCTGAGCCTGGAGACAAGGAGAATGGAGACAAGAAGCAGCATAGGAAACAGCAGAGTTACAAGGAGTCAGGGGCTGGCAGCTGCAGAGCTCGCCCTGACTAAGAAGATTCTTTACCGGACCCGGAGTCCGAGGCTGTGGGGACTAACTCCTACCCAGCAGCAGAATCCGTCAGGCAGGGGATTTCAGGTCCTCTGGCCCAGAAGCCCGAAGGCACGGTCACACGCGTGGGACCAGCACCGCCATCGTGGAGCGGAAGCCATTAGAAGGCCCCGAGTCACCGGCCATACGGGTGAGCACCGCACGGTACACTCAGGGACGTGGGCTACTTACATCAGCTTCTAGCAAGGTAGCCAGAAGAGTACAGTCAGTTTGGGAGGCCTACAACTACGCCTGGCCAGGGGAGATCCCATCTGCTCAAAGACTGACCAGGCCCCGTTTGCTAGCAAGTACTCCGGGAGGGTCTGTCGTTGTTACCAGTAAAGACCCTGAACTACACCGTACCGTCTCTGAGTGGTTCCTGCTACCCCCATCATCCACGTCGGCTGCCCTGAGGCCATACCCCTCCCGTTGGGGGTTATACTATCACGCTGCACAATCCTACCACCGGCCTCAGCGGTCTGCCCTGCAGCAGCAGCTTCCTGGCTGCACTCAACGGGTGGCGTAGTCATCAACTATTTACTACTAATAGACTGCCGTCTAGTTTGACTCCCTGGGCACGGACCGGGTCACCGCCACGAGACTACAACCCTCAACAGATCCGGCTCCGGGTAAGCTCCCGCGTGCGCAACGCAGCGCGACACAGGCCCAGGGGCAACTCAACTTTGGCGTAGTCGGCAGGATTTCGTGCCCGCAACCACCGGGTACTGCGTGCCTGAAAAAGAGACTTTTCAAACTTACCAGTGGTGAAGATTCCCGCCATCTGTGAAGATTCCCGCCATCCGTGGAGTTTTCCCGCCATCCGGCGCCATCTTCTGCCTTCTTCCCGCCATCCGAGGAGCTTTCCCGCCATCCGACGCCATCTTCTGCCTTCTTCCCGCCATCCGAGGAGTTTTCCCGCCATCCGGCGCCATCTTGGAGACGCCGCGCGGGAAGAAGAGGGGCGTGGACTCCGAAAGCGCGCGAGAACTGAAGCCCCGCCTCACGTCCGGACGTTGCGTAAGGTCCTGGAAGGAGCCCAGCAGACGCCGACGTCACAGGAGCGCGACGCCAGGTCCTCTACCCCGACGATTGACTGCGGAGCCGCGGCCTACGGAAGAGGATCTCCGGAAGGTAGGCCACGGTCCACTAGGGGGGAGGAGGACACCAGGAACGGACAGCAAGATGGCGGACCGGCAGCAGACTAAGCTGCCCAGCATCGGCAGTGCCCCAGTCGTCGCCGGCCCCGACCAGTGCCGGGAGAAGACGCGTGACGCAGGAGCGGTCGCGGGAGCAGGTAAGAGGAGTCTCCCTGTCCCGGACGCTGCCAGCGTCAGCCTGCTCCCGGGCCCCCTGGTGGAGCCGCCGATTCCGGGCGCTGCAGACACCGACCTGCTCCAGCCCCCGCAACAAGCCCTGCGGCCAAGCCCTCCAGCCCTGGGCACTACCACCACCAGCCCGCGCCCAGGCCCAAAGTCGCACTCTCTGACCCCGGGCGTCATCAACGGCGACCCTCTCCAGGCCCGGTCGCAAGGCCTAGTGAACCAGGGCGCCGCTGTTCCAACAGTGCCCTCTACTTCCAAAGCACCCCCGGCCTGGTCGCAAGGCCGAGTACCCCCGGGCGCTGCCGCCCCTACGGCGCCCTCAACCTCCACAGTGCCACCCCTGGGCGCAGATCTTTTCGCACAACATGCCAGCCCGGACGGGCACCGCGGACGTGATCTCTATCCGGGTGATGTGGTTACCTTCACCCGGCATAAGGGTGCCAAAGGACTGTACGCCCTCCATGTACACCGTCTGACTGAGGAGGAGCTGCAGTACTACCAATACGAGGAAGGCCAAGAGGACCCGGATGGGTCTGAAGCCTACACACAAGAAGGAGCAGGAGGACGCCGTCGTTGAGTACGGTAGAGAAGAGACTGTATATAGTTGCCCGTAGGGGTACCAAAAAAAAAAAAAAAAAAAAAAACTGTTGCTGCTTAAAATATGTTCTCCGTTGGGACAAAAGAGTGAACTGTTCCCGTGTGTCCCCTATCCTTAACCAGGCTGAGGACTGTGAGCAGCCATCCCATCTCCCCACAGGCTGAGGACTGTGAGCAGCCAATCCTTATCCCCACTGGCCGAGGACTGAGAGCGGCCATATCTTGTAAATATTATGTGTTTCCAGTTATTGATAGGAGTCCTTGGTGGATTTACCGGGAATCCTTTGTACAGTTAGTGGAGCGTAACCCAGGATGGACTAAAAGACTGTTAAGGACTCGGGGTAGGACAGACCCCTACCTGGTTACGTCTCCCTGTTTTGGTGAAATGGACACCTTGCTTTCTTCAAAGACTGCACCCGGTTACGGACACGCCGTGACCAGCTTTATGCGTTTCTTTATTGTAATGTTATTGTTTATACTTTGTTATGTTACAAAAATATGTTTAGTCCCGGAGTACTAAATTTCACTAGGGGGGAATGTGACACCCCAGGGGTCTGGTTGCCACAGTGATAGAGATATTACGTCTGAGAGCAGGTGGGAGGTCCTTTGGTCAGGGATCCTGTGCATGCCACACCTCCTGCCCAGTCTTGGGAGGGGAAGGACTTCCCCTATATAAACCTGGGGCTGAGGCAGGGTAGGGAGTTCTGAGAGGAGAAGACAGGGAGCAGAGCTGCTCTATGGGCTCTGCTCCACAGGCAGGCCCTGTCCTGGGGCCTGAGCCTGGAGACAAGGAGAATGGAGACAAGAAGCAGCATAGGAAACAGCAGAGTTACAAGGAGTCAGGGGCTGGCAGCTGCAGAGCTCGCCCTGACTAAGAAGATTCTTTACCGGACCCGGAGTCCGAGGCTGTGGGGACTAACTCCTACCCAGCAGCAGAATCCGTCAGGCAGGGGATTTCAGGTCCTCTGGCCCAGAAGCCCGAAGGCACGGTCACACGCGTGGGACCAGCACCGCCATCGTGGAGCGGAAGCCATTAGAAGGCCCCGAGTCACCGGCCATACGGGTGAGCACCGCACGGTACACTCAGGGACGTGGGCTACTTACATCAGCTTCTAGCAAGGTAGCCAGAAGAGTACAGTCAGTTTGGGAGGCCTACAACTACGCCTGGCCAGGGGAGATCCCATCTGCTCAAAGACTGACCAGGCCCCGTTTGCTAGCAAGTACTCCGGGAGGGTCTGTCGTTGTTACCAGTAAAGACCCTGAACTACACCGTACCGTCTCTGAGTGGTTCCTGCTACCCCCATCATCCACGTCGGCTGCCCTGAGGCCATACCCCTCCCGTTGGGGGTTATACTATCACGCTGCACAATCCTACCACCGGCCTCAGCGGTCTGCCCTGCAGCAGCAGCTTCCTGGCTGCACTCAACGGGTGGCGTAGTCATCAACTATTTACTACTAATAGACTGCCGTCTAGTTTGACTCCCTGGGCACGGACCGGGTCACCGCCACGAGACTACAACCCTCAACAGATCCGGCTCCGGGTAAGCTCCCGCGTGCGCAACGCAGCGCGACACAGGCCCAGGGGCGCGTCAGATGCACGTCTGTATTCAGCTGCGTAATGTAGAAGTTGGGGAATGTGCTCTAGATAACTGTGTTATTTTATGCAGAGACGAGTCCTGGCTGGAAGACGTGATGGCGGTCTGTGCTGGATGAAGGAGAAAAGCGTAGCTGAAGGACTTCACCTAGAGACGTCACCAGTGAGTCAGTGCATTACATGTACACTTACACTATATACTATGTACCGGGCTCCTGTGTATAATGTCACTGGTGATCACTGTATTACTTGTACACTATATACAGAGCTCCTGTGTATAATGTCACTGGTGATCACTGTATTACCTGTACACTGACACTATATACAGAGCTCCTGTGTATAATGTCACTAGTGATCACTGTATTACCTGTACACTGACAATATATACAGAGCTCCTGTGTATAATGTCACTGGTGATCCCTGTATTACCTGTACACTATATACAGAGCTCCTGTGTATAATGTCACTGGTGATCACTGTATTACCTGTACACTGACACTATATACAGAACTCCTGTGTATAATGTCACTGGTGATCACTAGATTACCTGGACACTTACATTATACATACCATGTATAGAGCTCCCGTGTATAATGACACTTATGGTAATATTAGTAATGTGGTGGTAATATTAGTAATGTGGTGGTAATATGTGGTCTGGTCATGGTGTGGCAGTTTTTCTCCCTTCTGTGTGGTATTATTCGGTCACTATGTTATGGTAATATGTGGTCTGGTGATGGTGTGGCGGTATTCCCTGTATGTGGTATTATTGGTCATTTTAAAAACAAATGTATATGACACATTCCCTTAAAGAAAACTAAATAAAAATATATCTAAAAAGAGTATTGGATATTTTAAGAAAATTTTAATAGGTTAGAGTAGGGCCCGGCCAGAAGAGTCTACCTTATCGTGGTGGCGGCTTTAAAAATCTTTTGGCCAAAACAAAAGCTGTTGGCTATGCATGTGGCACCGTCACATGGCCGAACGTCAGGAGAACCTGGTGGCAGCGACGTGGACGAGCGCCAGGATTCTGCAGGGATTGCATGGGGGTAAGTATAACAAGTTTTATTTTTCTTAAATACAATTAATTAACTAGGAGTGGGGGGGATGAGAGATGCACATGGGGGGGGATGAGAGATGCACATGGGGGGGATGAGAGATGCACATGGGGGGGGTGAGAGATGCACATGGGGGGGATGAGAGATGCACATGGGGGGGGATGAGAGATGCACATGGGGGGGGATGAGAGATGCACATGGGGGGATGAGAGATGCACATGGGGGGGATGAGAGATGCACATGGGGGGGATGAGAGATGCACATGGGGGGGGTGAGAGATGCACATGGGGGGGATGAGAGATGCACATGGGGGGGATGAGAGATGCACATGGGGGGATGAGAGATGCACATGGGGGGGATGAGAGATGCATGGGGGGGTGAGAGATGCATGGGGGGGTGAGAGATGCACGGGGGGGTGAGAGATGCACATGGGGGGGTGAGAGATGCACATGGGGGGTGAGAGATGCACATGGGGGGGTGAGAGATGCACATGAGGGGGATGAGAGATACATGGGGGGGTGAGAGATGCACATGGGGGGGATGAGAGATGCACATGGGGGGGTGAGAGATGCACATGGGGGGGTGAGAGATGCACATGAGGGGGATGAGAGATACATGGGGGGGTGAGAGATGCACATGGGGGGGTGAGAGATGCACATGGGGGGTGAGAGATGCACATGGGGGGGTGAGAGATGCACATGGCGGGGGTGAGAGATGCACATGGGGGGGTGAGAGATGCACATGGCGGGGGTGAGAGATGCACATGGGGGGGTGAGAGATGCACATGGGGGGGTGAGAGATGCACGGGGGGGATGAGAGATGCACGGGGGGGATGAGAGATGCATCGGGGGGGTGAGCTGCACATGGGGGGGGTGAGAGCTGCACATGGGGGGGGCGAGAGATGCACATGGGGGGGTTATGTTTACATAACTTTGTTGCCTTATGAAGCGCAGGGGGGGGGGGCCCAAAAATTTCTTGCACAGGGGCCCACTACAGTCTGTGTCCGCCCCTGGTTCTGCTGGTTATTATCTGAATGATCAGAGGGGGGTATCTGATAGAAATAATAATGATGATGATTATGGAGTTACTATTTATGCAATTAGATAGAAGATATATTGTAAAACTGATAGAAGCACAGAGAAAGCAACTAAAGACAAAGCCCTAGTGACTGGAATGATCAGAGCACTAGGCCGGAGTTTCCCATATAACATGCTATATCCCATCCTGCATTACGACGCGCCGGTAGCAGCTTTTTTTCTGCAGCGGCCCCTTTAAAGGGATGCAGGCTCTTTATTCAGCTGACCACGCCCCTTTATTTGCAAGTCACTCCCGTTCTCTGATAGAATCTATTTTTAGGACCATCGGAGTCACGTGATCCGGGTGACGTCACTGAATGTTGTTGTTGGTGGAGAGACTGCAAGAAGGGAAAGGAGAGAGACAGCCGGAGAGAGACGGCAAGTAAGTGAGGGGCAGAGAGGATGAGGATGGACGGAGGGGCAGTCTGAGAGTGAGGAGGGGCTGCCCAGATACGTGACAGCCTGCTGTAGGTGACTATGGACACTCCCTCTAAGGAGACAGCAGAGGAGACAGGAGAAAAACCCGTGCTCTCTGAGTGATACAAGAGAGAGCAAGAGACGTCCCATCTATCTGACCGGCACTGAGAGAGACATCCCATCAAGCAGAGAGCAGGTTAGTGACACCTGTTATGGAGCACGGCCGGCATCCTCACCGCCGGCAGCACCTTCATTATTGTTATTAGGAGAGACTGTAATGATATTGTCAGAGGAATGTATGACCCGGGGGAAGCACTTGGACCAGAGGGGGCTGAGAATTTACCACTGCTCTAGGGTCAGCTCCTGGATTGGTGAATGATAAGTTCTGCGCTGCATCACCCATAGAGATCAGGGGTTCAGAATCTGTCATGGCTGGCTAATGGTGGAGGGGTGGGGATGGCACCTCATGGGGGGTCTCCTTGCACTATATTAGAGTGAGGGGTCTCCTTGCACTATATTAGAGTGGGGGTCTCCTTGCACTATATTAGAGTGGGGGGTCTCCTTGCACTATATTAGAGTGGGGGGTCTCCTTGCACTATATTAGAGTGGGGGGTCTCCTTGCACTATATTAGAGTGGGGGGTCTCCTTGCACTATATTAGAGTGGGGGGTCTCCTTGCACTATATTGGGGTGGGGGGTCTCCTTGCACTATATTAGAGTGAGGGGTCTCCTTGCACTATATTAGAGTGGGGGTCTCCTTGCACTATATTAGAGTGGGGGGTCTCCTTGCACTATATTGGGGTGGGGGGTCTCCTTGCACTATATTAGAATGGGGGTCTCCTTGGACTATATTAGAGTGGGGGTCTTCTTGCACTATATTAGAGTTGGGTGCCCCCTTACACTATATAAGAATGGGGGGTCTCCTTGCACTATATTAGAATGGGGGTCTCATTGAACTATATTACAGTGGGGGTCTCCTTGCACTATATTAGAATGGGGGTCTCCTTGCACTATATTAGAATGGGGGGTCTCCTTGCACTATATTAGAATGGGGGTCTCATTGAACTATATTACAGTGGGGGTCTCCTTGCACTATATTAGAATGGGGGTCTCCTTGCACTATATTAGAATGGGGGGTCTCCTTGCACTATATTAGAATGGTGGGGTCTCCTTGCACTATATTAGAATGGGGGGGGTCTCCTTGCACTATATTAGAATGGGGGGGTCTCCTTGCACTATATTAGAATGGGGGGTCTCCTTGCACTATATTAGAATGGGGGGGTCTCCTTGCACTATATTAGAATGGGGGGGGTCTCCTTGCACTCTTAGAATGTCCCGAAGATAGCTACCCCCTTAGGACCCCTTAGCTGGCCTGCAGGGGGGTCTGTCAGTGTAGGGCTCCCCTCTCATTGCTGGCCTGCAGTCCGGTCAGGTCTAATCACTCCGCCCACATACTGCTGACTTTTGGGGTGCTGGTGGAGGTGATGCCATGTAATGCTCCTCTCAGCAGCGGATGGAGGGATCATATCCTCACTTGCTCTCCTGTACATCAGCCCTGCCTCTTTCTGCTGACGGCTGTCCTTTCTGACTTCCCCACACATGTGTTCTTATTCAGCTGATTGTACATGTGTTCTCAATAGGGAAGGAGAACAAGACGCTGACTGACACCTCTGGGCTCGGCTTATCTTCCTTAAGAATAAAGGATTGGGCATGTTGGAAATAAACATGGCCGATCCCTTTTACCCTGACGTTTGTCGAATGAATGTTGGCCAAACTGATAATAACATACATTAGTTGATGGGAAATTGGTATTCAGCCAACCTTAACCTAATGTATATAGTGTATCCAGCGCTGTGATGTGTGCGGCTGTATGGGCATTTGGGTGATGCCAGTTGCTTGATGTAGAACTGAAAATAGGGTTTGGGTCTTTCACTACTCTTAAAGGGCTTTATGGGCACCCATCAGGCTACTTATTAGAGAAGATATGAGCAGGACCTGGATGAGGATGTGCCCATAAATCTAAATATTAGTTCTTTTTGTGTTAATGCCTGAGATATTTTTATCATCTTTTATGCTGTTGGTAGATGGAAACCATCAGCAAGTTCACATCGATGCACAAAATATTATGTTTGTGTTTTCCTTATTAATTAACTTGTTAAGTGTAATGAATGGCCTTTACATCTGATTGGCTCATTAAAGGGAACCTGTCATCAGCAGGTTTTTACATATGGAGGTAGTGGTATGGCTGTACAGGAGCTTGTCCCTCCATTAAGTTGATACCTTTTTTGTAAAGATCCAGTGGGCCGATCATGAGAAATCTAGTGTAAAAGTCACATTCAAACCAGGTGGAAATTGCATCGGGGGACTATTCAGAACGTCACAATTGCTGATAAAACAAATCTGAGGTTTCTTTGGCACCTGGCATTTATTTATTTTCAGATATACGGTAATTACATAAATACAGCAAATATTTTTATTACTTTTTTGATACTTTTCAAGTATGCTTTTACTGTCTGTGGTGCAGAAATCATTTCATGTTCTTCTATGAGAGCCATCAGTAAGCTGCTGTTGACGGATCTCTTATTCTCTTTTGGTGTTTCTGTCTAGCAGTCTGGTGTCACAATGGTGTATTAGGATCTGTTGGCATACACTACTGTCAAGGCTTCCATCATTGGTGGATGTGCGGCATAAGAACTAATCCCACTCACTTCTAGCCTGTCAATCTTTTTTTTTTCTTTTCGCGGGTAGCATTTGCATGTAAGACTATCCTGTTTCAGCCAGTGGAAATATGATACTTTTGGAGGTATGTGTAAAAAAAAAAAAAAAAAAAAAAAAAAAAAAAAAAAAAAAAATTGGCAAGGCAACATTCACAAAACTGCGTCCTATTTGACATTATCAAATTTTGCCCATTCTGAGATGGATACATTACACTGTATTTTTCTTGTAATGAGCTGCACACCTGCTGTACAGATGGAGTTTCCATAGCTCTATATTAGGGCTGGAACTGTGTGTACATTGTTCTCAGTTATTCTGGAGGTGTATGTATAGTGTTCTCAGGTATTCTGGAGGAGTATGTATGGTGTTCTCAGGTATTCTGGTGTATGTATGGTGTTCTCAAGTATTCTGGAGGTGTATGTATGGTGTTCTTAGGTATTCTGGTGTATGTATGGTGTTCTCAGGTATTCTGGAGGTGTATGTATGGTGTTCTCATGTATTCTGGAGGAGTATGTATGGTGTTCTCAGGTATTCTGGAGCTGTATGTATAGTGTTCTCAGGTATTCTGGAGGAGTATGTATGGTGTTCTCAGGTATTCTGGTGTATGTATGGTGTTCTCAAGTATTCTGGAGGTGTATGTATGGTGTTCTTAGGTATTCTGGTGTATGTATGGTGTTCTCAGGTATTCTGGAGGTGTATGTATGGTGTTCTCATGTATTCTGGAGGAGTATGTATGGTGTTCTCAGGTATTCTGGTGTATGTATGGTGTTCTCAAGTATTCTGGAGGTGTATGTATGGTGTTCTTAGGTATTCTGGTGTATGTATGGTGTTCTCAGGTATTCTGGAGGTGTATGTATAGTGTTCTCAGGTATTCTGGAGGAGTATGTATGGTGTTCTCAGGTATTCTGGTGTATGTGTGGTGTTCTTAGGTATTCTGGTGTTTGTATGGTGTTCTCAGGTATTCTGGAGGTGTATGTATGGTGTTCTCAGGTATTCTGGAGGTGTATGTATGGTGTTCTCAGGTATTCTGGAGGAGTATGTATAGTGTTCTCAGGTATTCTGGTGAATGTATGGTGTTCTCAGGTATTCTGGTGTATGTATAGTGTTCTCAGGTATTCTGGAGGTGTATGTATGGTGTTCTCAGGTATTCTGGAGGTGTATGTACGGTGTTCTCAGGTATTCTGGAGGAGTATGTATGGTGTTCTCAGGTATTCTGGAGGTGTATGTATGGTGTTCTCAGGTATTCTGGAGGAGTATGTATGGTGTTCTCAGGTATTCTGGTGAATGTATGCTGTTCTCAGGTATTCTGGTGTATGTATGGTGTTCTCAGGTATTCTGGAGGTGTATGTGTGGTGTTCTCAGGTATTCTGGAGGTGTATGTACGGTGTTCTCAGGTATTCTGGAGGAGTATGTATGGTGTTCTCAGGTATTCTGGTGTATGTATGGTGTTCTCAAGTATTCTGGAGGTGTATGTATGGTGTTCTTAGGTATTCTGGTGTATGTATGGTGTTCTCAGGTATTCTGGAGGTGTATGTGTGGTGTTCTCAGGTATTCTGGAGGAGTATGTATGGTGTTCTCAGGTATTCTGGAGGAGTATGTATGGTGTTCTCAGGTATTCTGGTGAATGTATGCTGTTCTCAGGTATTCTGGTGTATGTATGGTGTTCTCAGGTATTCTGGAGCTGTATGTATGGTGTTCTCAGGTATTCTGGAGCTGTATGTATGGTGTTCTCAGGTATTCTGGAGCTGTATGTATGGTGTTCTCAGTTATTCTGGAGGTGTATGTATAGTGTTCTCAGGTATTCTGGAGCTGTATGTACGATGTTCTCAGGTATTCTGGAGCTGTATGTATGGTGTTCTCAGGTATTCTGGAGCTGTATGTATGGTGTTCTCAGGTATTCTGGAGCTGTATGTATGGTGTTCTCAGGTATTCTGGAGCTGTATGTACGATGTTCTCAGGTATTCTGGAGGTGTATGTATAATGTTCTCAGGTATTCTGGAGGTGTATGTATGGTGTTCTCAGGTATTCTGGTGTATGTATGGTGTTCTCAGGTATTCTGGAGCTGTATGTATGGTGTTCTCAGTTATTCTGGAGGTGTATGTATGGTGTTCTCAGATATTCTGGAGGTGTATGTATGGTGTTCTCAGATATTCTGAAGCTGTATGTATGGTGTTTTCAGTTATTCTGGAGGTGTATGTATGGTGTTCTCAGGTATTCTGGAGGTGTATGTATGGTGTTCTCAGGTATTCTGGAGCTGTATGTATGGTGTTCTCAGTTATTCTGGAGGTGTATGTATGGTGTTCTCAGGTATTCTGGAGGTGTATGTATGGTGTTCTGGAGGTGTATGGTGTTCTCAGGTATTTTGGAGGTGTATATATGGTGTTCTCAGGTATTCTGTAGCTGTATGTATGGTGTTCTCAGGTATTCTGAAGCTGTATGTATGGTGTTCTCAGATATTCTGGAGGTGTATATACTGTATGGTGTTCTCAGGTATTCTGGTGTATGTATGATGTTCTCAGGTATTCTGGAGGTGTATGAACGGTGTTCTCAGGTATTCTGGAGGTGTATGTTTGGTGTTCTCAGGTATTCTGGAGGTGTATGTATGGTGTTCTCAGATATTCTGGAGGTGTATGTATGGTGTTCTCAGGTATTCTGGAGGTGTATGTATGGTGTTCTCAGGTATTCTGGAGGTGTATGTATGGTGTTCTCAGGTATTCTGGAGGTGTATGTATGGTGTTCTCAGGTATTCTGGAGGTGTATGTATGGTGTTCTCAGATATTCTGAAGCTGTATGTATGGTGTTCTCAGATATTCTGGAGGTGTATGTATGGTGTTCTCAGGTATTCTGGAGGTGTATGTATGGTGTTCTCAGATATTCTGAAGCTGTATATATGGTGTTCTCAGGTATTCTGGTGTATGTATGGTGTTCTCAGGTATTCTGGAGGTGTATGTATGGTGTTCGCAGATATTCTGGAGGTGTATGTATGGTGTTCTCAGGTATTCTGGAGGTGTATATATGGTGTTCTCAGGTATTCTGGAGGTGTATGTATGGTGTTCTCAGGTATTCTGGAGGTGTATGTATGGTGTTCTCAGGTATTCTGGAGCTGTATGTATGGTGTTCTCAGGTATTCTGGAGGTGTATGTATGGTGTTCTCAGGTATTCTGGAGCTGTATGTATGGTGTTCTCAGGTATTCTGGAGCTGTATGTATGGTGTTCTCAGGTACTCTGAAGCTGTATGTATGGTATTCTCAGATATTCTGAAGCTGTATGTATGGTGTTCTCAGATATTCTGGAGGTGTATGTATGGTGTTGTCAGGTATTCTGGAGGTGTATGTATGGTGTTCTCAGGTATTCTGGAGGTGTATGTATGGTGTTCTCAGGTATTCTGGAGGTGTATGTATGGTGTTCTCAGGTATTCTGGAGGTGTATGTATGGTGTTCACAGGTATTCTGGTGAATGTATGGTGTTCTCAGGTATTCTGGAGGTGTATGTATGGTGTTCTCAGGTATTCTGAAGCTGTATGTATTGTGTTCCCAGGTATTCTGGAGGTGTATGTATGGCGTTCTCATGTATTCTGGAGCCGTATGTATGGTCAGGTATTCTGTAGTTGTATGTACGATGTTCTCAGGAATTCTGTAGCTGTATGTATGGTGTTCTCAGGTATTCTGGAGGTGTATGTATGGTGTTCTCAGGTATTCTGGAGGTGTATGTGACGCGCCCCCTGGGCCAGTGTTGTTGGGGATACCCGGAGCCGGATCAGATGGGGGTTGTAGTCTCCGAGTGGCTGTGACCCGGTCCGTGCCCAGGGTGTCAAGCTCAGTGTGTGGCAGTCCTTATGATGTTACTAGATGTTCTTTTGTGTCGACTACGCCACCCGTTGAATTGCGGTCAATACGGCCGCCGCTGCAGCAGGGTCCGCTGAGGCTGGTGATGTATGTGCAGCTCAGGTAGTATAACCCCCAACGGGAGGGGTATAGCCTCAGGGGGTCAGTTGCAGAGGATGGGGGTTGTGGTGGTGCAGCGGGGATGGAAATGAGACTCAGAGTCGGGCTGTGCAGTTCAGGGTTTGTTTACTTACTGCAGTTGTTCTGGTCACTCCGGCCTTAAGTGACCACCCGAGCCGTGCTGCGTCCACCAGGTCCTGGACTCGGCCAACCCCCAGGTGATTCTGGAGCGTGGTCCTGAGCTCCCTTTCTGTCCTGTCCTCTTCTCTGGCCTTCCCCACCAGGGATCCACCTATGTCCGGCTCCCTCGGGCCTTTTGGTGGTAAACCCTTGTCTCTGGGTTCCCTGACCCTATTCGTGGTCTGCCTTCCGGGTGGATTTAGTGGGTGATCGTGGCAGATCGATCCTGCCCACGACCTCCGGTTCCTGGCTAAGGTGTGCTGTAGCCTCTGCCAGCTTGGGATCCGATACCCTGTTGCCAACTCTTCACCCTCTGGTCTAATTTGGGCTCTTGGAGTTCCTTCTTTCTCCCCCTCTGGGTCTTTCTCTCTCCTCTCTCTCTCTGGGCCTTGGAGCTGCTCTTCTCCTCTGCTCTCTTCCTCTGCTTTGCTCTGACAAAAGACTGACAGACTGACCCTGATCTAAGATGGTGCCCACCTTATATACTCCCTCTATGTGTGAGCTCAGGTGACCAGCACCCAATGAGCTCCTAGCTTTACCCAGACTGCTCCCCCTATCTGCCCCTACACTACTGGGATGTTCCACCCCCCTCCCACTCCAGCCAGGAACAGACTCTGTTGTACCTGCACATTTCTCTAGTGGGAGTACCATCGGTCTGTTCCCCGGAAATGGGATGTGTGTAGTGCATGCAGCCTACTGAGCTCAGTTCCACACTCCATCCTTACCCGGGAGTGGAATACCACACCTCTGGCTTGAGGTGTAATACCCCTGTAGCAGCCGAATCCTCAGGGTGCTACATTCCCCCCTGGTAAATCACAGCACGTCCTCGGGCTGTAAGATATAAACATCCAAAACATACATTTTTTTTCATAAAACATAAACATAGAAAACATCATATATATATATCAGCAATAAACTTTTCATATGAATAACACTCTTGTTTCTGGTTCCTCCGGTCACTGTGCAACTTGTGACCGGGTAAAGTGCGACAGTCTCTTTTGGAATAAAACAGTTCTCTATAAAACCGGTAGGGGGCGCTTTAGGAAGCGCAACTATATACAAGGGGATATGGCCGCTCTCAGTCCTCGGCCAGGTATTAGGGAGGATTGACCGCTCTCAGTCCTCGGTCAGTGGGAATAGGGACACACGGGGTTAACAGTTCAATTGGCTGGTCCCAACGGGGACATATTTAAATCAGCAACAGTTCTTAGTACCCCGATGGGCAACTTTATACAGTCTCTCTCTACCGTACTTCAACGACGGCGTCCTCCTGCTCCTTCTTTAGATTCTTCAGACCCGTCCGGGTCCTCTTGCTCCTCCTCACACCGCAGCTCCTCCTCCGTCAGGCGATGCACATGGAGGGCGTAGGGTCCTTTGGCACACTTGTGCCGGGTGAAGGTGACCTCGTCCCCTAAATACAGGTCACGACCTCTGTGTCCCTCCGGTAGGTGGGACTCAACGTCTCTCCTGGTCACGAAGACGTCGCCTGGGGTGCGGTGATCCCTGATGAAACCCCACCCATGCTGCAGATTGAACTTTATCACAGTCCCGATGGTACGGGGACCATGCGCTGCACGGGGGTTTCTCCTGGTCCGGCTCTTCTGCTCCGCGCTCCTTATTTGGGCTTGTTGTTCCCGGACCCGCCTCTCTCTCCGCTCCCTCTCAAAGACCTCGAGCTGCTGGCGGCAGCACTCTGCACGCTCCGCTGCGGCTGCCCGAGTCTCCTGAGTGAACCCCATGAGGTCTTCTCCGGTGGGATCCCACTCAAACTGGGTCTCTTCTAGCGGGGGCGAGATCCTCTTCATGGGCTTTGGAGCCGGGATCAGGGGTTCGCACATGGCCCTTGCTTTTTGCAGCTCCAGCTGGATGTATTCCTGGGGCCATACGAAGGGCTGCCCATCCGGGCACGTATGCTGGGCGAACAGGTCCTCACCCAGGTGCGGTACTTTAGGTGTTATGGGCGCCGTGGTGGTAGCGGCGCCCAGGTTAACCAGGCCTTGCGACCAGGCCTGGGGCACCTTGAAAGTAAAGGGCACCGTAAGAACGGCGGCGCCCTGGGTTACTCGGCCCTGCGACCAGGCCGGGGGCTCCGCGGAGGTAGGGGGCGCTGTTGGTATTGCGTCGCCCGGGGGTACTAGGCCTTGCGACCAGGCCGATGGTACTTCCTGCTTGGCCACACTCGGGGTCGAGGCGTGTGACGTCACAGGGGTCGCGGCTTCCGTTTGAGGCCTAGTCTGCGGCGGTGACGTTGCAGTGACGGGCACGGCAGGGGGTACTTCGGGCTCTGCGACGGGGAGCTGGGGCAGGCACGCGGTTTCCCGGCTCGGGGTAGTGACGTCCCCTTTACCTGCCTCCATTCGTTCGGCTCCCTTCTCGGCGCCGTCTCCGGCCTTCAGTCCTCCTGCGCCATCCTCAGAGGCGGTCTGTCTCCTCGTCTCGGGCGGCGTGCTCCGCTGACGGGTGCCGGTCTGCTGGGCCATCTCTCGGCTCCACTCCGCCAACGTCTCTCGCTGCACCCGGGCCATCCTCCGTGCGAGGCCCTCCAGCGCGGTCTGTGCACACTCCCGGTCTCGGGGGAGCTGTGCCAGGATCTCCACTAAGCCTAGTGGGGTTGTTGCTTGCAGCAGGCTCCTGACCACTGGGTCGGTGCTGCCTGTCTCTCCCTCCATCTCCGGGTAGGCTCTCTCTGGACTCTCCTCCAGACGTCTTGTCTCCGGGTGCGCTCTCTCCAGACTGCTCCAGGCGACACCCATCTTTGTTCTCTTGTTCTGTCTCCGCCCACATTGAGGGTGATCCCGGGGCAACTTTGTGATTGTCAGTTCCAGGGGCAGTTCTCTTACGCTGATGGACACTTCCAGCATCACAGTCTCTGTTGGTGGGCGCGGTTTCCGCTTTTGGCGCCATTCTTCGACCTGGCCCACGATGGGAGGTGGCCTCTTGCCACCCTCTGGCACGCCCATAATGGCGTCCGCTCTTCCAAGGCGGGAAATCTTTGGAAATGGCGGGAATCGTCTCCCAGTGGCGGGAAACTCCATGGATGGCGGGAAAAAGCTGCAAATGGCGGACAACCGGCGGGAAACGACCTGTGATGGGGTCCGTTGGCGGGGACCCTCCGGAACCGGCGGGAGACTTCTTTTTGAGGTAACGGTGAACTTTTCTTCAGGCACGCAGTACCCGGTTGTTGCGGGCACGTGATCCTGCCGACTACGCCAAAGTTGACGCGACCCCTGGGCCAGTGTTGTTGGGGATACCCGGAGCCGGATCAGATGGGGGTTGTAGTCTCCGAGTGGCTGTGACCCGGTCCGTGCCCAGGGTGTCAAGCTCAGTGTGTGGCAGTCCTTATGATGTTACTAGATGTTCTTTTGTGTCGACTACGCCACCCGTTGAATTGCGGTCAATACGGCCGCCGCTGCAGCAGGGTCCGCTGAGGCTGGTGATGTATGTGCAGCTCAGGTAGTATAACCCCCAACGGGAGGGGTATAGCCTCAGGGGGTCAGTTGCAGAGGATGGGGGTTGTGGTGGTGCAGCGGGGATGGAAATGAGACTCAGAGTCGGGCTGTGCAGTTCAGGGTTTGTTTACTTACTGCAGTTGTTCTGGTCACTCCGGCCTTAAGTGACCACCCGAGCCGTGCTGCGTCCACCAGGTCCTGGACTCGGCCAACCCCCAGGTGATTCTGGAGCGTGGTCCTGAGCTCCCTTTCTGTCCTGTCCTCTTCTCTGGCCTTCCCCACCAGGGATCCACCTATGTCCGGCTCCCTCGGGCCTTTTGGTGGTAAACCCTTGTCTCTGGGTTCCCTGACCCTATTCGTGGTCTGCCTTCCGGGTGGATTTAGTGGGTGATCGTGGCAGATCGATCCTGCCCACGACCTCCGGTTCCTGGCTAAGGTGTGCTGTAGCCTCTGCCAGCTTGGGATCCGATACCCTGTTGCCAACTCTTCACCCTCTGGTCTAATTTGGGCTCTTGGAGTTCCTTCTTTCTCCCCCTCTGGGTCTTTCTCTCTCCTCTCTCTCTCTGGACCTTGGAGCTGCTCTTCTCCTCTGCTCTCTTCCTCTGCTTTGCTCTGACAAAAGACTGACAGACTGACCCTGATCTAAGATGGTGCCCACCTTATATACTCCCTCTATGTGTGAGCTCAGGTGACCAGCACCCAATGAGCTCCTAGCTTTACCCAGACTGCTCCCCCTATCTGCCCCTACACTACTGGGATGTTCCACCCCCCTCCCACTCCAGCCAGGAACAGACTCTGTTGTACCTGCACATTTCTCTAGTGGGAGTACCATCGGTCTGTTCCCCGGAAATGGGATGTGTGTAGTGCATGCAGCCTACTGAGCTCAGTTCCACACTCCATCCTTACCCGGGAGTGGAATACCACACCTCTGGCTTGAGGTGTAATACCCCTGTAGCAGCCGAATCCTCAGGGTGCTACATATGCATAGTGTGCTCAGGTATTCTGGAGGTGTATGTATAGTGTGCTCAGGTATTCTGGAGGTGTATGTATGGTGTTCTCAGGTATTCTGGAGGTGTATGTATGGTGTTCCCAGGTATTCTGGAGGTGTATGTATAGTGTTCTCAGGTATTCTGAAGCTGTATGTATGGTGTTCTCAGGTATTCTGAAGCTGTATGTATGGTGTTCTCAGGTATTCTGGTGTATGTATGGTGTTCTCAGGTATTCTGGAGGTGTATGTATGGTGTTCTCAGGTATTCTGGAGGTGTATGGTGTTCTCAGGTATTTTGGAGGTGTATATATGGTGTTCTCAGGTATCCTGTAGCTGTATGTATGGTGTTCTCAGGTATTCTGGAGCTTTATGTATGGTGTTCTCAGGTATTCTGGAGGTGTATGTATAGTGTTCTCAGGTATTCTGAAGCTGTATGTATAGTGTGCTCAGGTATTCTGGAGGTGTATGTATGGTGCTCTCAGATGTTCTAGAGGTGTGTGTATGGTGTTTTAGAGGTGTATGTATGGTGTTCTCAGGTATTCTGGAGCTGTATGTATGGTGCTCTCAGGTATTCTGGAGGTGTATGTATGGTGCTCTCAGGTATTTTGGAGGTGTATGTATGGTATTCTCAGGTTTTCTGGTGGTGTATGTATGGTGCTCTCAGGAATTCTGGAGCTGTATGTATGGTGCTCTCCGGTATTCTGGAGCTGTATGTATGGTGCTCTCCGGATTTCTGGAGCTGTATGTATGGTGCTCTCAGGTTTTCTGGAGCTGTATGTATGGTGTTCTCAGGTGTTCTAGAGGTGTATGGTCAGGTATTCTGAAGTTGTATGTACGGTGTTCTGGAGCTGTATGTATGGTGTTCTCAGGTATTCTGGGAATTTATGTATGGTGTTTTCAGGTGTTCTGGATGTGTATGTATGGTGTTCTCAGGTGTTCTGGCTGAAATTGTGCCCATTCTGAGATGAATACATTACACTTATCTTTCTTGTAATGAGCTGTGTACCTGCTGTACAGATGGAGTTTCCATAGCTGTATATTAGGGCTGAAGCTGTATGTACATTGTTCTCACTTATTCTGGAGGTGTATGTATGGTACACCTCCAGAACACCTGAGAACACCATAGATACACCATGTATGGTGTTCTCAGGTATTCTGGAGCTGTATCTATGGTGTTCTCAGCTGTTCTGGAGGTGTATGTGTGGTGTTCTGGAGGTGTATGTATGATGTTCTCATGTATTCTGGAGCTATATGTATGGTCAGGTATTCTGTAGTTGTATGTATGATGTTCTCAGGTATTCTGGTGTATGTATGGTGTTCTCAGGTATTCTGGAGCTGTATGTATGGTGTTCTCAGGTATTCTGTAGGTGTATGCATGGCATTCTCAGGTATTCTGGAGGTGTATGTATGGTATTTTCAGGTTTTCTGGAGGTGTATGTATGGTGCTCTAAGGTATTCTGGAGCTGTATGTATAGTGTTCTCAGGTATTCTGGAGGTGTATGTATGGTGCTGTCAGGTATTCTGGAGTTGTATGTATGGTGCTCTCAGGTATTCTGGAGCTGTATGTATGGTGCTCTCAGGTATTCTGGAGCTGTATGTATGGTGCTCTCAGGTATTCTGGAGGTGTATGTATGGTGTTCTCAGGTATTCTGGAGCTGTATATATGGTGCTCTCAGGTATTCTGGAGGTGTATGTATGGTGTTCTCAGGTATTCTGGAGCTGTATGTATGGTGTTCTCAGGTATCCTGGAGTTGTATGTACGGTGTTCTCAGGTATTCAGGAGTTGTATGTATGGTTTTCTCAGGTGTTCTAGAGGTGTATGTATGGTATTTTAGAGGTGTATGTATGGTGTTTTAGAGGTGTATGTATGGTGTTTTAGAGGTGTATGTATGGTGTTTTGGAGGTGTATGTATGATGTTCTCAGGATTTCTGGAGGTGTATGTATGATGTTCTCAGGTTTCTGGAGTTGTATGTATGGTGTTCTCAGGTGTTATAGAGGTGTATGGTCAGGTATTCTGAAATTGTATGTACGGTGTTCTGGAGCTGTATGTATGGTGTTCTCAGGTATTCTGGGAATTTATGTATGGTGTTTTCAGGTGTTCTGGATGTGTATGTATGGTGTTCTCAGGTATTCTGGAGCTGTATATATGGTGTATGTATGGTGTTCTCAGGTATTCTGGAGCTGTATGTATGGTGTTCTCAGGTATCCTGGAGTTGTATGTACGGTGTTCTCAGGTATTTAGGAGTTGTATGTATGGTTTTCTCAGGTGTTCTAGAGGTGTATGTATGGTATTTTAGAGGTGTATGTATGGTGTTTTAGAGGTGTATGTATGGTGTTTTAGAGGTGTATGTATGGTGTTTTGGAGGTGTATGTATGGTGTTTTGGAGGTGTATGTATGATGTTCTCAGGTTTCTGGAGCTGTATGTATGGTGTTCTCAGGTGTTATAGAGGTGTATGGTCAGGTATTCTGAAATTGTATGTACGGTGTTCTGGAGCTGTATGTATGGTGTTCTCAGGTATTCTGGGAATTTATGTATGGTGTTTTCAGGTGTTCTGGATGTGTATGTATGGTGTTCTCAGGTGTTCTGGCTGAAATTGTGCCCATTCTGAGATGGATACATTACACAGTATCTTTCTTGTAATAAGCTGTGCACCTGCTGTACAGATGGAGTTTCCATAGCTGTATATTAGGGCTGAAGCTGTATGTACATTGTTCTCACTTATTCTGGAGGTGTATGTATGGTACACCTCCAGAACACCTGAGAACACCATAGATGCACCATGTATGGTTTTCTCAGGTATTCTGGAGCTGTATCTATGGTGTTCTCAGGTGTTCTGGAGGTGTATGTATGGTCAGGTATTCTGTAGTTGTATGTACGATGTTCTCAGGTATTCTGGTGTATGTATGGTGTTCTCAGGTATTCTGGAGGTGCATGTATGGTGTTCTCAGGTATTCTGGTGTATGTATGGTGCTCTCAGGTATTCTGGAGGTGTATGTATGGTATTCTCAGGTTTTCTGGCGGTGTATGTATGGTGCTCTAAAGTATTCTGGAGGTGTATGTATGGTGCTCTAAGGTATTCTGGAGCTGTATGTATAGTGTTCTCAGGTATTCTGGAGGTGTATGTATAGTGTTCTCAGGTATTCTGGAACTGTATGTATAGTGTTCTCAGGTATTCTGGAGCTGTATGTATAGTGTTCTCAGGTATTCTGGAGTTGTATGTATGGTGTTCTCAGGTATTCTGGAGGTGTATGTATGGTGTTCTCAGGTATTCTGGAGGTGTATGTATAGTGTTCTCAGGTATTCTGGAGTTGTATGTATGGTGTTCTCAGGTATTCTGGAGGTGTATGTATGGTGTTCTCAGGTATTCTGGAGGTGTATGTATGGTGTTCTCAGCAGGGTGGATTTGATTTAAATCGAACTGATTTAAATCACGATTTAAATCACTAGTCAGTAAGGCTTGATTTAAATCAGTGATTTAAATCAAAGTTTCTACCTAAACTAGTTCTTGCTCCTTTACTTTAACATGCAAGTAGATGAAGATTTTTAGAATCACTTTTTATATTACTTTTTTCTCCCCAGTTTAATGGGTTAATCATTCATATTTGGACACCACTGTTCTGTTGTACTTAGGAAGGAGAAAAATAATCCTGACCTTAATAACAATTTAAATAGATTTATTCAACTGAAACAATAACAACATTACAGCATAAGTTATTTGCTTAAACAAACATCCATGTTTGTTAACTAATTTGGCTAAACAAAATTTATATATATTTTAAGAAACTTAGACTGTCAGCCCAGCCGACACATGAAAAACTTAAATACTACTGTCCCTGCTGTCCTCTGTAGCTCACTCGTCGTCATCTTCATTATCATCTTCTTTGTTCCTATTCATAATCTGGAAAAGAAAAACAAGCTTTCCTGCTTTATTGGGTCCCAACCAATTTCTCAATTTAGAATGAATGAGTCCAAAGGAAGAGAATATTCTTTCAACGCCTGCAGAAGAAGCTACTGCTGTTAAAAGTGAAATCATTACTTGAACAGTCTCTAAATCCAAGCGCTTAAGTGACTTCCACCAGTTTACTGGTGTGACCTTCCTTAAAATATCTTCAGCAAACATATATTTCTTGAATGGTTCCCCCTTAGCTCTGAAGTTTATTATAGTTGGCATTAAAGATGGATGATTGCTGGATACCCATGTCATAGCTAACTCCTCTTCCTCAGCACTTAGGTTTTGACCCTGATATTGGATATTGACAATATTTGCCAAAAAATGAGCTGGAGTCAGTTCTTGTCCCATTCGTTTGTTTACTGCTTGTAATTTAATTCTGTCCATGTGTAGTTCTGTTTTTAAGTGTTCACTCAGTTCCTTCCAAATTTCAACAGCATCCGCAATAAAACAGCTATTTTTCTGTATTTTGTTTAAAGCTTGAGAGATGGGTTTCAGGAAGCTCAGCATATGTTCAACATTTCTCTTAAGCCCAATGTTGAGGATTTTGGCCGTGACAGTGCCATCTATTTTATCTCGATTTTCTTCACAAAGTGTCATCAGAATAGGCCAGTTTTTGATATACTGCTCAAAACAGTCCACCACAGAGTTCCATCTAACATCTTGTGGGAGCGTTAGCTTGGTTCCACCCATCCTTTTCAGAGCTGCTGCAGCAAAATGATTATTACGGAAGTATTTAGCAATTTCAACAACATTAGCCTTTATTTCTGGAACACTTAAGTCTTTGGCTAAGAGGTGCAGCAAATGAGCACTGCAACCATATGTTATTAGCAGCTTTGTATTCCCTCCCTGCTCTTCTAAATTTCTTCTCATCTTGGATACGTTTGCAGCATTGTCAGTGACCAAACTGCGTACTAGACATTTGAATTTTTGTTCACATGCTGTTATAGCTTTTACTGCCACTTATTGTAAGTATTCTGCTGTGTGTGCATTTCCTGACGTATCAGTTGTTTGTGCAAGGAAGACTTTACCTTCTTCTGTTGTTATACAAGCACATACAATAGGATCATTGTGGGCATTACTCCACCCATCAATACTTAGGTTAACAATTTTACCCTCCAGAGCTGTTGCACATTGCTCCATTTCTCTGTCATACACTTGATCCAGCAGTTTCCCTGCAACATCAGCTCTGCTGGGTGGACTGTATCCTGGTCTCAGTGACTGAACCATATTAATGAAATGTGGGTTCTCAGTCAGACGGAAAGAAGAGTTCGTTGCATAAATAAACTGGGCAATTTTTTCATCAATCAACTCTTTTTCTAATCTGCTAGTTCTTATCACAAACCTATCTCTGGTGGTTCCAGGAGGTAAAGGTTTTTTCTTCCTTTTGGGTGATGGTGATATGTGGCTGTGGGTGTCTGATGATGATGCTGCTGCTAATGAAGCACTATCCTGGATGGATAACTCTGAAACTGTAGAACAGGATGATGGTGATCTTGGAGGTGGATAGTTTCCAGAATCCATGAATTCCCCTAAACAAAAAAAGTCAATGCTGTTATTTTATTGTTTATACAATTTCTGCTTATTGTACACAACACATCACTGCCCCTGCCCCTGCCCCAAAAGGAATATTTGTTTTTCTTCATAACTGTACCAAATGACAGTAACATGCAGTAATAATAAGAAATATAATTTTTCTCACACAAGACAGTTCAGTCTTTAGAAATAGGATTCAATAAAAATGTTTACCAACAGATCCTGCCTGTTCAGAAGTGTTTCTTTGGTCATCTTCATCACCGCACTTCTCATGATGTTGCCTCATTCGCGCCACCAGGCCTTGCATCTCTTTGTTGCATCGTTTGCATTTTGCACGCATGCCTGCCTTACCGATAGGCGAAGGAGCTTTATTAAAATATTCCCAAACTGGGTCTCTTTTACGGCCTGCTACCATTATAAGGAAAGAATGTAATAAACCTCAGATCGTACACACAAACAGATCCAGACTTGTCTGTCTGTGGCTATGCTGCAGTATTGTGCTCAAAGTTTCACTTTCATTTTCTTGTCTGCTTGCCCTTCCTCCTCCTCACACTAAAGGCCCCGTCACACTAAGCGATATCGCTAGCGAGATCGCTGCTGTGTCATGGTTTTGGTGACTCACCAGCGACCTCACCAGCGATGTCGCTATGTGTGACACTTTGCAACGATCAGGCCCCTGCTGTGAGGTCGCTGATCGTTGCAAAGTGTCCTGGACCATTTTTTGGTCGTTGGCCTCCCGCTGGCCAGCACACATCGCTGTGTGTGACCAGCGGGACCAACGATCTGGCTGGTAACCATGGTAAATATCGGGTTACTAGGGGCACGCGCGCACTTAGTAACCCGCTGTTTACCATAGATACCACTCTGCTACGGTGAGCGGAGGCTCCAGCGCACCGTAGCAGAGTGGTATCCATGGTAAACAGCGGGTTACTAGGGGCACACGCGCACTTAGTAACCCGATATTTACCATAGTTGCCAGCCTGCTCCTGCTTGCAGCAGGCTGGTAACGGGAGCAGGACATCGTGGAACGATTCTTTCCACGATATCGCTGCTCCCCTGATCGCTGGTGAGCCTGCCTGTTTGACAGCTCACCAGCGATGTATTAGCGATGCAGCAACGATCCCTGACAGGTCGTATCGTTGTCGGGATCGCTGCTGCATCGCTTAGTGTGACGGGGCCTTTAGATTCACATTCTTCTTGTGTTGTGCAGATCTATTCCACTCCAAACAATCAGAAACATATTGTCTAACTTCTTGGACTTGGCACTGAAGGGGTTGATTCTGTATTCATAGGTTTGTAGAACAATAGGATTAAGGTCTTTTTCTCAACTCTGTTCATGTTGTAACATTTTTGCCGTGAAGAAGAGGCTGGGACCTCTGCGGAGTCAAATTCAGTTTTGAGAACTGCGTAAGTAAAGCGAGCGTCTGTGATAATATAGGAGAGAAACTGCCCACTAATCCTACAGAAACCTCTGGAAGAGCATGGCATTGTGAATGTTACACATATACAGCCTTTATTCTACTGAGTTAAACAACTCAGCTTTATCTCATGATGGAAGAACCTTTGGATGGTAAAATATTTTCCTCAAAAAGCAGTTTATTGAAAAAATCCGATTTAAATCAAAAAAATCCGATTTTTTTGATTTTTAAAAAAAAAAAACATTGATTTTTATCCACCCTGGTTCTCAGGTATTCTGGAGTTGTATGTACGGTGTTCTAGAGGTGTATGTATAGTGTTCTCAGGTATTCTGGAACTGAATGTATAGTGTTCTCAGGTATTCTGGAGCTGTATGTATAGTGTTCTCAGGTATTCTGGAGGTTTATGTATGGTGTTCTCAGGTATTCTGGATGTGTATGTATGGTGTTCTCAGGTATTCTGGAGGTGTATGTGTGATGTTCTCAGGTTTTCAGGAGCTGTATGTACGGTGTTCTCAGGTGTAGTGATGAGCGATATGTTCCGTTAAGCCTTTCGCCGAGTATGCTCGGGCGAGCTCCGAGTATTTAGAGCTGCTCGGTGTTATGGTTGAATCACTCCCGTGTGCATGATTTTCAACTGTTTGACAGCTTTAATACATGTGAGGAATGTCTATTTCTTACACATTCCTCACATGTATTAAAGCTGTCAAACAGTGGCAAATCATGCACACAGGAGGGATTCAACCATATCACCGAGCAGCTGTAAATACTCGGAGCTCGCCCGAGCATACTCGGCAAAAGGGTTAACAGAACATACTCACTCATCACTACTCAGGTGTTCTAGAGGTGTATGGTCAGGTGTTCTGGAGTTGTATGTATGGTGTTCTCAGGTATTCTGGGAATTTATGTATGGTGTTTTCAGGTGTTCTGGATGTGTATGTACAGTGTTGTCAGGTATTCTGGAGGTGTATGTACAGTGTTCTCAGGTATTCTGGAATATGAAAATATTTTTGTATAGATCAAGAGGCTGAAATTGTGCCCATTCTGCCATGGATATATTACACTGTATTTTTCTTGTAATGAGCTGTCAGCTGCTGTACAGATGGAGTTTCCATAGCTCTTTATTAGGGCTGGAGCTGTATCTATGGTGTTCTCAGGAATTCTGGAGGTGAATGTATGTTTTTTTCAGGTATTTTGAGCTGTATGCATGTGTTCTCAGTAGTGATGAGCGAGTATGTTCTGTTAACCCTTTCGCCGAGTATGCTCGGGCGAGCACCGAGTATTTACAGCTGCTCGGTGTTATGTTTGAGTCACTCCCATGTGCATGATTTGCGACGGTTTGACAACTTTAATACATGTGAGGAATGTCTATTTCTTACACATTCCTCACATGTATTAAAGCTGTCAAACAGTTGCAAATCATGCACACGGGAGCGACTTAAACATAACACCAAGCAGCTGTAAATACTCGGTGCTCACCCGAGCATACTCGGCGAAAGGGTTAACAAAACATACTCGCTCATCACTAGTTCTCAGGTGTTCTGGAGCTGTATGTATGGTCAGGTATTCTGGAGTTGTATATACGGTGTTCTGGAGGTGTATGTATGGTGTTCTCAGGTATTCTGGACCTGTATGAACTGTTTTCTCAGTTGTTCTGGATGTGTATGAACTGTGTTCTCAGGTGTTGTGGAGTTGTATGTATGGTGTTCTCAGGTATTCTGGAGGTGTATGTATGGTGTTCTCAGGTGTTCTGAAGCTTTATGTATGGTGTTCTCAGGTGTCCTGGAGCTGTATGTATGATGTTCTCAGATATTCTGGATCTGTATGTAAGATGTTATCAGGTGTTCTGGAGCTGTATGTATGGTGTTCTGTATGTATGGTATTCTCCGGTGTTCTGGAGCTGTGTATATGGTGGTCTCAAGTATTCTGGAGCTTCACATATGGTGTTCTCAGGTGTTCTGGAGCTGTATGTATGGTGTTTTCAAGTATCCTGGATCTGTATGTACCTTGTTCTCAGGTATTCTGGATCTTTATGTATGGTGTTCTCAGGTGTTCTGGAGCTGTATGTACTGTACAGACCAAAAGTTTGGACACACCTTCTCATTTAAAGATTTTTCTGTATTTTCATGACTTTGAAAATTGTACATTCACACTGAAGGCATCAAAACTATGAATTAACACATGTGAAATTATATACTTAACAAAAAAGTGTGAAACCACTGAAAATATGTCTTATATTCTAGGCTCTTCAAAGTAGCCACCTTTTGCTTTGATGACTGCTTTGCACACTCTTGGCATTCTCTTGATGAGCTTCAAGAGGTAGTCACCGGAAATGGTTTTCACTTCACAGGTGTGCCCTGTCAGGTTTAATAAGTGGGATTTCTTGCCTTGTAAATGGGGTTGGGACCATCAGTTGTGTTGTGCAGAATTCTGCCTCTGAATGGCGTTTTTGGGTGCCATTAAGCCTCTGTCCCCTGATGACACCAGTTAGGCGAAACATGTCAGGGAGGCTTTAACCTTATATTTTATGATCAGAATAGGCAGTGTGAACATGAGATAAGTGGTCCGCGGCCACTAATGTATGATAATGAGAGTTGGTCGGATAATCACATAGTGGAAAAGCAATATTGCAGATTATAATATCCGACCTTCCTCTGCTGCCTGTACCTATACTAACATTTTAATTTCACTATCCTTGGAAGAGTTATAAACTTTAATATACTTTAATAAAAGTTACGTTTTAGGGCTTCAGTTTGGGGTTCTAGTTGCCGTTTAGGCAAAATGTTGTTAATCTTATTACCCCTACGCTGTCTTTAGTCTGAACAGTGTTGGTGAATTCTGGTGGATTCACAGCTGATAGTCCTACTGAATAGACTTTTAGAATTTGTATTATGGCAAGAAAAAAGCAGCTAAGTAAAGAAAAACGAGTGGCTATCATTGCTTTAAGAAATGAAGGTCAGTCAGTGCGAAAAATTGGAAAAACTTTGAAAGTGTCCCCAAGTGCAGTTGCAAAAACCATCAAGCGCTACAAAGAAACTGGCTCACATGAGGACCACCCCAGGAAAGGAAGACCAAGAGTCACCTCTGCTTCTGAGGATAAGTTTATCCGAGTCACCAGCCTCAGAAATCGCAGGTTAACAGCAGCTCAGATTAGAGACCAGGTCAATGCCACACAGAGTTCTAGCAGCAGACACATCTCTTCAACAACTGTTAAGAGGAGACTTTGTACAGCAGGCCTTCATGGTAAAATAGCTGCTAGGAAACCACTGCTAAGGACAGGCAACAAGCAGAAGAGACTTGTTTGGGCTAAAAAACACAAGGAATGGACATTAGACCAGTGGAAATCTGTGCTTTGGTCTGATGAGTCCAAATTTGAGATCTTTGGTTCCAACCACCGTGTCTTTGTGCGACGCAGAAAAGGTGAACGGATGGACTCTACATGCCTGGCTCCCACCGTGAAGCATGGAGGAGGAGGTGTGATGGTGTGGGGGTGTTTTGCTGGTGACACTGTTGGGGATTTATTCAAAATTGAAGGCATACTGAACCAGCATGGCTACCACAGCATCTTGCAGCGGCATGCTATTCCTTCCGGATTGCGTTTAGTTGGACCATCATTTATTTTTCAACAGGACAATGACCCCAAACACACCTCCAGGCTGTGTAAGGGCTATTTGACCAAGAAGGAGAGTGATGGGGTGCTACGCCAGATGACCTGGCCTCCACTGTCACCAGACCTGAACCCAATCGAGATGGTTTGGGGTGAGCTGGACCGCAGAGTGAAGGCAAAAGGGCCAACAAGTGTTAAGCATCTCTGGGAACTCCTTCAAGATTGTTGGAAGACCATTTCCGGTGACTACCTCTTGAAGCTCATCAAGAGAATGCCAAGAGTGTGCAAAGCAGTCATCAAAGCAAAAGGTGGCTACTTTGAAGAACCTAGAATATAAGACATATTTTCAGTTGTTTCACACTTTTTTGTTAAGTATATAATTCCACATGTGTTAATTCATAGTTTTGATGCCTTCAGTGTGAATGTACAATTTTCATAGTCATGAAAATACAGAAAAATCTTTAAATGAGGTGTGTCCAAACTTTTGGTCTGTACTGTATGTATATATATATATATATATATATATATATATATATATAAAATAAGTATATTCATATAATACATGATAAAAGATAATATGAATGTGAATATAGAGAGTAATAGTGATTGCAATAAAAACGTCATGAATATGATTAAAAAACTGTAAAAAAATATTATTGTAGAAAAATATAAAATATGAAAAAGTGCTAGTAAAAAAAGAGAAAAAACAACAATATAAAAGTAAAATAAAAAACCCACTGGAGTGTGTGGAAAAAGTGACTGATGTTACTATCTAGCAAATAATTAGCAAGGCAGAGGCTCCAGCCTATAGTAGTATGGATTAGCCCAATACACAAAAATTAAAACTATACCTAAAAATATACCCTTGGTAAGAGGAAAATTAAAGGGGTATTCTCATCTCCAAGATCCTATTCCAATATTTAATAGGTGTAATAATAATATTAGCAAATAACTCCAATTAGAAATGTAGTATAGTTTTTCTGATTTGCTATGTCTCTTTCCTCATGTGCAGGCATTGAAGAACCTTAGGTATCCATGGTTACGGCCACTAGCAACTAGCTAACTAACTGTCACTATATCAGTGGTGTTAACCATGGATGCCTAAGGTCCTGCACTGCCTGCACATGAGGAAAGAGACATAGCTAATCAGAAAAACTATACTACATTTCTAATTGGAGGTATTTGCTAATATTATTATTATTATTATTATTACACCTACTACATATTGGGATATGAACTTGGAGATGGGAATACCCCTTTAAATTCTGTATGTTCTTAAAAGCCGTAGATTTTATGGTATAAAGTTTTTTTGTTTTTTTTAGTCCACAAATAATAGTGTCCATGAATGATTCCTTTTGAAAATGGACATATAGAATCAACAATAATCCGATCACCACCTCAGGCTTCTTCAAAAGAAGGGGCGTTTTAGGCCTTGGACAATCACTCCGATAAGTTCTGTTTCTTTCTGATTTCGATAGAGGAGAGTATTTCATGGAGTGTTTTTCATCTTCTTTTATCCGTTTTTAATTATCTTATTTCTGTATCCTCTCTCCAAGAATCTTGCTTTAAGATCTTTATCTTCAGCTTTAAAAGATTTTTCTTGAGAGCAGATTCTTCTAATCTGCAGGAATTGACCAATTTGGATCCCTCGTATGATAGAAAATGGATGTGATAATCCTGCATGAATAAACTAATTTACTGCAATAGGTTTACAGAAGATATCTGTAACAATTTTACTATTCTATAATCTGTACATTTTTACATCTAAAAAGTCCAATTGCCCGATACATTTATAAGTCAATTTTACATTGACTTTGTTATAATTCAATTGTTTCATTGGACTTTTCAACTCCATAGTCCTATTTTAACAGATGAACCAAATATCATCTATGTAGTACACCCAGTTATGGACCATTTCCATCCCTTAGGGAATCTGTCTGCCAATCTCTCCCATATGCTGAGGAATAGGTCGGAATGTTACGGGGCATAGTTTGTCCCCATGGCGGTACTCTGGGTATATATAGCAAAGCAATCTTTAAAAACAAAGACAATGTGTATATTAAAATATATTCCAATAATATCAATAACAGCTCACATAGTTGTCTTTCTAGATTACGTGTCCTCAAAAACCAAGCCACCACTCTCATATCATCAGAATGTTTTATTATGGTATAAAGTAATTCAACATCCTTAGTGACCATTATCTTGCAACTATCCAGATAAAGATCATCCCATCTGTGAAAGACGGCAGTGGTGTGCTTTATAAATTATGGTAAACCTGCTCCAGATGGCCTCACATAGACCCTCATTACTTAGTATTGGTCTTCTAGGGGTGTGAATAGCATTTCTGTGCAGTTTTTGAATAAGTTAAAAAGTTGGAATCAGGTCCTTTTCAGTTAAGTTTTCTGTAATCTTTTTAGGGATTATTCCATTTTCAACATTTTCAAGCACTTCCAATATCTCTTGTAACTCCTATTAGAAGGAAAAGAGAGGGTTAGATTGTTGTCTTTTTTAACATTTTTTATCATTAATAAGCTTAAATGCTTGTTCCTTTTACTTTTCAATCGGTCAAGTGACCAAATTACCCCATTTATCTGCTTGTTTAAACACCATGTTCTTTCAGTATTGAAGCTCCCTAAGGGCAGTTTTTTTCATGTACTGGAATGTTACAGTGTGATGGATGTGAAATATTTTTTACATTTTTCTACACCAACTTACACCATCTTTACAAAAATGTCTATGGCTGGACTTAAATTTAAAGAAGGAAATTTGGGGATTTTTGTTATATAAGTGAATCTGACTCATAATCACCTGATAGTCCCCCTCTTGTTCTGCTGCTAATGATTCCAAGATCATCAATGCTTCCTTTTCCTCTGCCACAGTAAAAATGTCCCCCAATTCTGACTTGTAGATTACCTTCTTTAAGCAAAATAAGTGAAGATCCTTTATGACCATGAATGTGTCTAACTGGTTTGAAGGAGCGAAGGTTAAGAATCATAGAATGTTAGAGTTGGAAGGGACCTCCATCTGGTCCAACCAACTGCTTAATGCAGGATTCACTAAACCATCTCAGACAGATGTCTGTCCAGCCTCTGTTTGAACACTTCCATTGAAGGAAAACTCACCACCTGTTTTGGAATCCTGATTTACTCATTGATCACCCTCACTGACAAAAAGTTTTTTTTTTCTAATATCTAATCTGTATCTTCTCCCTTTCAGTTTCATTCCATTGCGTCTTGTGTTTCCAAGTGCAAATGAGAATAAGGTTGATCCCTCTACACCAGGGATGTCAAAGTCAAATAAAGAGAGGGCCAAAATATAAAACTTGGACAAAGTTGTGGGCCAACCTTGATATCTATTAACAGCCCTCCACCCAGTATAATGGGTCCACATAGTCCTCCATACAATATAATGGGCCCCACATAGTCATCCATAGAGTACAATGGGCCCCATATAGTCCTCCATACCTGGGCCCCACATAGTCCTCTATACAGTATAATGGGCCCCACATAGTCCTCCATTCAGAATAATGGACCTCACATAGTCCTCCATACAGAATAATGGACCTCACATAGTTCTCCATACAGAATAATGGCCCCACATAGTCCCCATACATTATAATGGGCTCCACATAGGTCTCCATACAGTATAATGGGCCACACTTAGTCCTCCATACGGTACAATGGCCCTACATGGTTTTCCATACAGTATAATGAAGTGTCAGTGCTGGCGTAGCAGGCCAAATATAATCACTCTGTGGGCCAGATTTGGCTTTTGGGCCAGAGTTTGACATGTGTGCTCTACATTGTGACATTCCTTCAGATATTGTACACAGCTATAAAGTCTCCTCTTAGCCTTCATTTTTGCAAGATAAACATTCCCAGTCGTTTAACCGTTCCTCGTAGGACATAGTTTGCAGTTCACTCACCATCCTGGCAGCTCTTCCCTGAATTTGCTCCAGCTTTTCGATGTCTTTTTTAAAATGTAGTGCCCAGGATTGGGCACAGTATTCCACATGAGGACTGACCAAGGAGGAGTAGAGGGGAATAATTACTTAAAGTGATCTAGACTCTGATTCTCTTAATACATCCAAGAACTGTGTTTGCCTCTTTTTGCTGCTGCATCACACTGTTGACTCATGTTCACTCTGTGATCTATTAGTATACCCAAATCTTTTTCACACGTGCTGTTGCTTAGTTCTATTTCTCCCATTTTGTAGATGTAATTTTCATTTTTCTTGCCCAGATGTAGAATCTTGCATTTCTCCCTGTTAAATAGCATTCTATTAGTCGCTGCCCATTGTTCAAGCTTATCTAGATCCTTCTGAATCCTTTCTCGGTCTTCTCTAATGTTAGCTATCCCTCCTAGCTTTGCATGGTCTGTAAATTTATTATTTTACCTTCAGTTCCCTTATCTAGATCATGTATTAAAATGTTGAACAACACTGGGGCCAGGACAGAGTCTTGTGGTACCCCACTTGAAATGATCTTCCAATTGGATGTGCAACCATTTATTACCACTCTTTGAGTACGATCACTGAGCCAGATATGAATCCACCTAACCGTAGCCTTGTCAATCCCATATTTGGTTATTTTTTCAATAAGGATAGTATGAGATACTTCATCAAATGCTTTGCTGAAGCCGAGATATACTAAATCTACCGCATTTCCATGATCCACCGAGTCAGTGATTCCATCTTAGAAGGAAATTAGACTAGTCTGGCATGACTTATTTGCTACAGACCCATGCTGGCTCTGGTTAATTACTTTATTATTATCCAAGTACTTACATACATGCTGTTTAATAATTTGTTCAAAGATCTGTCCTGGTATAAAAGTAAGGCTCACTGGCCTGTAATTTCCTGGTTCCATCTTCTTTCCTTTTTTGAAGATATCAACAGCATTTACCCTTCTCCACTTATCTGGGACTTTATCTGTTCTCCAGGAAAGATTCTGGCTAGTGGCTCTGCAATTTCCTCTGCTATATCCTTAAGTACCTTAGGATGTAATTCATCTGGACCAGGAGATTTAAATGAATTTAAATTAGCTAAGTGTTCCCTCACTATCTCTCTGTTTATCGATAGTGTGGATTCATTTAATTCCTTCGATAGCACCATGAAGATCAGATGATGTTATATTTGCTTCCTTAGAGAACAGAGATGCAAAATAGGAATTTAAAAGCTCAGCCTTCTCAACAAAATTTTTGACCACTATACCCTTTTCATCCTGTAAAAATCCTATAGCCTCTTACAGCAGGTTAAATAGCAGGTTAAATCCCTAGATAATATACTGATCTGAGTTTTGGTAAGTTGACTGATTCATTACCTGAAGCTGGACATCTCTCATACCCCTACTTGAGCAACCCTGGTACATCCTGACTTTTACGTGTACATCCATATCTGGTGTTAATTTTATGGATCTGTCCCCTATCACTTGTATTGCTATAGTTATATTCATTACTGGAATTCTACTTTAGTTCAATGATATCCAAGGATGTTGTGGACGAACTTCTAGAGAGTTGGTCCTTATGTTTTTTCTTGCTTTCAACTTCCAATCCAAAGGATGAACATACTTGTGTTCGGAGAGCCATTGGAATTATCTACTGATTAAAATAATTCTCTATAATATTGCTCTTTCCCATCATAATCTCATTGTTTTATACCAAGTCTATTTTTATATTAGTGCATCAATTGTTATTTTATACAGAATCATTTAAAATCATAGAACTGTGTTTAAAAAGGTCACTAACTTTCAATTTTACAGGTTAATTTTCTGGCTCAGAGAACAATCTGCTACAGCACACAAAATTTATACAAAAGTGTATATATACACAGTCATTTCTCCAGAAGCCTCTAATTGTGTATAGGTATCAAAGACACAGCTCAATAGATAATCTAAACCAGAGGTGCACAACTTTTTTTTGGTCTGAGTGCCAAATTTGTAATTGTACCACTTCCAAAGGCCACATAAAATTTGAAGGGGTATTCTGAATAATACAATTTTTATTTAAATTTAGTTAAAAATATATACACAATAGAGTTACTCAAAAGGGAACTGAATATGCCGTGGCCAGGAATTTTGTAGGCGGATGTATGTTGTGCTCAGGTATTAGAGAACAGCTTGTAAGGAGCCAACATAATCAATATGCACATAAATATAAGGCTGTAAAGTACACGTGCCAAACTCTGACCAGCGGGGTGATTATATTTGGCCCGCGACACCAGAACCGCCACCCCTATGTGGGGCCCATAATACTGTATGGAGGACTATGTGGGGCCCATAATACTGTATGGAGGACTATGTGGGGCCCATAATACTGTATGGAGGACTATGTGGGGCCCATAATACTGTATGGAGGACTGTGGGGCCCATTATTCTGTATGGCGGACTATGTGGGGCCCATTATTCTGTATGGAGGACTATGTGGGGCCATTATTCTGTATGGAGGACTATGTGGGGCCCATTATTCTGTATGGAGGACTATGTGGGGCCAATTATTCTGTATGGAGGACTATGTGGGGCCCATTATACTGTATACTGGTTGTTTTTCATTTTGGCCCTCTGTGTTTTGAGTTTGAGATCCCTGCTGTAAAAAAAAGGGGAAAACCATATATTCAAAATAATACCAATTATGTGCATACGTCTTAAAGGTGATGGCTAAAAATACTAATTGGCAAATAAGATACAAACAAAATAAACCCACAAAGAAATCGATGAAAAGTCAATGGGACAGTGGTTAAAAATTGAGAATGTATTATTCAAGTATAAAAAAAATGTGGTGGGACACACAAACTAAAGGAGAAGGGTACAACGCACAATTGGGTTAATAAAATTGAAATGCCAAAGGTAAAAACAGGGGAGGTGGAGACATTCTGCATGGCAGTAAAAATTCTACATATATGGTGTAGCACCAAGGTCCAATATATACATTTATGTACCTTCATTTATAGGCAATATCATCCACAGCTGTAGCTGGCTGTATAATGGGAGGCACAAGTGTATTGCAAGTACAGGTACGTGTATAGATATAAGTGTGCACTTGTAACCAGACAGCAATAAACAGCAATAAGAGTTAATTAATACATAACAAAGTAGCAGCAGGACCTTCTAAGTGAAGCGTCCACCCCGACACACGTTTCGGCTGTGCCTTTGTCAGGGGGTGCTGTTTCTTGCTGTGAAAAACAACAAAATCAGCTCACCCATGAGGATAAGTCCAGATACGTTCCGGGATGGAGAAGCAAAGGGCCACGTTGCTGCTAAACGTCAGCTTAGTATGAAGAAAAGGAGATCTAGCTTCAGGTGAAAGTTGATAAAAATAGAAAATTCTTTATTCGATAATTAAAATATAGGGCAACACTGTACTACACATGGGCATAGATGCAGTTGGTGATAGGGGTACCTGGGGAGAATAAAAAATAAACCGAACGCGTTTCGAATGCTTGCCACTTTCTTAAACTCGGTCTGAATGAAGTGGGAGTCGGAGGAGTGGGAGTTTAAATAGTTCATCATCGCTGTTTCTTACTGTCTGGTTACACATTTACAGTAGTTCTTGGAGGCTGCATGCTTGTGTATCTACATTAAAGGGGTTCTCCAACCTTCGCAGTTTTTTAAAAACAGTTAAAGATCTTAGAACGCAAAAGAAAAAAAATGTCAATTCTCATCTGTCCTTTCCTTTGTAGATTCAGCAGCGATGCTCTGGTGGTGGCTAGTCAACCAGTAAGTGGCTCCTGTGGTCACGTGCCGGCCACTTGTGAACAAAGGCTGTTAGCACTGCCAGAGCATTAGCGCTGGATCTGCAGGGTAAAAAAAGAAGTGGGTAGTGTTTCTTCTTTTTTAATATTTGCAGCAGTTGAAAAACACTAAAACTGTAAAAAGTTGGAGAATGACTTTAAGATAAATTCTTATGGCATTTTTTGCATGTGAGGAAATGTCTATTTCTTACACATTCCTCACATGTAATAAAGCTGTCAAACAGTTGTAAATCATGCACACGGGAGCGATTCAACCATATCACCGAGCAGCTATAAATACTCGGAGCTCGGCCCGAGCATACTCGGACAGAACATACTCGCTCAACCCTAATCGAAACCATTGTATAATAGATTAAGGCCAAGGCCCCACTATCAGTTTTTGGTCAGTATTCAGTCAGTATTTTTCCTCAGGAGTGGGAGCCAAAACCAGGTGAGGAACAATCAGAGAAAAGGTATAATAGAAACAACCCACCAATTCTGCATTTATCACCCACTCCTGGTTTTGGCTCCCACTCCTGAGAAAAAATAGTGACCAAATACTGATAGTGGGGCCGTGGCCTAAGTCACAAACTCACTTGCACTCAGTATCTAGAATGTGCTCATCCTCTGACTCAATTTATTGAAAGCCCCACTCCAGTGATTTTATTTTTTCTTTGTTAGGTATCGTGTATAAGTGTCATGAAGTTAGTACCATACTCACCGAGCTCTGTCTTCTCCCAGTTTCCGCAGCGCTCTGGTCCGTTGTGGCACCACATGCCTGCATTTGTGGCCCGCCGAATCATGCGGTAGCTGCTGTGTGGAGCAGACGTCACTTTTTGAATTTTCTCAATGCAAGTCTATGAGACTCCGAACGAGGCTAGTGAGCCTTAGGCCACGTTCATACTTTCAGAATTAGGTCAGTATTTTACATCAGTATTTGTAAGCCAAAACCAAGAATGGAACAATCAGAGGAAAAGTATAATAGAAACACGTCACCACTTCTGTATTTATCACCCACTCCTGGTTTTGGCTGAAAAATGCTGAGGTAAAATACTGATCAAATACAGAACGTGTGAACGTAGCCTTATTTTGAGTCTCATAGACCTACATTGAGAGAGTAAACACAGCTCCACACAATGATCCGGCAGGTTACAGCTGCTGTGACGTGGTGCAGCAATGGACCAGAGCGCCAGGAGAAGACAGCAACCGTTATGTTACTACCTTCATGACATTTGCTCACATGAAACCTAACAAAGGGACAAATAAAAAAATCACTGGAGTGGTGCTTTACAGGAGTTGTCCTTACCTCTCAGGACCTCATATTGTATTGTCAGGTGTTCTGGAACTGAATTCATCATTTTATCAGGTGTTCTGGAGCTGTATGGCAGTCAGGTGTTCTAGACCTGTAAGAGGTTATCAGGTATTCTGGAGCTGTATGGCAGTCAGGTGTTCTAGACCTGTAAGAGGTTATCAGGTGTTCTGGAGCTGTATGGATGAGCTTGCCAGGTAATTTGGAGGTAATGAATGGTGTATCGGGTACAGCTATATGTATGGTGTTTTCAGGTATTTTGGACCTATGTCCATGTTACAGTTTGGTCAGGGTTTCTGGAGCTGTATGTGTGGTGTTAGGCATTCTAGAGCTATATTCTGGAACTATATGTAAGGTGATCTCAGGCATTCAGTCATTAATATTAGAATTTTAAATCTTCTGTCACCTTTTCAATGTGCAGGTTTCATGGCTATGCGGTTACACATAATGATAAGATATAAATACATCATTGTGACTAAAAATAAATAGCGTTCTTGGACTGTTAGGCCACGTTCACACATTCAGTATTTGGTGAGTTTTTTTACCTCAGTATTTTTAAGCCAAAACCTTAAAAAAAAAGTATAATACAAAACACGTCATCACTTTTGTATTTATCACCCACTCCTGGTTTTGGCTTACAAATACTGAGGAAAAATACTGACCAAATACTGAGCTTATGAATATGGCCTTATTGATTCTGACATTGGAGAGGGACCTCGAGTTGGGTCCCCCACTGTAGAATGAAAGTTCCTGTGATATGATATTAGACAAGGTGTCATGGTGACCAGCCAATTTAAAGGTAACCTGTCAGGTCCCTTACAACCCCCAAACCGACACTTTTTGTTACATAACACTATTCACGCATTTTAATAAAGATTTTAATGTCCCAAACAAATGTTTATGTCTCTGCTAAAACAACATATAATGTACCTCTCAGTTTATACTAAATAGGTAGGACTAGTCCCGGAGAGGGTTAATGCACCCAGATTAGTCCACTTCAGGTGCTATAATTATGGCTGTGATTAAAGGGTTTGTCTGGTCCAAAATGAAAAGTCTGAAGTCACTCTGTGTGACTCCCCCAGCTCACGCACTGAGTGGATTTTCCGCTTTCTGAGCGGCGGTGATGTATGCGATATGCATGCTCCCAGCCAGAGCCCAACTAGTGGGAGCGGCCTCACTCCATACACTTATATTGAGCGAAGCCGCTCCCCATCTTGGGGCGTGGCCGATTAGAGGGCGTGACCTCGCTCCATACAAATGTATGGAGTGAGACCGCGCCCACTAGTCGAATTCTGTCCGGGAGTATGTATAATGCATACATCACCGCAGTTCCCTGCTCAGAAGTGTGTGCTCTGGGGGGATTCATAAGTCTGCAGTCACACAGAATGACTGCAGACTTATCTATTTGGACTGGACAACCCCTTCAAGTTATCCTCACTGCAACGCTTTACCTTCCTGAGCAAGCACAGTGTGCAGATGAAGCTGAAGAGAGTACACCCGGCATCACTGTATTTGCTCAGGAAGACATGGCAATGCCGATTCTGAAATGATTAAGCCAGTGAGGATGACCATAACCATGTCCATGATTACAGCATCTGAGCGGACTGGGTGAGCGACTCCCACGCGGACTAGTCCTATCTAGTTAGCATATACCGAATAGTACAATAAATAGTTATTTCCATCTTCATAGATCGATATTGTCTGAAAAAAAAGAAACAGTTTTGCAATTAAGATATTGACACTTTTCTATTGTTTGAAGCTCGTTGCATTGGAGACCGACCACCGCTGCTGTCTGTCATGTAAGCGCTGCACTGAAGTTGACTTAGATTAGGAGATAACAGTGCTCTCCATCGATCCCACAAGCTTCAAAACAGTGCGTACAAGAAAAGTGCTTGTAGTCACTGAGCATGTTCAGTGGTCGATCCCAAAAAAAAAAAGTGTTAATATCTCACCAACAGTTTCAAAATGTAATTTGTAGCAAATTGCAAAATTGCTTGTATTTACAAGAGTAACCCTTTAAAAGTTGTTTCAGTGCATAAGTTTCATCTGCTTGGGACATGAAGGGCTTCATGAAAATGCAGGAACAGGTTATGTAACGTAATGTGCAGTTTTTGAAGCTTAAGGCTATGTGCCTACGATCCGTAATAGCAGCGTTTTGGATGCAGCACACCTGCACTGCTTCCAAAATGCTGCGTTGTATATTAGAAGCACAGTGATTTATAGACATACCATTCCCACTGTGCTTCTATTTGACACCGCGTAATCTCACCCGCGGCGCGGGTTTACGAGGCACAGCATCTCAACTTCTGTTGTGGATGTATAGGATGCAGTGATCGGACACAGCACTTTGGACGCAGCGAAAATACGCTGTGTCCAATGCGCTGCTATAGCCAGATCATAGGCACATAGCCTTAGGCTGCGTGCCCACGTTGCGTATTACAAGCGTATATGCTGCGGAATTTCCGCAGCGTAAACGCTTGTAAAACGCATGTATATCCGCACCCCATGGTCCCCAATGGCATTCCGCAATGTCAATGCCCATGCTGCGGATTTTTCCGCAGCGTATATGCTGCGGTCAAAAATCCGCAGCATGTTCATTAATTTTGCGGAAGCGCAGCGGAATCAATGTGCGAATGGTACCCAAGTCTGGATGAGAGGAGACTCTCATCCAGACCTGGGTACCAAAGAACCTGTAAAAAAAAAGAATAAAATAAAGTTTATAATTATCTTCTGATGTTTTCCCTCCATCGCGCTGTTGTGTGAAGGACCTGCCACGTCATTGAGTCATGTGACCCATCACATGACTCAATGACTTCACCGCAGGTCCTGCACACAACAGCGTGAGCCACTCAAGACTCCGGACGGGGCAGAGAATGCATCGGAAGCTGAGTATAAACTTAATTTTTTTTTTTTTTACCATTCTGATTCTTTTTTTTTAACTATTACTTGGTCACACTATATAAATCCATGCCGGTTGCATGGATTTATATAGTGTGAACAAGTTGTCAAGCACTTTTCCAAGTGATGCTTAAATCACTTGGAGAAGTGCTTGATAACCCGCATGCGGAAATGCATGCAAAGACGCCTCACAAACGCTTCTACCTGGCGGGAAAACCGCATGTAAAATCCGCATGCGATTTTCCCGCCAGGGAGAAGCGTAAAAAATATGCTTCAGTTCCGCAACGTGGGCACTTAGCCTAAGGGACCTGACAGGTTCCCTTAAATGTATATTGGCTTGCATGATTTTTCTAAGCTTATATGATCCCTAATACAGTGCTACTCTCGTACTACCTCTTGGACTGGAGTTGGTGGGTGGGGAGCAGACCCCACTAGCCTAAAGGGAATCTGTCACCAGATTTTTGATACCTAATCTGATAGCAGCATAATGTAGAGGCAAAGACCCTGATTCGAGCATTGTGTCACTCACTGGGCTACCTGCTGTAGTTTTTATAAAATCACAGTATTATTATTATTTATTATTATAGCGTCATTTATTCCATGCCGCTTTACATGTGAAAAATGGGTATACATAGCCGGAGCAGTTACAATAATCTTGAACAAAATGAGCCAGCGACTGGTACAAGAGAAGAAAGGACCCTGCCCGCGAGGGCTTACGATCTACAAGGGATGGGTGAGGATACAGTAGGTGAGTGTAGAGCTGGTCGTGCAGTAGTATGGTTGCCCGGAGATTACTGCAGGTTGTAGGCTGGTCGGAAGAGGTGGGTCTTCAGGTTCCTTTTGAAGGTTTCCTCGGTAGGCGAGAGTCTGATGTGTTGGGGTGGAGAGTTCCAGAGTAGGGGGCATGCACGGAAGAAATCTTGTATGCGATTGTGGGAAGAGGAGATAAGAGGGGAGTAGAGAAGGAGATCTTGTGAGGATCGGAGGTTGCGTGCAGGTGAGTACCGGGAGACTAGGTCACAGATGTATGGAGGAGACAGGTTGTGGATGGATTTGTATGCCGTGGTTAGGGTCTTGAACTTGAGTCTCTGGGCAATGGGGAGCCAGTGAAGGGATTGACAGAGATGAGATGCCGAGGAGTAGCGGGGGGACAGGTGGATTAGTCAGGCAGCAGAGTTTAGGATAGATTGGAGGGGTTCGAGAGTGTTAGAAGGGAGGCCACAGAGCAGGAGGTTGCAGTAGTTGAGGCGGGAGATGATGAGGGCGTGCACTAGTGTTTTTGCAGAGTCTTTGCTGAGGAATGTGGGGATCCGGGAGATATTTTTGAGTTGGAGTCTGCAGGAAGTGGAAAGGGTTTGGATATGTGGTTTGAAGGAGAGATCAGAGTCCAGGGTTACCCCAAGGCAGTGAGCTTGCGGGACTGGGGAGAGTGGGCTGCCATTAACTTTGATGGATAGGTCAGATGGGGGGGTTGAGTGAGGTGGGGGAAAGATGATGAATTCAGTTTTATCCATGTTAAGTTTTAGAAATCTAGCAGAGAAGAAGGATGAAATAGCGGACAGACATTGTGGGATTCTGGTTAGTAAGGAGGTGATATCAGGTCCAGAGAGGTAGATCTGTGTGTCATCAGCATAGAGGTGATACTGAAAGCCGTGAGACTCTATGAGCTGTCCCAGGCCTAAGGTGTAGATGGAGAAGAGCAGGGGCCCTAGAACTGAGCTTTGGGGGACACCGACAGATAGGGGGCGAGATGAGGAGGTGGTGTGTGAGTGGGAGATGCTGAATGTCCGGTCTGTTAGGTTTGAAGAGATCCAAGATAGGACCAAGTCCGTGATGCCAAGAGATGAGAGAGTCTGTAGTAAGAGGGAATGGTCGACTGTGTCAAAAGCGGATGACAGGTCCAGGAGTAGGAGGACTGAGTAGTGTCGCTTGGATTTGGCGGTTAGTAGGTTGTTGGTGACTTTAGTCAGGGCAGTTTCAGTGGAGTGGTGCTGTCGGAAGCCAGATTGTAAGCGGTCAAAGAGGGAGCAGGAGAAGAGGTGGGAGGACAGTTCAAGGTGGATGTGTTGTTCCAGTAGTTTTGAGGAGAGAAGTGATATGGGGCGATAGCTAGTCAGAGAGGATGGGTCAAGGGAGGGCTTTTTGATCATGGGTGTGATTGAGGCATGTTTGAAACATGAGGGGAAGACGCCGGTTGTTAGTGATAGGTTGAAGAGGTGGGTTAGGGTTGGGATGAAGACTGTGGTAAGGCTAGGGATGAGGTGGGACGGGATTAGGTCAAGTTCGCAGGTGGTGAGGTGTGATTTGGAGAGTAAAGCGTAAACTTGATCTTCTGTAATGGTGGAGAAGTTGGTTTTGGCAGAGGATAACTGTTGAGTGAACACTCGTTAGACTGACAGCTGTATCTCCCGACTTCGCATATCACATACACCAGCTTGGCTGAGCATTAACGTGTTTTTAATGGTAGCAGAGGTTTAAGACGCTGCCAAACATTTCTGGCAGCAGCTTGTCTTCCCTGAAAGAGGATTGGATGTCTAAATTTTAAGTACCCGAACATTGTCCCTCTCTGTGACCTTTCAGTGGAAAATCCATTGGCCTCCATACACATCAGTTGGTCGACCAGTCCTATCGAAATTAGTTGCTTTGGTGAAATTTTGTCTAATGTGCATAGAGACTTTTAATTTTAATAGGGCAGTTAATAAATTGTTTGAAAATTTTTTATTTATTTGCAACCTCCCGGTATTTAGATTCATTTCACCTATGCATCTCAGTTAAACATGAAGTCTCTTTGCATAGTCTTAAATAATCCAAAAATATTCTTCTGCTTTTTTTTTTCTTTTTGTGTAGAGTTCCCAACAAGGCCTATGTATCTCCACGGTTACAGACTACAAACAAGTCTGTCGTCTGATTCTGCAAGTCACTCTCCCTTCTATGTCCAGCATTTAGAGTTGAGCAACAAGTTCTCTGGACCCCTGTCTAGCTGGTACGGTGAAGTCTGTGGCCGCCGGACCAGAGCCCCGCAATTACCTTTTCTAATTAGAAGAAGCGCCGGGATGCTGCCGGTAGCAAGAGGATTGCAGAGCTGTGGTCCGGTGGCCTCAGACTAGTGATATGGCCAATCTGTATGTGTTGGATGATGAATTTAAGGAGAACCAGGTCCCTTGTTTTTAGTAGCAATTGGAATCCCATTTGACACTTTGCTATGATATGTCAAACATTTCTCAAAAATCAGATATGCAAATTGGCTCTTCAGAACTCTAGCGCCACCTATTGGAAGTAGCAACCCTAAAAGTCAATATTGACCCTTTAATGAACCTTGCTATATGACTTAGGATAAAAGCCAAATCAGAATCTCAATTTGCATACACATGTTTCGGTGCATTGCTCATCGTCAGTGTAAAGGATGAGATCTGATTTGGCTGTATGAGAGGCCTCTGACTGCGGTCGAAGGGGTAATGTTTCTCTTTGTGGACAGTGACAAGCCAGACCTGGCATGTCAGAGTGAGGAGACTTATACGACATACATGCTCCTCAAGTCCTCTTCCTCTTTGTAGAAGCAATTTGCATATTTAATTTACCAGAGGAGCATACATGGCGTATAAGTGTCCTCACTCTGACATGCCAGGCCTGGCTTATTACTTTCCACAAGGAGAAGTGTTACCCCGCTTAGATCAAAAATCAGAGGAACACTTTAAAAACCGAGTATTTGCTGTACCGCAGGCTGTCAGCAGGTGGTAGTAGAGAGCCAAACACCTTTTTTCTTACGCTTTTGGTGGTAGAGAATTTGCCGCCTCTTGATGTTGTAATATCACACCATTTTGTTCTTCAGACTATAATCAGGAAAAAAGACATTCATAAACACAGATTTACAATTTAGGATGAAAGAAATGCTGATGCTCACGCCTAGTTTACACTGTCATGCACTAGTGTGCTCCGCTATATCAGAACGTGTAGCTTTATGAAGGCTCAGTTCTGATCAGCGACAGCTCATCTGATATGTGTAAACCTAGCCATACATGTGTAATAGCTGTCCGCTGATAGCCCTTCCTCTTGGCACCACCTTCTTGGCTCAGCTGAACCTGCCGACTGGTAGCTAATATATGAGCCGTGTTACGGAGACTGAGGGGGTCTAAAAGCTACTTCATTTCTAATCAAGGGCTCAACCTGCTAGTCTTTTACCCCACCATGCTCTAGACTGCAGCTCTACTTATTTTCTGCTTTGTAACAGTAGTATTGCTACTTTTCCATGTTATCTTGTTCCCCACATTGTGCTCCCCTTAGTAGGTCACATTGTACTCCCCTTAGTAGGTCACATTGTGCTCCCCTTAGTAGGTCACATTGTGCTCCCCTTAGTAGGTCACATTATACTCCCCTTAGTTGGTCACATTGTACTCCCCTTAGTTGGTCACATTGTGCTCCCCTTAGTAGGTCACATTGTACTCCCCTTAGTTGGTCACATTGCGCTCCCCTTAGTAGGTCACAATGTACTCCCCTTAGTTGGTCACATTGTGCTCCCCTTAGTTGGTCACATTGTGCTCCCCTTAGTTGGTCACATTGTGCTCCCCTTAGTAGGTCACATTGTGCTCCCCTTAGTAGGTCACATTGTACTCCCCTTAGTAGGTCACATTGTACTCCCCTTAGTAGGTCACATTGTACTCCCCTTAGTAGGTCACATTGTACTCCCCTTAGTAGGTCACATTGTACTCCCCTTAGTAGGTCACATTGTACTCCCCTTAGTAGGTCACATTGTGCTCCCCTTAGTAGGTCACATTGTGCTCCCCTTAGTAGGTCACATTGTGCTCCCCTTAGTAGGTCACATTGTGCTCCCCTTAGTAGGTCACATTGTACTCCCCTTAGTAGGTCACATTGTACTCCCTTTAGTAGGTCACATTGTACTCCCCTTAGTTGGTCACATTGTACTCCCCTTAGTAGGTCACATTGTACTCCCTTTAGTAGGTCACATTGTACTCCCCTTAGTTGGTCACATTGTGCTCCCCTTAGTAGGTCTCCTGTACAGAATACAGCTGGATTATGTCTATGTCTGCAGAGTGTGTAAATAAAGTGTTGTTCTGTTAAAGTGCCATTCATTGGTGACAGAGGAGGTAGCTAGCTTCTTCTTCTCCAGACCACAAAAGTGATGCTGTCAAAACCACACCCAAAATTGGTTGTTTGTTGGTGTTCAGGGGTTGTCCTTGTATTAAAGAAGCCCTCCTCCCATCAAAATTTTTATCCCCTTAATATATTGCAATCATCATATTATACAGCACTGTGTACTTGCAGTTGCTCATTTTGCCTTTCTACGCAGTTAATTTTTCTCTTTTCTCTGCTCTATGTAGAAACAGGAAGTCTCTTTTCCCTGAAAAAATTATTCCCCTCTTCAACTCCTGACCCAGCTGCTCCCTCCTTCCCCCTGCCATAGACTTTTGCAGTTACTCATGCAGGGAAAATTGACTTCCTATTGCTACATGGAGCTTAGAAGGATTCAGCTAGTCAGTTATTAATCACGTGATGTCATAGACCTAATGGAAAACAGAAGAATTAAGTGGGCAGAAAGGCAAAATGAGCAATTGCAAGTACACGGTGCTATATAATATGATGACTGCAATATATTAAGAGGATAAAAGTGGGAGTACTCCTTTAAATGTCCCAAATTTTCCATTTTACTAAAGAGAATCTGAAGCAGGTTTTTGCTATTTAATCTGAGAGCAGCATAATATAGGCCAAGACAGCCTGATTCCAGTGATGTGTCACTTGCTGGGCTGCATGCTGCCATGTTGATACAATCACTGTTTTCTCTGCTGGAGATCTAGCAGTGCTCTAAATGCTGAGCCCTGTATAACCCCGCCCACACCACAAATTGGCCGCTTTTGTGTACACTCTGCATAGGCTAAAATCTGCTAATCAGTACTGGGATTGGGTTTACACAGGACTTCTAGTTCTGTAGTGATAATTTCCTTCTGATAAAACACTGATTTTTATTGAAACAGCATCACACAGCCTAATAAGTGACACATCATTGGAATCAGGGTCTCTGCTCCCTACATCATGCTGCTCTCAGATGCATAGCAAAAACCTAACAGATTACGTTTCAATATGCCGATGGACTGGGACATAAGTATATAAAATAAAGGATAGAACTTATTATTCACAAATGTAGCATTTTTTTTACACAGGTTCTCATTCTGTAACCAGAGTTTTGGAAAGATGTCAGTGTTTCACCCCAATAACAAAATGTCTAGTTTGAACTAGGGCCTATTGAAAGTAATTCTTGAAAACAAGTTGCATGTTATCTGTCCTCTGCTCCCATCAGGGATTGGCTTTAATCTGTGGGGAAATTTGGCCTCAACTGTTAGTTCCCTTGCAGCGCCACCATAGGAGAAATGAAGACTTGCATAGTGACTTCAATTAGCTGTCCATGATTTTGAATAAAAAGCGCTCTTATAGCTATAGCTAATTGTTGGTGGTCCTCCAACACCCCATATTAACTCAAAATTCCTTAAAGGGAAACTGTCAGCAGGTTTTTCTATGTAATCTGAGGGCAGCATGAGGTAGGGGCTGAGACCCTGATTTTAGGGATGTGTCCCTTATTAGACTGTGTGCTGTTGTTTCCATATAATGAGTGCTTTATCAGCAGGAGATTATTACTTTCCAGACTCACATGTCTACTAGACCAACATCGCCCCCAGCAGTGATTAGCAGCTTACTGTCACTATACAATGTACACAGAAAGGCTATGGCCCCACTATCAGTATTTGGTCAGTATTCGGCCAGTATTTGGTCAGTATTTTTTCTCAGGAGTGGGAGCTAAAACCAGGTGAGGAACAATCAGAGAAAAGGTATAATAGAAACAACCCACCAATTCTGCATTTATCACCCACTCCTGGATTTGGCTCCCGCTCCTGAGAAAAAATACTGACCGAATACTGATAGTGGGGCCATGGCCAAAGGGTGTGGGTGGGGTTAGCTTTCTGAGCTCTGCTACATGCTATATCTAAAAACTCTGAATATGTCAGTACTGCAGCACCCAGTAAACTATGTCTTACATTGCTGGAATAAGGGTCTCTTTTCCTACACTATGCTGCTCTCAGATGAAGTAGCAAAATCCTGGTGACAGATTCCCTTTAAAGGGTTATTCCCATCTTCATAGATGGGTATTATCATAGTGCTTGTGAATACAAACAATTTTGAAATTGACTGCTTATTAAAATTTTCAGCCATTCTTGACATATTAACATTTTTCTTTTGTTTACAGCTCGTTCCCTTGGAGACCGATCACTGCTGCTAGACAGCAGAGCATGCACAGGTTCTTTTGTATCGAGCTGATAAGTACTGTTCTGAAGCTGGCCATGATGGCTGGAGCACGCTGGTACTTTTTTAATCCCAGCCAATTTTAGGGCAGTGCTTACAAGCTAGACAGCAGCGGTGGTCGATCTCCAAGGCGACGAGGTGTAAACAGAAGAAAAGTGCTGCTATCTCATGAACAGCTGCAAATTTTAATAAGCAGTAAATTGCAAAAGTGCTTGTTTTTACATCCACTATCTGACAATTTCATATATAAAGATAGAAATGCAAACCAGACAATCTCTTTAAGATTGTTTCTACACTTCCCCTGTTCGCCATTAAAAAGGAAAAATCTTGGTCAGCCATGTCATTGTGTGTAGGTGTATAACACATAGCGATGGTGCCCATGCTGTGATGTGGGCAATCCTGTGTGGGCAGAATCCTAAATCAGCCTGGGCTCCAGGTAGTGATGTGCTGTGGAATAGGGAAATAAATCTGCCATTTATATAATAATCTTTTTCCATTTACATAAAACCATGAACTTTTAAAATGCCAGGAGATCCGGCGTTCACTAGAGAGTGGTGCGGGCCGCGGCATACATGAGTGAGTGTACATCTATTTATATGCACCACTGACGTGTATACAGCCGTGCTGCGGTGACTGGCGGTAATATATCATTGCCTCCCTATTTCTGCATATGTCATATGAAGGCATATTTCTTCTTCTTATCCCCCTTATCCTTCTTTTCTATCATTGCGTTTCACCATGTCTGTCTAGGCAGAGGCTCACTTGGTTCATTCCCTCCCCAGCACTGTCATTTCTCCATTCTGTCTGCTGGTGATACAGGTCCATTCATGATTCGCTCTTTCTCTCTATTCCATTCATACTTCGCTCTCCCTCCCTCCTTCTCTGCGTCTCCATTCATACTGCGCTCTCCCTCCCACACTCTCTGCGTTTTCTGAATGTTAATGACTGTGCTGGTGCTGAGGGTCACAGACGCATGGAGACGTGATCTCCAAGCAATATGGGGGCGCAGACAGCCTTAGCCCTCTGCTGCTAGATGAATGCGCAATGATTGCAGAGGGACGGTCATTGTTCATCCCTTTATGTCTTGTGTTCTGCTTTACCAAAGATTAATGTATATAATTTATATTACTGTGTACATGCTGCAGATCAAATAACCTCTCCTTATATATTTTACTCTTATTCTATATAACCAATCTCTATATCTCCTCCTATTACTCCATATAACCTCCCTATATCTTCTATTACTCCATATAACCTCCATATATCTCCTATTACTCCATATAACCTCCCTATATCTCCTCCTATTACTCCATATAACCTCCCTATATCTCCTCCTATTACTCCATATAACCTCCCTATATCTCCTCCTATTACTCCATATAACCTCTCCTATATCTCCTCCTATTACTCCATATAACCTCCCCTATATCTCCTCCTATTACTCCATATAACCTCCCTATATCTCCTCCTATTACTCCATATAACCTCCCTATATCTCCTCCTATTACTCCATATAACCTTCCCTATATCTCCTCCTATTACTCCATATAACCTCCCCTATATCTCCTCCTATTACTCCATATAACCTCCCTATATCTCCTCCTATTACTCCATATAATCTCCGTATATATCCTCCTATTACTCCATATAACCTCCCCTATATCTCCTCCTATTACTCCATATAACCTCCCTATATCTCCTCCTATTACTCCATATAACCTCCCTATATCTCCTCCTATTACTCCATATAACCTCCCCTATATCTCCTCCTATTACTCCATATAACCTCCCCTATATCTCCTCCTATTACTCCATATAACCTCCCTATATCTCCTCCTATTACTCCATATAACCTCCCCTATATCTCCTCCTATTACTCCATATAACCTCCCTATATCTCCTCCTATTACTCCATATAACCTCCCCTATATCTCCTCCTATTACTCCATATAACCTCCCTATATCTCCTCCTATTACTCTATATAACCTCCCCTATATCTCCTCCTATTACTCCATACAACCTCCCTATATCTCCTATCACTCCGTATAACCTCCCCTATATCTCCTCCTATTACTCCGTATAACCTCCCTATATCTCCTCCTATTACTCTATATAACCTCCCCTATATCTCCTCCTATTACTCCATATAACCTCCCTATATCTCCTCCTATTACTCCATATAACCACCCCTATATCTCCTCCTATTACTCTATATAACCTCCCCTATATCTCCTCCTATTACTCCATATAACCTCCCCTATATCTCCTCCTATTACTCCATATAACCTCCCTATATCTCCTCCTATTACTGCATATAACCTCCCCTATATCTCCTCCTATTACTCCATATAACCTCCCTATATCTCCTCCTATTACTCCATATAACCTCCCCTATATCTCCTCCTATTACTCCATATAACCTCCCTATATCTCCTCCTATTACTCCATATAATCTCCCTATATCTCCTCCTATTACTCCATATAACCTCCCTATATCTCCTCCTATTACTCCATATAACCTCCCCTATATCTCCTCCTATTACTCCATATAACCTCCCTATATCTCCTCCTATTACTCCATATAATCTCCCTATATCTCCTCCTATTACTCCATATAACCTCCCTATATCTCCTCCTATTACTCCATATAACCTCCCCTATATCTCCTCCTATTACTCCATATAACCTCCCTATATCTCCTCCTATTACTCCATATAATCTCCCTATATCTCCTCCTATTACTCCATATAACCTCCCTATATCTCCTCCTATTACTCCATATAACCTCCCTATATCTCCTCCTATTACTCCATATAACCTCCCTATATCTCCTCCTATTACTCCATATAACCTCCCTATATCTCCTCCTATTACTCCATATAATCTCCCTATATCTCCTCCTATTACTCCATATAACCTCCCTATATCTCCTCCTATTACTCCATATAATCTCCCTATATATCCTCCTATTACTCCATATAACCTCCCTATATCTCCTCCTATTACTCCATATAACCTCCCTATATCTCCTCCTATTACTCTATATAGTCTCCCCTATATCTCCTCCTATTACTCCATATAACCTCCCTACATCTCCTCCTATTACTCCATATAATCTCCCTATATATCCTCCTATTACTCCATATAACCTCCCTATATCTCCTCCTATTACTCCATATAACCTCCCTATATCTCCTCCTATTACTCCATATAACCTTCCCTATATCTCCTCCTATTACTCCATATAACCTCCCCTATATCTCCTCCTATTACTCCATATAACCTCCCTATATCTCCTCCTATTACTCCATATAACCTCCCCTATATCTCCTCCTATTACTCCATATAACCTCCCTATATCTCCTCCTATTACTCCATATAACCTCCCCTATATCTCCTCCTATTACTCCATATAACCTCCCTATATCTCCTCCTATTACTCTATATAACCTCCCCTATATCTCCTCCTATTACTCCATATAACCTCCCTATATCTCCTCCTATTACTCCATATAACCTCCCTATATCCCCTCCTATTACTCCATATAACCTCCCTATATCTCCTCCTATCACTTCATATAACCTCCCCTATATCTCCTCCTATTACTCCGTATAACCTCCCTATATCTCCTCCTATTACTCTATATAACCTCCCTATATCTCCCCCTATTACTCCATATAACCTCCCTATATCTCATCCTATTACTCCATATAATCTCCCTATATCTCCTCCTATTACTCCATATAACCTCCCTATATCTCCTCCTATTACTCCATATAATCTCCCTATATCTCCTCCTATTACTCCATATAACCTCCCTATATCTCCTCCTATTGCTCCATATAATCTCCCTATATCTCCTCCTATTACTCCATATAATCTCCCTATATCTCCTCATATTACTCCATATAACCTCCCTATATCTCCTCCTATTACTCCATATAACCTCCCCTATATCTCCTCCTATTACTCCATATAACCTCCCCTATATCTCCTCCTATTACTCCATATAACCTCCCTATATCTCCTCCTATTACTCCATATAACCTCCCCTATATCTCTTCCTATTACTACATATAACCTCCCCTATATCTCCTCCTATTACTGCATATAACCTCCCTATATCTCCTCCTATTACTCCATATAACCTCCCCTATATCTCCTCCTATTACTCCATATAACCTCCCTATATCTCCTCCTATTACTCCATATAACCTCCCTATATCTCCTCCTATTACTCCATATAACCTCCCTATATCTCCTCCTATTACTCCATATAACCTCCCTATATCTCCTCCTATTACTCCATATAACCTCCCCTATATCTCCTCCTATTACTCCATATAACCTCCCTATATCTCCTCCTATTACTCCATATAACCTCCCTATATCTCCTCCTATTACTCCCTATATCTCCTCCTATTACTCCATATAACCTCCCTATATCTCCTCCTATTACTCTATATAACCTCCCCTATATCTCCTCCTCTTACTCCATATAACCTCCCCTATATCTCCTATTACTCCATGTAACCTCCCCTATATCTCCTCCTATTACTCCATATAACCTCCCTATATCTCCTCCTATTACTCCATATAACCTCCCTATATCTCCTCCTATTACTCCATATAACCTCTCCTATATCTCCTCCTATTACTCCATATAATCTCCCTATATCTCCTCCTATTACTCCATATAACCTCCCTATATCTCCTTCTATTACTCCATATAACCTCTCCTATATCTCATCCTATTACTCCATATAACCTCCCTATATCTCCTCCTATTACTCTATATAACCTCCCTATATCTCCTTCTATTACTCCATATAACCTCTCCTATATCTCCTCCTATTACTCCATATAACCTCCCTATATCTCCTCCTATTACTCTATATAACCTCCCTATATCTCCTCCTATTACTCCATATAACCTCTCCTATATCTCCTCCTATTACTCCATATAATCTCCCTATATCTCCTCCTATTACTCCATATAACCTCCCTATATCTCCTCCTATTACTCCATATAACCTCCCTATATCTCCTCCTATTACTCTATATAACCTCCCCTATATCTCCTCCTATTACTCCATATAACCTCCCCTATATCTCCTCCTATTACTCCATATAACCTCCCTATATCTCCTCCTATTACTCCATATAACCTCTCCTATATCTCCTCCTATTACTCCATATAACCTCCCTATATCTCCTCCTATTACTCCATATAACCTCCCTATATCTCCTCCTATTACTCCATATAACCTCCCTATATCTCCTCCTATTACTCCATATAACCTCTCCTATATCTCCTCCTATTACTCCATATAACCTCTCCTATATCTCCTCCTATTACTCCATATAACCTCTCCTATATCTCCTCCTATTACTCCATATAACCTCCCTATATCTCCTCCTATTACTCCATATAATCTCCCTATATTTCCTCCTATTACTCCATATAATCTCCCTATATCTCCTCCTATTACTCCATATAACCTCCCTATATCTCCTTCTATTACTCCATATAACCTCTCTATATCTCCTCCTATTACTCCATATAACCTCCCCTATATCTCCTCCTATTACTCCATATAATCTCCCTATATCTCCTCCTATTACTCCATATAACCTCCCTATATCTCCTTCTATTACTCCATATAACCTCTCTATATCTCCTCCTATTACTCCATATAACCTCCCCTATATCTCCTCCTATTACTCCATATAATCTCCCTATATCTCCTCCTATTACTCCATATAACCTCCCCTATATCTCCTCCTATTACTCCATATAACCTCCCTATATCTCCTCCTATTACTCCATATAACCTCCCTATATCTCCTCCTATTACTCCATATAACCTCCCTATATCTCCTCCTATTACTCCATATAACCTCCCTATATCTCCTCCTATTACTCCATATGACCTCCCTATATCTCCTCCTATTACTCCATATAACCTCCCCTATATCTCCTCCTATTACTCCATATAACCTCCCTATATCTCCTCCTATTACTCCATATAACCTCCCTATATCTCCTCCTATTACTCCCTATATCTCCTCCTATTACTCCATATAACCTCCCTATATCTCCTCCTATTACTCTATATAACCTCCCCTATATCTCCTCCTCTTACTCCATATAACCTCCCCTATATCTCCTCCTATTACTCCATATAACCTCCCTATATCTCCTCCTATTACTCCATATAACCTCTCCTATATCTCCTCCTATTACTCCATATAACCTCCCTATATCTCCTCCTATTACTCCATATAACCTCTCCTATATCTCCTCCTATTACTCCATATAATCTCCCTATATCTCCTCCTATTACTCCATATAACCTCCCTATATCTCCTTCTATTACTCCATATAACCTCTCCTATATCTCATCCTATTACTCCATATAACCTCCCTATATCTCCTCCTATTACTCTATATAACCTCCCTATATCTCCTTCTATTACTCCATATAACCTCTCCTATATCTCCTCCTATTACTCCATATAACCTCCCTATATCTCCTCCTATTACTCTATATAACCTCCCTATATCTCCTCCTATTACTCCATATAACCTCTCCTATATCTCCTCCTATTACTCCATATAATCTCCCTATATCTCCTCCTATTACTCCATATAACCTCCCTATATCTCCTTCTATTACTCCATATAACCTCTCCTATATCTCCTCCTATTACTCCATATAACCTCCCTATATCTCCTCCTATTACTCTATATAACCTCCCCTATATCTCCTCCTATTACTCCATATAACCTCCCCTATATCTCCTCCTATTACTCCATATAACCTCCCTATATCTCCTCCTATTACTCCATATAACCTCTCCTATATCTCCTCCTATTACTCCATATAACCTCCCTATATCTCCTCCTATTACTCCATATAACCTCCCTATATCTCCTCCTATTACTCCATATAACCTCCCTATATCTCCTCCTATTACTCCATATAACCTCTCCTATATCTCCTCCTATTACTCCATATAACCTCTCCTATATCTCCTCCTATTACTCCATATAACCTCTCCTATATCTCCTCCTATTACTCCATATAACCTCCCTATATCTCCTCCTATTACTCCATATAATCTCCCTATATTTCCTCCTATTACTCCATATAATCTCCCTATATCTCCTCCTATTACTCCATATAACCTCCCTATATCTCCTTCTATTACTCCATATAACCTCTCTATATCTCCTCCTATTACTCCATATAACCTCCCCTATATCTCCTCCTATTACTCCATATAATCTCCCTATATCTCCTCCTATTACTCCATATAATCTCCCTATATCTCCTCCTATTACTCCATATAACCTCCCTATATCTCCTTCTATTACTCCATATAACCTCTCCTATATCTCCTCCTATTACTCCATATAACCTCCCTATATCTCCTTCTATTACTCCATATAACCTCTCTATATCTCCTCCTATTACTCCATATAATCTCCCTATATCTCCTCCTATTACTCCATATAATCTCCCTATATCTCCTCCTATTACTCCCTATATCTCCTCCTATTACTCCATATAACCTCCCTATATCTCCTCCTATTACTCTATATAACCTCCCCTATATCTCCTCCTCTTACTCCATATAACCTCCCCTATATCTCCTCCTATTACTCCATATAACCTCCCTATATCTCCTCCTATTACTCCATATAACCTCTCCTATATCTCCTCCTATTACTCCATATAACCTCTCCTATATCTCCTCCTATTACTCCATATAATCTCCCTATATCTCCTCCTATTACTCCATATAACCTCCCTATATCTCCTTCTATTACTCCATATAACCTCTCCTATATCTCATCCTATTACTCCATATAACCTCCCTATATCTCCTCCTATTACTCTATATAACCTCCCTATATCTCCTTCTATTACTCCATATAACCTCTCCTATATCTCCTCCTATTACTCCATATAACCTCCCTATATCTCCTCCTATTACTCTATATAACCTCCCTATATCTCCTCCTATTACTCCATATAACCTCTCCTATATCTCCTCCTATTACTCCATATAATCTCCCTATATCTCCTCCTATTACTCCATATAACCTCCCTATATCTCCTCCTATTACTCCATATAACCTCCCTATATCTCCTCCTATTACTCTATATAACCTCCCCTATATCTCCTCCTATTACTCCATATAACCTCCCCTATATCTCCTCCTATTACTCCATATAACCTCCCTATATCTCCTCCTATTACTCCATATAACCTCTCCTATATCTCCTCCTATTACTCCATATAACCTCCCTATATCTCCTCCTATTACTCCATATAACCTCCCTATATCTCCTCCTATTACTCCATATAACCTCCCTATATCTCCTCCTATTACTCCATATAACCTCTCCTATATCTCCTCCTATTACTCCATATAACCTCTCCTATATCTCCTCCTATTACTCCATATAACCTCCCTATATCTCCTCCTATTACTCCATATAATCTCCCTATATTTCCTCCTATTACTCCATATAATCTCCCTATATCTCCTCCTATTACTCCATATAACCTCTCCTATATCTCCTCCTATTACTCCATATAACCTCTCCTATATCTCCTCCTATTACTCCATATAACCTCTCCTATATCTCCTCCTATTACTCCATATAACCTCCCTATATCTCCTCCTATTACTCCATATAATCTCCCTATATTTCCTCCTATTACTCCATATAATCTCCCTATATCTCCTCCTATTACTCCATATAACCTCCCTATATCTCCTTCTATTACTCCATATAACCTCTCTATATCTCCTCCTATTACTCCATATAACCTCCCCTATATCTCCTCCTATTACTCCATATAATCTCCCTATATCTCCTCCTATTACTCCATATAATCTCCCTATATCTCCTCCTATTACTCCATATAACCTCCCCTATATCTCCTCCTATTACTCCATATAACCTCCCTATATCTCCTCCTATTACTCCATATAACCTCCCTATATCTCCTCCTATTACTCCATATAACCTCCCTATATCTCCTCCTATTACTCCATATAACCTCCCTATATCTCCTCCTATTACTCCATATAACCTCCCTATATCTCCTCCTATTACTCCATATAACCTCCCCTATATCTCCTCCTATTACTCCATATAACCTCCCTATATCTCCTCCTATTACTCCATATAACCTCCCTATATCTCCTCCTATTACTCCCTATATTTCCTCCTATTACTCCATATAACCTCCCTATATCTCCTCCTATTACTCTATATAACCTCCCCTATATCTCCTCCTCTTACTCCATATAACCTCCCCTATATCTCCTCCTATTACTCCATATTACCTCCCTATATCTCCTCCTATTACTCCATATAACCTCCCTATATCTCCTCCTATTACTCCATATAACCTCCCCTATATCTCCTCCTATTACTCCATATGACCTCCCTATATCTTCTATTACTCCATATAACCTCCCCTATATCTCCTCCTATTACTCCATATAACCTCAATATATCTCCTCCTATTACTCCATATAACCTCTCCTACATCTCCTCCTATTACTCCATATAACCTCCCCTATAACTCCTCCTATTACTCCTCCTATTACTCCATATAACCTCCCTATATCTCCTCCTATTACTCCATATAACCTCTCCTACATCTCCTCCTATTACTCCATATAACCTCCCCTATATCTCCTCCTATTACTCCATATAACCCCCCTATATCTCCTCCTATTACTCCATATAACCTCCCCTATATCTCCTCCTATTACTCCATATAACCTCTCCTACATCTCCTCCTATTACTCCATATAACCTCCCCTATATCTCCTCCTATTACTCCATATAACCTCTCCTACATCTCTTCCTATTACTCCATATAACCTCCCTATATCTCCTCCTATTACTCCATATAACCCCCCTATATCTCCTCCTATTACTCCATATAACCTCCCTATATCTCCTCCTATTACTCCATATTACCCCCTAGATCTTCCCCTATTACTCCATATCTGTTATTATTGTTCACTTTGTGCTTTTTTCTTAGCCCTATACTCCATTTAGACTTTCACCCCAAGGGGGATAATTACTGCTGCTTGTTCCTTACATGATTTTCTTACGAATCAGAGATGTTTTCTTTCAACTTTTCTTCATGTAGATATAGACGGAGAAATCGTGGTTTAGTATTACAGGCACACTCACAATGTTGTATTAATTACAGGGCAGCAGAAGCCGAGGGATGTGCCCAGTGGACTGATTCCTTGAGAGTCGCCATCTTCCTTTCCTCCTGAAAGAAGTCCTGGGCGTTAGAGATCCAGAGCTGGGGTCAGTGATCCCTCCAAATGTCTGTCCAACCAGTGGACATCGGCATGAACCTTCCAACTCAGTCTGGTAAGTGTGGGGTAATTACTAGTTGATGATGGAAAGTTTTTGTTTGAGGCATACATTTATCATATTTCTATAACCTTTTCCCATAATTGCTTATTGTTTGATATTGTGGTTCTCTATTTTGTCCCTCATTAATAGGTACACATGGCTCTTTATGATCTGTGGTGCCCACGTACTTTTGATGCCAATTGGTTTCCGAAACCCCCTTCAATGCTAGCTGAACAACCTAATAATTAGAAAATAAACAATTACATGACAAAACAATCATTAAATATGGGGGTTTTAGGGCAACTCCTATTTAAATCATTTTTAAAAATAATATTGCCATCTTCAGTCTCCATAGGTCACGAAAGTAAGGGGCCACATAACTCTTTAGTACAGCCAAGTCCTATTTGTGTTTCTTGAAGATATAATTACTAGTAGAGCTGTGAAGTAAGTGGAGTGTTGGCATTTTAGATGCCCTAAAAGTGTTAGTGACCATCCTCAATTTTGGAAATACAGTACAGACCAAAAGTTTGGACACACCTTCTCATTTAAAGATTTTTCTGTATTTTCATGACTTTGAAAATTGTACATTCACACTGAAGGCATCAAAACTATGAATTAACACATGTGGAATTATATACTTAACAAAAAAGTGTGAAACAACTGAAAATATGTCTTATATTCTAGCTTCTTCAAAGTAGCCACCTTTTGCTTTGATGACTGCTTTGCACACTCTTGGCGTTCTCTTGATGAGCTTCAAGAGGTAGTCACCAGAAATGGTCTTCCAACAATCTTGAAGGAGTTCCCAGAGATGCTTAGCACTTGTTGGCCCTTTTGCCTTCACTCTGCAGTCCAGCTCACCCCAAACCATCTCGATTGGGTTCAGGTCTGGCGACTGTGGAGGCCAGGTCATCTGGCATAGCACCCCATCACTCTCCGTCTTGGTCAAATAGCCCTTACACAGCCTGGAGGTGTGTTTGGGGTCATTGTCCTGTTGAAAAATAAATGATGGTCCAACTAAACGCAAACCGGATGGAATAGCATGCCGCTGCAAGATGCTGTGGTAGCCATGCTGGTTCAGTATGCCTTCAATTTTAAATAAATCCCCAACAGTGTCACCAGCAAAGCACCCCCACACCATCACACCTCCTCCTCCATGCTTCACGGTGGGAACCAGGCATGTAGAGTCCTTCCGTTCACCTTTTCTGGGTCGCACAAAGACACGGTGGTTGGAACCAAAGATCTCAAATTTGGACTCATCAGACCAAAGCACAGATTTCCACTGGTCTGATGTCCATTCCTTGTGTTTTTTAGCCCAAACAAGTCTCTTCTGCTTGTTGCCTGTCCTTAGCAGTGGTTTCCTAGCAGCTATTTTACCATGAAGGGCTGCTGCACAAAGTCTCCTCTTAACAGTTGTTGAAGAGATGTTTCTGCTGCTAGAACTCTGTGTGGCATTGACCTGGTCTCTAATCTGAGCTGCTGTTAACCTGCAATTTCTGAGGCTGGTGACTCGGATAAACTTATCCTCAGAAGCAGAGGTGACTCTTGGTCTTCCTTTCCTGGGGCGGTCCTCATGTGAGCCAGTTTCTTTGTAGCGCTTGATGGTTTTTGCAACTGCACTTGGGGACACTTTCAAAGTTTGCCCAATTTTTCGGACTGACTGACCTTCATTTCTTAAAGTAATGATGGCCACTCGTTTTTCTTTACTTAGCTGCTTTTTTCTTGCCATGATACAAATTCTAACAGTCTATTCAGTAGGACTATCAGCTGTGTATCCACCAGACTTCTGCACAACACAACTGATGGTCCCAACCCCATTTATAAGGCAAGAAATCCCACTTATTAAACCTGACAGGGCACACCTGTGAAGTGAAAACCATTTCCGGTGACTACCTCTTGAAGCTCATCAAGAGAATGCCAAGAGTGTGCAAAGCAGTCATCAAAGCAAATGGTGGCTACTTTGAAGAACCTAGAATATAAGACATATTTTCAGTTGTTTCACACTTTTTTGTTAAGTATATAATTCCACATGTGTTAATTCATAGTTTTGATGCCTTCAGTGTGAATGTACAATTTTCATAGTCAAGAAAATACAGAAAAATCTTTAAATGAGAAGGTGTGTCCAAACTTTTGGTCTGTACTGTATGTGCACCCAAACTCAGACATCCTTGTTTTTTTTGTGAGTTAATAGGGGGGAGGAATGGCATTTGTTAATCAGAGCAGAGAGCAGTTATAAAGAGACTCTCCTGTCCATACATTACAGACAGCCCATTGTATTTAATGAAAACTGTAATACTTCTATTCTCCTGCGGGGGTGCTGCAGGGAAATTGACACTTGATGTCAGCTTACCTTGTAGATTACATCTAATCGCTGGGTTCCCAGGAATTAGACTCCTTCTGATCATCTTATAATCACACACCCTTTCAACAAAATAGTTTGACAACCCTTTTGAAAGCCTATCTCTTCATTAATCCCGAAGACTGACTTGTTTTCATTTAACCCCCACCTAATTTAAACTTTTAAAGTAGTTTGGGAAGCTGTGATTGGGGGGAGATGTTTGTTACTGTTTTTATTTTGGGTACCTGTTGTAGCTGGTGACATAATTATGGGACACGATCATAGAAAAACAGAAGAAGGTATAAAGAAAAATCGAGTGCTGGAAAAGGCAGAGTTAATAATGAAGATTACCTGCATACTCTTTGGAGTTCATATTTGTATTTTGGCTGGGAAGGGTGCAAAGGCAGCACTTGTTCCTGGGTGTTGGCACTTCTACCACATAAGAAGACACCTGTATTATACAGTCATAGCCGAAAGTGTTGACACCCTTGAAATTGAAGTATTTCTCCCAGAAAATTATTGCAGTTACACATATTTTGTTATACACATGTTTATTTCCTTTGTGTGTATTGGAACAACACAAAACAACAGAGAAAAAGGCAAAATTGGAAATAATTTCACACAAAAACCCCAAAATGGGCATGATAAAATTGTTGCCACCTTTTTCAAAATTGTGGGTAAACAACTTTGTTTCAAGCATTGATGCTCGTTCAAACTCACCTGTGGCAAGTAAGAGGTGTGGGCAATGTGAAAATCACACCTGAAACCAGATAAACAGGGGAGAAGTTGACTCAATCTTTGCATTGTGTGTGTGTGTGCCCCACTAAGCATGGAGAACAGAAAGAGGAGAAGAGAACTGAGGACTTGAAAACCAAAATTTTTGGATAAGCAGCCCCAATCAAGTTCTAAAGAAATTCAAGCTGTCCTGCAGGCTCAGGGTGCACCAGCATCAGCGCAAACTATCCATTAACATTTCAATGAAATGAAGCGCTATGGCAGGAGGACCCCACTGCTGACACAGAGACATAAAAGGCTTGACTGCAGTTTTCCAAAATGTACGTGAGTAAGCCAAAATCCTTCTGGAAAAGTGTCTTGTGGACAGATGAGACCAAGATAGAGCTTTTTGGTAAAGCACATCATTCTACAGTTTACCAAAAACGGAATGAGGCCTACAAATAAAAAAGAACACAGTACCTACAGTCAAATATGGTGGAAGTTCAAAGATATTTTCGGGTTGTTTAGCTGCCTCTGACACTGAGTGCCTTGACTGCTTGCAAGGCATCATGAAATCTGAAGATTACCAGAGGATTTTGGATTGCATTGTAGTGCTCAGAAAGCTGGGTTAGCAACCTAGGTCATGTGTCTTCCAGCAGGACAATGACCCCAAACGTACTTCAAGAAGTACACAGAAATGGATGGAAACAAAGTTCTGGAGAGTTTTGAAGTGGCCAGCAATGAGTACGGATCTAAATCCCATTGAACACCTGTGGAGAGATCTTAAAATTGCTGCTGGGAGAAGGCACCCTTCAAATATGAGAGACCTGGAGCAGTTTGCAAAAGAAGAGTGTTCCAAAATCCCAGTTGAGAGGCATAGGAAGCTTGTTGATGGTTATAGGAAGCGTTTGATTGCAGTTATTTATTCCAAAGGTTGTGTAACCAGATATTAAGTTGAGGGAGCCAACAATTTTGTCCTGCCCATTTTTGAGGTTTTCTGTGAAATTATGTCCAATTCGCCTTTTTTTTCTCAGTTTTTTTTGTGTACACACAGAGGAAAGAAACATGGGAGAAATACTTAATTTTTTGGAACAATTTCAAGGGTGCCAACACTTTTGGCCATGACTGTAAACGTTACATAGTAGGTTAGGAGAGGAGGAAAACTGTTATGAATGTTACATTTGGACCCAGGAGCTTTAAGGAGAACCTGTCACTTGCCAAAAATATGTATTTTTTTTCACCTGGTGTAAATGCAGCTGGTCTCCTGAATCTGCAGTTGTTTTTCTTTTGTTCCTTCCCTTCTTCATTCCTGGAATATGGCTGTCTCTCCTCTATCCGCTATCTAAATCTTGTCTTTTTAGCAAAATGGGTGTGGTCCTCTGCTTTCTTCATGACAATACTAGATTGATATGTAGAGAAGAGGAGACCATATATCAGGGGCGGAAAGATGCAGGAACAAAAGAAAAATAGTTCCAGATTTAGAAGGACAGTGGTTCTCACATCAGGTAAAAAAAATATTCATATTTATGTAAAGCTGAGGTCTCCAACCTACGGATCGGGGACCACATGTGGCAGTAAAATCGTAATGCTCCAGTGCTCGACCCAAGTAACTAGCCTAATGTAAGTCAATGGGAAACTCTAGTATTTTTCCTGAGGCCCCTTCCAGAGGTCACCAGGGGGCCTAAGAATTGCCCAAATCGATGGGAACAGTGCTCAAATGATATGGGAACTGCATGGGGGAGACCTGTGGAAGCATTTATGACTCCCCAGGTCACTGCTGTCAACAATGTTGTCAGAGGTATTACGCCACTTTTACGGACTCACAATAAAACATACAAACACAAAACCAAAATGGATTTTCCTGGAAAAAACTTCAAGGGACATTCTTTCCTGGATAATGACTTATATATAAGGACAAAAAAACCACAAAAAAATGCTCTTCCACACCTTTAGTTATGTTCACATGTAGCATTTTTGATGTGTTTTTGCACTCTTGCATTGCTTTCAACGGTGAAAAATACATTCACCAGTAAACGTCATTTTAACATTTTCCTGCCTTATCAGCCCATGTGGTGTGCGAGACATGATCAGACACATCCTGTTTCATTTATGAAGGAGGGACTCTGAAAGTCACAAAGCCTATTTTTAGAGGGCCATCAGCTGGCTATGCTTTGTTGTTCCCATTATTAAAGAGTAGGTCTCCTATACTGTTATTGCCTATGCAGTGAATGAAAGGGCTGCCAAAAATTTGCACGCATCCCAATACCCCTTTAAAGAGACATAGAGGAGGGCCTCAGTAAAAAAAAGTTCCCCTTATAAAGGAGCTGGTCTCCTATACTGTTATTGCGTATGCAGTGAATGCAAGGGCTGCCAAAAAGTTGGACGCACTCCAATACCCCTTTGAAGAAATGTAGAGGAGGTCCTCATTCAAAAAATTGTTACGATTGTTAAGGAGTGGCTCTCCTATACTGGTAATGCCCATGCACTAAGTGGTCTGAAAAACATTTATCCCTGGGGGTATGTATGAACATACTGTATATCATACAGAATGTTAGAGGTATGCCTCTAAAAAAAATTCCTACTGGCATAAACACCCTTAAAAAAAAATAAAAAATTATGTGGGTGTTGCATCACGGTCACCCTGGTAATATGGTGATGGAGGGTGAGGAGAAGGAGAAGGACAACAGAAAATAGACAAAATCAGGAAGCATATATCCATGTCTGGGTGTGAAGAAGTGCATGGGAATAGATCTCCCAAAAAAAGGCCACTGGATTTGAGTTTATGTTCCGCTGCTATCATCCGGTGGTGTTGAGAAGTCTGGCCCAATCCAGCCCGTGTTCATTTTTATAAAAGTCAGCCTGTCAGCATTTTCAGTTGACAGGAGGATGCGCTTATCAGTTATAATGCCCTCGGCCGCACTAAAAACCCGCTCTGACAAAAACGCTAGCGGTAGGCCAGGACCTCCAAGGCGTAGAGAGCCAGTTCATGCCACGTATCCAGCTTGGATACCCAATAATTATAAGGCACAGAGGAATCACGGAGGATGTTGGTACGGTCGGCAAGCTACTCCTTCAGCATATTCGAAAAATTTTCCCTCCTTGTTAGACTACCCCGCGCATCAGGGCCTTTGCGTTGGGAGGGTCTGAGAAAACTGTCCCACACCTTTGACAGCGTTCCCCTGCCTCTGCTGCGTCGTATTTGTGTCTCTCTCGCCTGTACTCCTTGGTTGTCCAACGAACTGTGACCTTTGCCTCCAGCGTTTTCAGATGGGAATTTTTTTTAATAATTTGGCAACAAGGGCCTTCTGGTATTGCAACATTTTAGTAGACCTCTCCGCCGTGGGAAGGAGAGCTAGAAAGTTCTCCTTGTAGCGTGGGTCTAGAAGTGTCACCAACAGGTAATGACTGTCACCCCAAATTTGGACAATGCGATGGTAACGGGAAGGCAGCATAACATAAACTCAGCCATGTGTGCCAGACTGCTAATAGGCAAGACTTCCGTGTTCTCACCAAGAGGATGACTGACCATGTTCTCCACCTCATCCTCCTCGTTCTCCCTCTCCTCAGGCCATCCACGCTGAATAGACGGTATGACAGTTGTGTGGGTAGTACCATCTATAGCGCAGGAAACTAGCTCCTGTTCTTCTTCCTCCTATTCCTCATTGTCACCAAATCCTCTTTGGAATGAGATGAGGCTGGGCTGTGTGGAATCACCCTGAATAGTTCCGTGCTCCGTCTCATCTTGCTCCGCCTGCAATACCTCCTCTTTAATTGTGAGCAGTGAGCGTTTCGTTACACAGAGAAGCGGGATGGTGACTCTAATTATGGTGTCATCGCCGCTCACCATCTTGGTGGAGTCCTCAAGGTTTTGGAGGACGGCACAGATGTCTGACATGCCCACTCCTGAGCTCTTATGTCGGAGGCTGACCTGTATACCAACTGGCGTTTTGAAGCTGGTACTCAACATCTGCCCTGTGCTGCTCACAAATCCTTCACAACATATGCAGCATTGAGTTCCAATGCGTGGGAACACCGCACACCAGTCGGTGAGCTGGAAGCTGCAAATGCTGCTGAAGCACGGCAAGGGCGGCGGAAGCTGTATCTGACTTTCTAAAATGCGCACACAGGCAGCGTACTTTGACAAGCAGCTAGGGCAGATTCGGGTAGATTTTAAGAAACCGCTGTGACTGGGTCCCGGCTTTCACTATATTAACCCAGTGTGCCGTCAGCGAGATGTACCATCCCTGCCCACAAGCACTTGTCCACGTGTCAATGGTCAGGTGGACCTTCCCAGCAACTGCGTTGTTGAGGGCATGGGTAATGTTCTGGGACAAGTGCTTGTGTAATGCGGGGATGGCACACCGGGAGAAATAGTGGTGGCTGGGGACCGAGTACCGAGGGGATGGCCGCCGCCATCAGGTTGCGTAAAGATTCCGTCTCCATGAGCCTAAAAGGCAACATTTCAAGTGCAAGGATTCTTGAAATGTGGGAGTTTAGTAGTGTGGCCTGTGGATGGTTGGCTGCGAGTTTGCGCTTGCGTTGAAAGGACTGGGGAAGGGACAACTGAACGCTGTGCTGAGACAAGGACATGGACGTGGTTGATGATGGTGGTGGTTGCAAGTGTGCAACAACAGGTACAGGGTGGGAGGCATCTTCGCCTGCATAATGGACGGGGGATTGGCGTGCACGCACAACAGCGAAACAGGCAGTGGTGGCACCCGCAAACACTGTTTCTGGACCTTGACGTTCGGCCCACCTTGTCGGGTGCTTTGCTGTCATGTGCCTGAGCATGCTGGTGGTGGTCAGGCTGGTTGTTTTACAGCCCCTGCTGTTGCTGGCAAGTCAGATGTTGCAAATGGCCTTTTTGGGGTTATCTGGACAGTCTTTAAAAAGCTGCCAGACTCTGGAAGACCTAACAGTTCCAACTTCCCTCGTGTTGGTGTTCCGGGAAACAGGTGCCCACCTTGTGTCTGTGGCCACCCCACTACTTGTTCCCGCCTGTTGTGGTTTTATGCCTCCCTCCTCCTCTGTGCTGCTGTCCTCGCTATGCATGTCACCTTGCCAGGTTGGGTCAGTGACTTCATCATCCACCATCTCGTCTTCCACTTCTGCACTCTGGTCCTCCTCCTGACTTTCTGGCAATTGTGTCTTATCATCATCATCCACCTCTTGTGACAGTAATTGCACTTTCCCACTGTCGCCTTCGTGTGACCGTGGCTGCTCAGATATTTGAGCATCGCTACATGCGATCTACTCTTGCCCCGCTTGAAGCTGACTGGGCAAGAAACCCAAATCTATAAATGGAAAAGTGAACAGCTCTTCTGAGTGTCCAAGTGTGGGATCAGTTGTCTCCGGGCACTCGGCATGGTGGGAGGAAGGAGGATCAGGGTGAGAAATATGTGGTCCAGGCTCACGGCTACTGACACTTGACCGTGTGGAAGACAGGGTGGTGGTGGTGGTGGCAAAGTGACTGGAAGCATTATCTGCTTTGCAACTAACAACCTTTTGACACTGCTATGGGTTCAATAGTGGTGTGCTGCAGTCCCCTAGTAATTGGGGCAGGAAGGTAGGGCAACATGATGTGGGTGCTTGTTATGGCACAATTTCAGCTTGCCCACGGCCTCGGCCTCTGCATGCACCACCACCAACACACTTTTGCTAAACTTTAAATGGAGTAGAATATTTTACGCGTCTCCTACAAATTTCTAGATTTGTAGTGCAGTAATATGGGATCATGTCTGATGATGGAAAAGATCTGGCTGTATTCTGCAGTGCTAACAAGCAAATGAAGCAGTAAAATGTTTTACTGTATTGCTTTTTAGGGAAATAATCAGGATTAAGAGCAAAAAAACAAATAAGCCCTGATATCTAGTCCAATGGATATTTGTAACTGGCAGCAGCAGACAGAACGTGCAATGGACCCTATTGTTCTGTATAGTGTCCACAATCCCTGCCTGCCTAACTCCTGCTATCACCAGTAATATATGCAGCTAGATTATTCCTCAGAAGGACTGTTAGTTGAGATGGATATATATATATACTCGTGGAATACCTATACCTAACTATTAAATCGCCAATCCTCTATACTGCCTGATTCTGGGGTACACTGTGACGAGCATAGGATCACCAGGTCTGATATAGATCCAATGACGCTATGCGGCCAGCCAGTCACTTTACTGCCACAACCAAGATGGCTACGTCATTACAGTGAGTGGCAGGCAATCCCTGCATGTTCATTGGCTGTCTAAAGAGCACCAAACATGCGGGTGGAGACTCGGGCTCCCGCCTGAGCAACCCCGGAAATACTCGAGGAATGCCGAGCATCTCGAGCAGTGAGATGCTCGGGCGAGTACCGAGTAGTGACGAGCACGCTCGCTCATCATTAATGACATGTGGCTCACTGAAAACCAAGGTAGATGGCGATCGCTACATATTTTAATACAACTACACAACATTGCACACATATTTAGGAAGGTTTAGGGGATACAATTTTGTTGGGAGCTCTACTTTACTGTTATCGGTTACAGAAGGAACAACAGCTGTGGAGCATAAACTGCTGCTACATCTAATGAAGTACTCTTCAGACGAATCATAATATAGGCTGATCCAGGGACAAGGACAGATACTGACGTTAGGGCTTCAATGTCACGTTTATATATAGCCATTCTATCTTTATATATACTATTTATATGTGTATATATCAGATTTCATCACTCCAGGAACAGAAGCCAGCCCTTTGTGTTGCAGGGAAACCTCCATAGTTTTGCCTGTGTGGTTCTTCATTAGTCTGTGCTTTTTACAGAGTATTGCACGTTGCTGCCCATTCACAGACCTGGGCTTGTTATTACAGGTTACCTGCTGTTATTTACATCTCCACTCATCCGTTATATTGAACCTTGCAGTTCTGTAGTTCTCCAGTAGAGGCCGATATTGAACATATACTGAGCAGTCATTTGTAGATGTGAGCTCAGTATTGGGCTGGTGCAGAGCAGACGACCATATGTTTTCTCATCCGAGAGAATCGGGCCAATTATACAAATGACACTAATCAGAGTTTGATCGGAGTATGATCAGAGTGTGAACCAATTCTCTCGGATGAGGAGAAGATGGAGAGAAAAATGTCTCCATCTTCTCCATTCTGTCAGTTCGGGGAAATTGCACTGCTCTCAGTTGTCATCTGAGTGCAGTCTGATGATTTCCACTAACTAATTGAGTTGCATGGCCAGGTGTGAACCGAATATCACATCAAACTCAGGCATGCAGCACTTTTTTCCTCGGACCTCCGCGGTCCCAGGAAGACATCGTACATGTGCACTGGCGATCCGTTTTGGTTGATCGCACTTGGACTGAAAATATGGTCCTATGCACCTGTCCTTATGTAGGCCCATTACTCTGTATTATGGAGTGGGTCTACCAGACAGGGAGCTGCTTGTACTTACAGGGGGGATAGCAGGGGGCCTCTCTGCAACTGCATGCCCCCTTATAGGGATCATAACACAACTCTTTAAAAGCCCATGGTCATCTTTTGATTATTGTAGACAGTTGATTATATAGCAACTCCACCCAAGACCTTGAAAAATCAAGTCAGTTAATCAGTATTAGGGCTCACTCTCATCTGCGAGAGAAACGGACGAGTGCAATCCGATAAAAAATCGGAATTGCACTCTGACTAATGTTGTTCTATGATTAATGACTAATGTTAATGACTAATGTTATTCAATAATTCCCTGCTCATCTGCAATTTTTTTTCTCAACTCAGATCGGACTGAGAAAAAAATCACAACATGCTGCGATTGTCCTTATATATCGAACGAGGCTCGCCAATGCAAGTCAATGGGTGCGAGAAAAAAAATCGCACGGCACTCTGACCATGCATGTGCCATCCGTTTTTTTTGCACCCATCTACTAGAAAACCCAACATTTCATCAGCCGAGTACAGTAAAATCACAGCGTGACAAGTCAGAATAGAATAGATAGAATAGATGTATATATATTATTATTATTTTTTATTATTATAGCGCCATTTATTCCATGGCTCTTTACATGTGAAAAAGGGGGGTATACATAGCAAACAACAAGTACAATAATCTTAACAGAACGAGACAGCGACTGGTACAGGAGAAGAGAGGACCCTGCCCGGGAGGGCTCAGTCTACAAGGGATGGGTGATGGTCGTGCAGCGGTATGGTGGAGTGAGGGTTACTGCAGGTTGTAGTCTTGTTGGAAGAGGAGGGTCTTCAGGTTCCTTTTGAAGGTTTCCACGGTAGGTGAGAGTCTAATTTGTTGAGGTAGAGAGTTCCAGAGTAGGGCGGAAGCACGGGAGAAATCTTGTATACGATTGTGGGAGGAGGAGATAAGAGGGGAGTAGAGGAGGAGATCTTGTGAGGATCGGAGGTTGCGTGCAGGTAAGTACCGGTAGACTAGGTCACAGATGTATGGGGGAGACAGGTTTTGGATAGCTTTGTATGTCAGGGTTAGGGTTTTCAACTGGAGTCTCTGGGCAATGGGGAGCCAGTGAAGGGATTGATTGAGGGGAGAGGCCAGGGAATAGCGGGGGGACAGGTGGATTAGTCAAGCAGCAGAGTTTAGGATAGAGTGGAGGGGGGCGAGAGTGTTAGAAGGGAGGCCACTGAGCAGGAGGTTGCAGTAGTCGAGGCGGGAGATGATGAGGGCATGCACTCGTGTCTTTGCAAAGTCTTGGCTGAGGAATGGGTGGATCCGGGAGATATTTTTGAGTTGGAGTCGGCAGGAAGTGCAAAGGGCTTGGATATGTGGTTTGAAGGAGAGTTCAGAGTCCAAGGTTACCCCGAGGCAGCGAGCTTGTGGGACTTGGGAGAGCGGGCAGCCGTTAACTTTGATGGATAGGTCAGATGGGAGGGTTGAGTGAGGTGGGGGAAAGATGATGATGTGTAGAACAGATAGATCTAAAGATGTCAGTGACATATATAATTAGTACAGTGCATGTGTAGCTTACTGTACATGTATTTTAGTAATAAATAAATTGCAGAAACAAATGGTGTGGGGTCCCCCATAATTTTTATTAACCAGCTGAGGGAAATCCAACAGCTGGGGCTGATGTTTATAGCCTGGGAATAAGGTAACAAACATGGAGCTTCCCAGGCTATTAATATCAGCTTACTGTTGTATACTTAAACTTTACTGATTATTAAAACTGGGAATAGACAAAAAATGACGTGGGGTCCCCCTATAATTAATAACCAGCAAAGGATGGGTAGACAGCTGCACGCTCATATTAATAGGCTAGGAAGGGGCCATGGATATTGACCCCCTCCCAGACTAAAAATATCAGCCACCCCAGAAAAGGCACATCTGTAAGATGCGCCAATTCTGGCGCTAAGCCTCCGCTCTTCCCACTTGCCCTTTTTGCCCATTTGCAAATGGGGTAATAATATTGGGGTTGATGTCAGCTTTGTATTGGCAGCTGACATCAAGCCCAGTGGTTAGTAATGGAGAGGCATCTATAAGACACCCCATTGCTAACCCCATAGTCATATTGTAAATAAAAAACACCCAGAATAAAGTCCTTTATTGGAAATAATGAGACAGACTCCTTTATTGAAATAAACACTCCACGTCTCTCTTTTACCCATTTATTATGGAAAAAGGAAAAATAATAAACCACCATATTCCTCACCTGTCCGATGAGAAGATAATCAATTTGTCCAGACCATAATGAGTCTATGTCTTTATTTCCAATAAAGGACTTTATTCTGGGTGTTTTTTTATTTAAAATATACCTTACTACAGAGCTCCTTTAAAATGGATCATATAATGACCCCATAATAAAACTAATTAAAAATACTTATACCATTTCACTGCCCTCATTCTGCCTCTTGTGTGTCCGATGCACTGACACTGACCTCTGTGTTTCTGACTCCTGTATCCCTTTAAGTGAGTCATTACATGTCAGCGCTATATGACATTTAATGCTGACCTCCAGCCGCATACTTTCTCTATCAGTGGACGATAATATTTCTTTATTTTTAGGACTGCCCTTGGGTTGTGTATTGTCTTCACAGTCTTTAAGGATTTTCCAGAAAATGGAGTTTAAGGGCTTGTTCAGATTTTGTGTCTGACAACGGTATGCATGGCACGCCCCTTGCCTCGCAGTTTTGTGGCTTTTCTCTCATTCACTTGAGGAGACATAGAGGCTGTGACCCAGTTAACGTTGGTCTGTCCTGGGTTCCATGGGTAGACTGGTGCGGGCGGGATTAGAAGGAATAGATAGGAGAGGGTAGACAAAGGGCTACTATGGGCAAATCATCAGTGGCCTACAATCAGCGGCCCTTCTGCTGTTGTGGAATTCAACTCCTTATATGCCCCAACAGCGGACAGCTCACACGACAAAGGGATTTGTGGATCATCGTGAGCGAAGGAACCAACTGATGCCATTAACAGTGCCAGGCAGAGAGTGCCGCCATTAAAAATGGCCAGCCAAAAATTGTCCCCATTAACAATTACAGACAGAGAGTGCACACACTACCAGGGTCAGACAGAAAGTGGCTCCATTATCACTGCAAGGTTGAGAGTTCCCCAATAACAGTTCCAGAAGTGCCTCTATTACCAGTATCAGTTAAAGAGTGCCCAAGTTAACAGTGCCATAGAGAAAGATTGTCCCTATTACTGTTGCTAGTTCTAGAGTTCCCCCATGAACAGTAGCCATTTGTTATCCCCTTACCAGTGCTAGACAAAGTGTGCTCCCATTAACAGTGTCAGAGAGAAAGTGCCAGCATGAGTGTGATCCAATTAACAGTGTCAACTAAAGTGCTCCCATTAGCAGCGCTAAAGTGCCCCCAGTAACAGTGACAGGGAGTGAGTGCAAAACAGAGTGCCCCAATTAACATTGTCAGAAGACAGTGCCACCCTGAGTTTGATCCCATTAATAGTGCCAACTAGAGTACCCCCATTAACAGTGCTAGAGTGCCCCCATTAAAAGTGCTAAACACAATGCTCCACAATAACACTGCCAGTCAGAGAATGCCCCTATTAACAGTGTCAGACATAGAATGCTCTTGCACCAGAGAGTGCTTCCTTTACATCGGTGCCATCTCGAGAGTTCTGTCATGCACAGGGTTAGTGAAAGAAGGCCCCAATTAACACTGCCACTCAGAGTGTACAGTTATTATTAATGGCAGCCAGAAAATGCCCCTATTAACAGTGTCAGTCTGAGAGAGTACCCATTACCAGTGGTCCCAGAAAACGCTTCCATAAACGGTGTCAGTCAGTACCAGTACCCGATAAAGAGTACTCCTCTAAGTAATGCAAACCAAACAATGCCTCCATTAACATTGCCAATAAGTAAGAGCCCAAGTTACCAGTTGCAGCCAGCGAATGCCTCATTCAATAATTCCCTTCAGAGACAGCCCCTACTAACTCTGACCTCAAGAGACCCTCTTAAACAGTGAAGACAGGGAGTACCCACATTGACAATGGGAAATTACAAGATATCCCATATGACCTCATTGGGTACCGAAAGGTTCACCTAAGGGTTTTACTGCCACCACCAAACTTTCATAGGATTGCGACGTCAGAGGCGTGAACTAGATCATCTCCAATTCAAAAAATTTCATGATGAAATTTGGTTTTCTTTTACCGGAGTTTCCCTTTAACCCTCCAGTATTAGATGGCCGCTATGGGAAGCCTTTATGGCATTGATCTGCACATAGGATGTCCCCTTTCTATGGGCTTACAGTACATTGTATGCATCAGAATTCCTTATTATTTCTGATAACCCTGCTCCTGGAGTGCAGGCAGGTCAGGCTTTGGTTTGATGGCATGCTTGTGGAGTGAGGTCCCAGCTATATATACTTGCACTGTGTCTAATAATAACATACATCTTGCTATTTATGTGGGGAATTCAGAGTGACATCTTAATGATACTGTGCAGATCAGTGCAATGTGTTTTCTACCTATCTACCAGTCTGGATTTCTGCAGGCGTATAAATAGACATGTTTTGTACTCTGCAGCTTTATTAGATGTTTATGTCGTTGTTTGGATCATCTTTTGTTACTTCCCTCCTTAAAGGGGTTTTGCACTTTTAGAAAAAGTTGACCCCAAATGTTTCCAGTAAAATAACAAAATCAGATAGTACTCACCTTCCCTAAGTCCAGCTCTCCACCGCTGCTCCGGTCTCATTATTTTGACTTCAGCGGTGATGTTACATCAACAGCTCACATTACCGCTGCTGCCAATTACTGAGCTCAGTGATTAGCTGCAGTGGTAATGTGAGCTGTCAATGTAACATCACCGCTGAAACCAAAACACTGAGACAGGATTAGGGGTGGAGAGGCGGCGCTGAACCTGGGGTGGGTCAGTACAATCTGATTTTGTTATTTATATGAAAAAAATGTTTGGGATCCACTTCAACCTCTTTAAATTGAAGATCCAGTTTAAAGAGATTTCCTACCATAAGAATCACTGGCATATTGATCAGATTTGCTATTTGTGTCTTATCAAGGGAGGATCTCCAGTGCTGGTTAAGGGGGTTGTCCAAGTAGTGAATCCCTATGTTTCCCCCCCAGTAAAATAATAACACTTATACTCACCTCTGGTGCTGACGGCATTCCAGTGGTGTCAGTACTGGCTCTCCCGGAGATTCCGTGACATTATTATGTCACGTGATCCCTGCCGCCAATCAGCGCTGACTTCATTCTCCTCTCCTATGGATGAATCAAGACATCTAGAGGAAGTGAGAAAGCATCCGCAGCTCCAAATTGCTCTGGATGTCTTGATTCGACCATAGGAGAGGAGAGTGAAGTCAGCGCTGATTGGCCACAGGGATCACGGGACATAATGTCACGAGATCCCTGGGAAAGCCAGTGCCAACACCGCTAGAATGGCACCAGCACCAGAGGTGAGTATAGATGTTATTATTTTACTGGGTGGAAACATAGAGATTCAGAAGAGATTGTCTGAATGGTGGACAACCCCTTTAAGAGGTGTTAGTCACAAGAAGGATCCCCTTCCTTAAGGGAAATGCTTTCCCCTTTGCCATGTTAGGAAACTCCAATATGGCATGATTTAGCATTGAGACTGTGAAGCAAGAAGTTACTCATCTGTAAGTCCAACTGCTGGAATCCCCACTAATGTCTGTGACAAAGGGGCTGTGAAACTCAGACATTATGTGGCTATGTTGCAGTTTCCCACTCAGCACTAGGTAGGCGGTGGTGCCATTTTGGATAGGCATCATCTTAATCATTAGGGTCAGCCTTGACATGTATTTGATATATCACCAGTGCACATGGTGGGATTGCTGACAGCTTTCCTAGTTCATGTTGCCTAATTTTCTTGTTCATATACTGGAACAAATATCTAACCATATCTTTAAGCTTCTGGGCCCCATTGCAAACTTAAAAGAGCCCCTACCCACCATATGCCATTTATAACACTGGTGTTGCTTATATTGCAGCTTAGGTGGAACTCCTACCTTGGCACCTCAGTACCATAATAAGGAGAATAAAAATATTCTACTGATACAAACATGGGGATGTAGAGGAAGAAGTCGGACCTTCCCACGCTTGGTAAAATAGAAGTCAATGGGAGGAAAACCGGTGGGTGCCGTAACTCCAGATGGTGTAGGGCCATGACTCCAGATGGTGTAGGGCCATGACTCCAGATGGTGTGTAGGGCCATGACTCCAGATGGTGTGTAGGGCCATGACTCCAGGTGGTGTAGCGCCTTGACTCCAGGTGGTGTAGGGCCATGACTCCAGGTGGTGTAGGGCCATGACTCCAGGTGGTGTAGGGCCATGACTCCAGGTGGTGTAGGGCCATGACTCCAGGTGGTGTAGGGCCATGACTCCAGGTGGTGTAGCGCCATAACTCCAGGTATTGTAGCGCCATAACTCCAGGTATTGTAGCGCAGCGACAGTAGAAAAGATGAAGAGAGCGGCACATCCACAGGTAAGCTAAAACATGTACTTTTATTTCTTTAAGTCATAAAACCCGACACACAAAGATAAAAAACTGACGCGTTTCTGGCATCACAGACGAGCTTACTCATAGGGCGTCTAGGACACCAGAAACATGGCAGTTTCTTACCTTTTGTGTGTCGGGTTTTATGGCTTAAAGAAATAAAGTACATGTTTTATCTTGCCAACCTTTTCTACAAACATAGGGATGTTGCTGAATGATGGGTCGTTCACAATTGACCAGTTCTATCGTCTTCATTTACCCCGATTACAGCCCATGCTCGTCTTACTATATACAACTGCTTATATACTGTCATTTCCTGCCAATGGAGCTGTCAACACCATGTCTCCTCTCTTATCCAGTGCAAGCTATACCCTTAGAGACCACTTATAGTCTTCATCCCCTGCTTACTGCATGCCTCAATACACCCTCCACCTGCCAAGCTGCAGTGAGGGTCCGAGCTCATAAACCCCCATCAGCATCGTCTTCTGAAATGTCTCTATTGGTGCCCCACTGTCATCCCCATCTTCTTCTTGACAGGCGTAAAAGCATGATTCCCCAGATCTCTGTAGGCCCCCCCAAATCTAGATGAAAGTGGCATCTGCTGCCTGTGCACAGACCAGCCCTGGTTTCTGTGGTATATCAGAGAATATAAAACCCGAGGGTCAGACAGAGTTGTCTCCCGCCCAGATGTGATGAGTATTCCAGCGTTTCACTGGGCATACATCTTGTTGCAGGCGGTTCTTACCATGGAGGATTGTTTGCATTGTGGGCTCTATTGTTCCCATGCATTGCACCACATGTACAGTAGTACTACGACAGAGAAAATGTTGAATGTTGGGTCCATCAGGACGCATGGCTTCAGGACCACAGACAGAACGATTGCTGTTAACGGTTGGATCGTTAGCGCTAATCATTCTGTCTGTGGTCTGTGTGCTGGTGCCCCCCACCTGCCCTGCTCTCGTCATTCCCTGCGCACTCTCCCTCCGCAGTGCTTGCACTCTTCTTTCCTCTCCACTTCACACATCTTCTCCCAGTCTCATCATTGTTGTGTGCTGCTCTTCCTCCATCATTTCTTCCTTTGTAACTTTATCATGTTCTTTTGTTTTCTAGCACTTTTTGCTGGTTGCTGATGGGTCATTTTCGGCTGCCTTTGCCCGTGTCGCTGTGTAGTGTAACACTTGGGCTCTGTTATTCCTGAGCAGTCGTTACCCCCCCACTAGCGCTCTCTCCTTTCTCCCTCGTTCTCTCTCTCCTGTCTATTTATATCTGACTCCTCCTATACTGTTCTATTTCAGTCGCTCTGCTGCAGAGCCTTCCACTTGCAGCCCAGCGTTCACTAGGCAGGAGGGGGAGGGCAGGGTACAGGCCTAACTGAACCTCCCCGCACCTCTGGCACTGGCACCCATTGACCCGCCACCTCCTTCCTTTGGCTATGGATTATCTGTCCTCCGTGGGTGCACTGCGCCCTTTTTAAAGAAGATCCCGAAGCGGCGGAGTTATTGGGAGTTAGGGTGTGCTTTCTTGGGAAGAGGGAGGGGAGGTCGGCTGGTTGTTGGTAGCTGGCAGCAGAGGGGGGTCCGGGAATGTTGCTGGTTCCCAGAGTCCTGGCGCTGCCTGACATGCTGCAGACTATTTATGAGACAGAGCCTTGTGTGTCCTCTGCAGATGGTGTTAAGGGGCGAGAGCCAGCGTTGGAGCTCCTCAGCCGGGCACAGGGGCATGCGATGCCCGCTGCAGGTGAGAAGCATTTCCTTACTCCATTCATAGGGAAACTCATGGCTGTCATCCATTCACATACATCCCCGCGCTCTTCAGTGCCGATTCTACACCTGGACCAAACTCTTACATAGTTTCTGAAGAGATTGCCGTCCACTCAGTTCCATACGGTGACACGGTGGCTTCTCTTGTTACTTCCCAGTCTTACCCTCACTTTACAAAGCTGCCCTAAATATGTCCCAACGATGCGTCCCCATCACTAGTGGACCATGGACCTCCACCATCACCACCGTCCTGCTGATCTCCTGTTACTCCCATCTTCTCACCTTGTGCTCTCCATCTCCCGGGGATCACCGGATCACCCAGTATATTCCCTCTGTACATGGTGGCTGCTGCATACATCATACTCTATTTTTACTGTCACTGCCTCCTCCTTTTGCTCTGTACTGTATCCTCCCTAGACAGCAGCCTTAGTATAGAAGCCGTCACCTGCAATTCTACCTGCTTATATACAGATCCCCTCGCCTTCTAATGCACAGGTATCAGGCAATCGCACATACACCTCTACCCTCCTAATACACAGCCAGATGGACATATACCTACCTATCCTAATACACCGGTGTCATGGCAAACACAGCTCATAGGTGATAAGGAGCACAAACCTCTCCTGCTAATACACCGGACATCATTCCATGTATTACTGCTAATATATAGATATCAGGACATATACCTCCATCCTGATCACAATACATAGGTATAAGGTCTTACACCTCTAATACATTGTATATAGGAATTAAAATGTCAATCCACATCCTACTGCTTGTATACAGGTAACAGGTTCTATTTCTATATCCTCCTCCTAATACAGAGGTATCATGCATTGGTATCCACATAATACAAAGCTATCATACCATATATCCATATATTCCTCCTGATGTACTGGTATCAGATCATATGTCCATATCCTCCACCTAATAAACGTGTGTCAGATCACATACCTGCATACTCCAACTAATACACAGGTACCATCACATACCTGCATACTCCAACTAATACACAGGTACCATCACATACCTACATGCTCCAACTAATACACAGGTACCATCACATACCTACATGCTCCAACTAATACACAGGTACCATCACATACCTGTATACTCCAACTAATACACAGGTACCATCACATACCTACATACTCCAACTAATACACAGGTACCATCACATACCTGTATACTCCAACTAATACACAGGTACCATCACATACCTACATACTCCAACTAATACACAGGTACCATCACATACCTGTATACTCCAACTAATACACAGGTACCATCACATACCTACATACTCCAACTAATACACAGGTACCATCACATACCTACATGCTCCAACTAATACACAGGTACCATCACATACCTGCATACTCCAACTAATACACAGGTACCATCACATACCTGCATACTCCAACTAATACACAGATACCATCACATACCTGCATACTCCAACTAATACACAGGTACCATCACATACCTGCATACTCCAACTAATACACAGGTACCATCACATACCTGCATACTCCAACTAATACACAGGTACCATCACATACCTGTATACTCCAACTAATACACAGGTACCATCACATACCTACATGCTCCAACTAATACACAGGTACCATCACATACCTGCATACTCCAACTAATACACAGGTACCATCACATACCTGCATACTCCAACTAATACACAGGTACCATCACATACCTGCATACTCCAACTAATACACAGGTACCATCACATACCTGTATACTCCAACTAATACACAGGTACCATCACATACCTACATACTCCAACTAATACACAGGTACCATCACATACCTACATGCTCCAACTAATACACAGGTACCATCACATACCTGCATACTCCAACTAATACACAGATACCATCACATACCTGCATACTCCAACTAATACACAGGTACCATCACATACCTGCATACTCCAACTAATACACAGGTACCATCACATACCTGTATACTCCAACTAATACACAGGTACCATCACATACCTACATGTTCCAACTAATACACAGGTACCATCACATACCTGCATACTCCAACTAATACACAGGTACCATCACATACCTACATGCTCGAACTAATACACAGGTACCATCACATACCTGCATACTCCAACTAATACACAGGTACCATCACATACCTGCATACTCCAACTAATACACAGGTACCATCACATACCTGCATACTCCCAACTAATACACAGGTACCATCACATACCTGTATACTCCAACTAATACACAGGTACCATCACATGCCTACATGCTCCAACTAATACACAGGTACCATCACATACCTGCATACTCCAACTAATACACAGGTACCATCACATACCTGCTTACTCCAACTAATACACAGGTACCATCACATACCTACATGCTCCAACTAATACACAGGTACCATCACATACCTGCATACTCCAACTAATACACAGGTACCATCACATACCTGCATACTCCAACTAATACACAGGTACCATCACATACCTGCATACTCCAACTAATACACAGGTACCATCACATACCTGTATACTCCAACTAATACACAGGTACCATCACATACCTACATACTCCAACTAATACACAGGTACCATCACATACCTACATGCTCCAACTAATACACAGGTACCATCACATACCTGCATACTCCAACTAATACACAGATACCATCACATACCTGCATACTCCAACTAATACACAGGTACCATCACATACCTGCATACTCCAACTAATACACAGGTACCATCACATACCTGTATACTCCAACTAATACACAGGTACCATCACATACCTACATGTTCCAACTAATACACAGGTACCATCACATACCTGCATACTCCAACTAATACACAGGTACCATCACATACCTACATGCTCGAACTAATACACAGGTACCATCACATACCTGCATACTCCAACTAATACACAGGTACCATCACATACCTGCATACTCCAACTAATACACAGGTACCATCACATACCTGCATACTCCCAACTAATACACAGGTACCATCACATACCTGTATACTCCAACTAATACACAGGTACCATCACATACCTACATGCTCCAACTAATACACAGGTACCATCACATACCTGCATACTCCAACTAATACACAGGTACCATCACATACCTACATGCTCCAACTAATACACAGGTACCATCACATACCTGTATACTCCAACTAATACACAGGTACCATCACATACCTACATGCTCCAACTAATACACAGGTACCATCACATACCTGTATACTCCAACTAATACACAGGTACCATCACATACTGCCATATCTTTCTTATACATATGTTTCTAAAACTCCATCTCCTTCTAATATAGGGATCATAGCATATACCTATCTCTTTCTGCTGGTGTACAGGTAGCAGATCATAGTCCCATTTTCTCCATGTAATAAAATGTATCAGATAATATACCAATATCCTCATAATACAAAGGTTTCATGACATACACCCTTATCTTTCTCAGACACAGATTTCTGGACATTTACCTCCTAATACAGAGATCATAACATCTATCCATATATTTCTTCTGATGTGCAGATAGTAGATCATATGCCCATGTCCTCTACCTAAGAAATAAGTATCAGATCAGATACCAATATCCTCCAACTAATACAAATGTATGAGATCATTTGCCAATTACTTAATATACAGGTATAAGATCAAACACCAATATCTTCCTCCTTATACATATATACCAGGAAATATAACTCATGCTCCATCCAATACACAGGTATCAGATATACCTATGTCCTACTCATAATAAACAGGTATTACATCATACAGCTATATCCCCCGCCTATTACACAGCTATTATGACATATACCTGTCTACTCCTCCTAATACACAGGTATCCGGTAATGTGTTTTTAATCTTCTTATGATTCAGTAGTATCGGGTCATACATGGTGTAAGACTTGATATAATGTTGATTAGGAGGTGGATGGAGGAATATTTTTGATACATATGTATGGGGAGGACATTGGTATACCATACACCAATATTTTCACAATATATATGTATCATAAAATATACCTCCATCCACCTCCTAATTGTGATATGCCCAAATCATCAGCCAAATACAGAGGTATATGACATACTGCATACCAGTATCTATATTCTTCTCCTAATACACAGGCATCAGGATCTATATTGTACCTCCATTCTCCTGAAGATACAAGGCACATAACTCCTTATACACAGGTATACTCCAGTAACCATATCATCCAGGCGTGATCTCCACCATAGATAATATGACTTGTGTCTTACTTCCCAATTAACTTTTTTTGTTCCAATATAGAGTGTCAGGACACCATCCCTTCCTTCTCTTTATAAAATGACCTCCTAATGCACAGGTAACAGGGGTAAAACAGTATAGATATATAAGTGTCATAATATGTAAGGCTCGCCCCTCCTAATACACATGTACAGACTCCCATGTATCAGAGTCATCATGTGGCTTTCTGTACTGCACTAATACAACGGCACTGTGAAATAAATGATAGGTATGAAGGCATACATGAGCCGCCTCCTCCTTATATACAGGCATATCACCTGTACCTGCCACATAATCCTCATATCCATAAGGATAGCATAAGAAAGCAGAGCATATACACCACCTAATGCACAGGACAGACAGCTGTCACTACCAATGCATGGAAGATATACCCGGGACTACACCTAATGCACAGATCGCAAGAGGAGCAGCAGCATGCATATATATATATATATATATATATATATATATATATACCTATTTCTGCTCTTTATACTTGTGACATTTGTTTATGGATGGATGTATTTCTGTGCCTGCTGTATGTACATCTGCATGTGTATATGCTGTATGTCAGGATTTATACATGTATTAATGTATACATAATTCATGTATGGATGTGTATATTGTGATTGTGTATGGTTATATTAATCTGAGTGTGTGTGTAATATATGTGTGTGTGTATGTACTGTATATATACTTTATGTAAAAATTAATAAGTAATACAAATAAGTATGTGTATTATTCTGTATGCTTATATCAATGTATGTGTATTGCATGTATACATATATATATGCTTCATACAAAATGTTTATGTACTTTACATGTGCACGTATATGTAATACATATATGTATGTGTGTGTTCTTTATATATTCTATATATGTATGTATACTATATAACCATGTTGTTTTTACTTTCATGTCATGTATATATTTGTATGTATTCTGTATGTTTATATGTTTGTGCAGTATATTTATGTATGTCTGCATGTATTAATGTATGAGTAGTGTATGTATCTGTGTATTCCACATCAGCGTGTGTATGTGTACATATGTATATATATATGTGTGTGTGTGTGTGTGCTTTGTATGCATGTGTGTATTGATGTAATGTGTAAACATATTGGTGTATATGTGTATGTTTATTATATGTGCACTGTATGTACCCATGGCTTTATGTATGTGCATTGTATATATGGTGTCTGGATACATTTATCTATGTGTGCTGTATTTATAGATCTACACTTTGTGTGTTTATCATATGTATTTTCACATGTCCACAGTGTATAAATATCGCACATGTATGCAGAATAACAGACGTGTGCTGGAGATTGTGATGTGTGATATCTATATATAATTCCAGCTGTGTATTTTTAGCTGCACTGATGTCTGCAGACAGGAGGAATGCTGCACACATACTGCGCCCCTCTAATCCCCCTCCCCATGCCAGTATGTGTGTATGTGTGCCCAGATGAAATATGAATCCGCCATTCTCCAAATAGGTTAAAAGTGGATTAAAACTGTATTGGTTACAAAAGAAAAATCTATAGTGTGCTCTAGCATTCAACAAATGTGTATTGCAATGAGATATAGAGGTTATAGTTTCTGGTTTTATTACTTAAAGGGGTTGTCCAGTACTCTATATTACCCCCCCAATGTATCCCCCCAGGGCCCCTGAGGATTTTTGTAAATACCTTATGTTGCAGATACTGCCTGTGAGTGGCGCTATCACTGACCGCTCACAGGCATCACGTGACCCCCGCCTGCAGCCGGCTCTGACATCCGCTGATGTCACAACAAATGCTGGCAGCAGCCGGGGGTCTCTGTTTTCCGCGTTCCACCGGTGGTTGCTGGGTTGTGAGCAGGGGTTACCCCCCCACATCACACCCGGCATCCACCGTGCGTTCTGCCTCTCCCTATTCATTGGGAAAGCGTGCGGTAGATGCTGGGTGTGACGCAGGGGGTAACCCCGCCCACAACTCAGCAGCCACCGTCGGGACCCCAATGCTGAGTCACGCCTCACTTATTGTGACATCAGCATGGGGTCACGTGATGCCTGTGAGCGGCCACCGATAGCGCCGCTCACAGGCATTATCAACAGCAGAAGGTATTTACAAAAAGTCTTAGGGCGCGCCAGGGGGATACATTGGGCGGGGGGTAATATAAAGTACTGTACAACTTCTTTAAGGGCTTGCTGTACAGTAAGTGAGCAAGTCTATATACTGTAATACATTGTATATACAGGACTGTGCAAAAGTTTTGGGCAAGTGTGGGAAAATGCTGCAAAGTAAGAATGCTTTAAAAAGTAGAAATGTTAATAGTTTATTTTTGCAATTAACAAAATACAAAGTGAATGAACAAAAGAGAAATCAGAAATCTTAATCAAATCAATATTTGCGGTGACCGCCTTTTGCCTTCAAAACATTTTCAGTTTTTTTTAGGTACACTTGCACACAGTTTTTGATGTAACTCTGCAGGGAGGTTGTACCAAACATCTTGGAGAACTAACCACATATCTTTTATGGATGTAGCCTTGTGGAAATCCTTCTGTCTCTTCCTGTAATCTCAGACAGACTCGATGATGTTGAGATCGGGGCTCTGTGGGGGCCATGTCATCACTTCCAGGACTCTTTGTTCTTCCTTACCCTGAAGATAGATCTTAATGACATTTGCTGTATGTTTGGGGTCATTTTCCTGCTGCAGTATAAATTTGTAGCCAATCAGAAGCCTCCCTGATGGTATTACATTATGGAAAAGTATTTGCCTGTACTTCTCAGCATTGCGGACACAATTAGTCTTGACCAAATTCCCAACTTAATTTTCTGAAATGCAGCACAAAATTTGCAGGAAACCTTCCCATGCTTCATTGATGCCTCCACACACTCAGTATTGTAGCTTTGGTGAACTGCCTTCTGAAGCAGCCAAATATTTCACATTTTGACTCATTGATCCAAAGCACCCGCTGCCATTTTTCTGCACCAGAGTTCCTATGTTTTTGTGCATAGTTGAGTCACTTGGCTTTCTTTCTATATCAAAGGAATGTTTTTTTGGCTGTAATTCTTCCAAGAAGATCACTTCTGGCCAGACTTCTCCGAACAGTAAATGGGTGTAGCTCAGTCCCCCTGGTTGATGCCAGTTCTGACTTGATGGCACTGCTGGACGTCTTCCAATTTAGAAGTGTCTTTCATCTGCTACACTAAGTTTCCTTAGCCATCGCATGCTTCTACAGTCATCAAAGTTGTCCATTTCTTGGTATCTTCAATGCTCAGAAATACAGGTAGATACTTATTCATCATGCAACACCATCTGATTGGGTCCAGATTTATTCTGCATCAGGATAATGACCCCAAACATACAGCCAATGTCATTTAGAACTATGTTCACCGTAAAAAAGAACAAGAAGTCCTGGTAGTGATGATATGGCCCCCACAGAGCCCTGATCTCAACATCATCAACTGCGTGGGATTACATAAAGAGAAAGAAGGATTTGTGTAAGCCTACATCCACAGAAGATCTGTGGCTAGTTCTCCAGGATGTTAGGAACAACCTCCATGCAAGATCCTTCAAAAACTATGTGCACGTACCTGGATGAATTTTCTACTTTAATGCTATTTTGAAGGTAAAAGCTGATCACACCAAATATTGATTTGATTTAGATTTCTCTTTTGTTCATTGACTTTGCATTTTGTTAATTGATAAAAATAAACTATTAAACTCATAATTTTGAAAGCATTCTTACTTTGCAGCATGTTTTTTGCCTTTATGTGTCAATACTTACATGCTAACTTGCAGTTATATCTGCTTAGTAAATCTGCATCCATATCAGACAAACATATAGATATAGGTATACTTGCATGTATATCTGTATATGTATTATCTTAGACATATATTCGGTATATAGGTGTACTTGTATGTATATTCATACCACCCAGTTTTTAAAGATAAGACAGAGGGACACATATTGCAGCAAATTTTATTTATGCTAAGGGTCATTTCACAGTGTGTTTAGTACACGCTCAGTGGCCCCATTGGGACATGTGTCCGAACTCCCCCGTAAATTGAGATTCGGATGTATGCACCGATGGGGTCATAGACTATAGACTATAATGGTGCCGACACAGCAAAAGTGTGCCATTTTCGGGCGTGTACTCCTACTGGAGGTGGACACTCAAACGTTTTAGACTACATCGAGTGTCCGCCTCCAGTAGGCGCACACGCCCGAAAATGATGCATGGCAGAGTGCGCATTCCCTCTGCCGGCACCATTATAGTCTATGGCCCCATCGGCGCATACGCCGGAATCTCATTTTGCGGGAGGTTCGGACATAAGCCCTGACGGGGCCACCGAACGGGTGCCTGAACGCAATGTGAAAGCACCCTAAGCCAGTACCCTAATTTTTTCCTAGACTTTCATATGTGCTAACATAGAATTGCCCTCACACACAGTATAATGCCTCAACACAGCACCCACACATAGTATTATACCTCAACAGCCCTCACATAGTATGATGTCCTCCAAAGTATGAAGCCTCTACAGCTTCTTACACATGGTATAATGCCCCCACAGCTCCCCACACACAGTATGATGCCCCACAGCCATCCACACACAGTGTGATAACCTATATCCACCCACACACATTATGATTTCCCACAACCACTAACACACAGTATCATTCAACCAATATCTGCCACATAGTATGATACCCTTAAAGTGCCCCTAGTCATAGTATGATGCTCTCAGTGCCCCCATATGCAGTATGATGCCTCCCACAGTATGTTTCACCACTGCTTTCCCCCTAACATAGTATGATGCCCTCCTGTGTCCACCAAACAGTATGATGCCACATACGTGTGTCCACACACAGTATAATGCCCCCACATGCAGTATAATGCCCCATAGCCCTCCACACAGTATGCTGCCCACACAGTCCTCCATCAAACACAATATGATGCTGCCACAGCCCCCATACACACAGTATGATGTCCCCACAGCTCCCCCCCCCCCACACACACACAGCACGACACCACCACACAAGAATCCCATTTGTCCTGCTTCTCTGCTGAGCGGGTATCTGTTGCCAGTCACATGACCTGAGAATATCAAATGACCTAAGTTCCCTGCAGGTCCTTCAGTCTATGCCCAGACTGAATGGTAAAGTAGGGAACTGATGGTTCCCTGCTCCACCATTCTATTCAGCTGTACCTGTGTTCTAAGGACACAATACAGTTCAAGTTGAGAAATACCCCTGACCTCCTGAGACAGTTCCCCAAATTTGGCACTGTCCCACTGGATCCGGGATATTTGAGAGGCTTGTTTATATTTGTGTACATAGTATATTAGGCAAAGCCACTTGTACATATACATAACTGTACTTGCTTGTTTATGTATATAGTCCTCTTCCTCTCTGACGAGGCCATGTACATGTGTATCTCTATGGCTGTTATCCTTCCAGTCATGCTCCCCAATTCCCGTGCATTCACACTTTCCACCATCTCACACTCTCTTCATGCAGCTGTTTTTTCTGTCTATATTTAGCTCTGCTTTTCAGAGTGATCACAATGAAAGCGGTAAAAGGTGATTAGCCTGCACCCTACAGGCTTTCTACCTCCTTGTGTCTCCCCCTTTCTTCTTCCTGACATCCCCAATCCATCTCCATAACTGTCTCTTCAGTAAGTTCTATATCTCAGCCGTCACGTGTCTGTTATTATTATGTCATTATAGTCATATCCTTACTGTCACTTTTTCTCATCATTTCATATCTATCATAGCTATTGAATCGAAGTTTGTAAGAGCATTATTAAATTGGGTCACCCTATTGCACAGTGTATGTGTGTATATATATATATATATATATATATATATATATATATATATATATATATATATACACATACATACATACAGGTGCATCTCACTAAATTAGAATATCGTCAAAAAGTTAATTTATTTCAGTTCTTCAATACAAAAAGTGAAGCTCATATATTATATAGAGTCATTACAAACAGAGTGATCTATTTCAAGTGTTTATTTCTGTTAATGTTGATGATTATGGCTTACAGCCAATGAAAACACAAAAGTCATTATCTCAGTAAATTAGAATACTTTATAACATTAACAGAAATAAACACTTGAAATAGAGCACTCTGTTTGTAATGACTCTATATAATATATGAGTTTCACTTTTTGTATTGAAGAACTGAAGTAAATTAACTTTTTGATTATATTCTATATAGTGCTCAGCATAAATGAGTACACCCCAACATTACAGTGTCCATTTTAGGACATGATCAGATATCAAAATCAAACAGCAGAATGATGTCAGTTTGAGGCTTAATACCCTGTCTGAGAACTGATCCTGACAAGTGATTTTGATAAGTGACTTTTACAACTGTAATAATAATAAAAAAAATATTCACTGTTCGCTGATGGGACTTGAACCCAAAACTCTACGTCTAAAAGCCAGTGCACTAACCTGAGCTATAAACTCAGTTGATGTTTGATTCTGATGTTTGATTCTGATGTTTGATTCTGATGTGTGACTTTCTTCACACATCAGAATCACAATGACTTTTAGTCGTCCTGAGTATTTTCATGGTTGATCTCATAAGACAAGAAAAGCTTCCAGTCAGTATCTCTTGACTGGATAGCTTAATGGCAAGGCATGAGCCTCTGAAACTACAATGGCTCAGTTCAAATCCCAATAGTAATGTTATTATTATTTATTTTTTTTTGTAATTATGCCTATTTAGCACACAAACTACAGGGGTGTTTTACTTTTAATATCTGACATTCTGATTGTCATCCTGACGTGTTAAGAGTTTTAGACACGCTGTCTATTTGCATGGTAAATTACATAGCCAAAGTAAATTGGGAGGCACTAATTTACTACATATCTATTTCCAAGTGACTGTACATTTGCATAATTTCTTAAAGGGGTCTAATAATAAAATTTCATTATTGTAAATTTTTCTTTCCATCCACCCAAGAACTAGCTGCAAACTCCCAATTTACTTTGGCTATGTTTTTTACCATGCAAATAGACAGCATGTCTGAAACTCTTAACACGTCAGGATGACAATCAGAATGTTAGATATCGATATTAAAAGTAAAACACCCCTGTAGTTTGTGTGCTAAATAGGCATAATTACAAAAAAAAAATCATCATGGATTTGAACGGAGACACTGTAGTTTCAGAGGCTGATGCCTTACCATTAAGCTATCCAGTCAAGTGATACTGACTGGTAACTTTTCTTGTCTTATGAAAATACTCAGGGTGACTAAAAGTCATTGTGATTCTGATGTGTGAAGAAAGTCACACATCAGACTCACACATCAAAATCAAACATCATTTGAATTTGGCTTGGGGGAGGTATTTTTGAAAGTCCCAATCAGTTTCAGACAAGGTTTGCACTGAAAATCATATAACCAAATAGAACACTTAGCTTTTCTCAACTGAGTTTATAGCTCACTGGTTAGTGCACTGGCTTCTAGATGTAGAGTTTTGGGTTCAAGTCCCATCAGCGAACAGTGAATATTTTTTTATTATTATTACAGTTGTAAAAGTCACTTGTCAGAGTCACTTGTCAGAATCACTTGTGAGGATCACTTGTCAGACAGGGTATTTAGCCTCAAACTGACATCATTCTGATGTTTGAATTTGATATCTGATCATGTCCTAAAATGGACACTGTACAACAGATTTGTCAGAAAACCTTTAGCGTCCTTTCAGAATAAACATTTTCAATGGGATATCATAAAACAAAATACTCCCAAGATTTATTATTTTGTGCACATCAAAAAAAGTAATATTCCTAACAGATTCATTGAAGACCTTGTTGCAAAAATGAGTACACCCCAATGAAAGTTTTAATGGCAAAGCTAAAGTTTAGACTAAAAAATTCTAATTAACAAGAATTCTACCACAGGTAAGTCTAATTATTCATTAAACAGGTGTCCAGCAGACAGTTGACTATAAAAGTGCATTACTTAAAGAAAACCTCTTCCATTTCATGCTGTCAGCTATGGCACCACATGGAAGAGAAATGTCACAAGACCTGAGAAAGAATATTATTTCTTTACACAAGAAAGGTGAAGGCTACAAGAAGCTCTACTTATCAGTCAGAATACTGTGGCAAAAGTGATACAAAAATTGAACAAATATGAAACTATCTAACAGAAGTCCAGGCCGACCACGGAAGTTAACACTTAAACAGAAGCATGTTCTTGTGAGAAGGATGACGAAAATCGACCTAAAAGTTTACTACAGTTAGCTAAAGGAGTAAAAAACCATACTGGGGTGAGTGTTTCCTGTGACACAATACGGTGTATACTGCAGAGGAATGGCAGGCTTGGGTATGGTCCACGAAGGAAGCTTCTCTTAAAGCCCATACACAAAAAAATCCCACCAAAAATTTGCCAGGCTCATGCTGAAAAATATGAGGACTACTGGACTCTAAACCCTGGAGTGATGTTTTTGTAACTGATGGCTTCAAAACTTTATAACGTCACAAAGGTGAGGAATACAAAGAAAAATGCATGGCGCCTACAGTGAAACATGGTGGTGGCAGTGTCCTTATGTGGGCTCAGTGCCCTTGGTAGATGTGCAGTTTTCCAACATGACAATGATCCAAAAGAAACGTATTGCATTGCTGAAGAAGAGCAGGGTAAAAGTGATTCAGTGTCCATGTATGTCTCCTTATCTGAACACAATTAAATACCTGTGGGAATTCTGAAGAGACAAGTTGAGTATCACTCTCTAACCAGCATCCAGGCTCTAAAATAAGTTGTTCTTGAAGAATTGAAAAACATAGGTGCAATATGTCGCCATCTTCATCATTCCATGCCTAGAAGAATTGGTGGTGCCCTTAAATATCATGGAAGTTATACAAAATACTAGATGTAGTTGTTTTTGTTTATTATATTATTAACCTTACTTTCATAATATGGGTTAAAAAATGTTCTATGAAACTCAGTGAGGGGGTGTACTAATTTATGCTGAGCACTGCATACTTAACTGGTTTTGATCCCTGTATTTTACTCCAGAGCTGTATTTACAATTCCACTGTTTATTAGAAACAGTCAAACTTACACATTCATCTAGGGGTTGTCCCAGTAGATGGCCACGCCCAATGGACAGCCATATCACTAGACGGGGTGTGGCTTTACTCCATACTAGACGAGCTCTGACCGGGAATATGCATAACGCATACGTACCCACCGGTCCCGGCTCACAAACCGGCAAATCCTTGCAGCGCACAGTGCCTGCGCTGGGGGGATTCATAAGTCTGCAGTCACACAAAGTGACTGCAGACTTATCAATTTAGACTGGACAACCCTATTAAAGGGAACTGTCACCAGGTTTTTTCTACCCCATCTGAGAGCAGTATGACGTAAGGGCAGAGATCCCGATCCCAGCGATGTGTCACTTACTGGGCTGCTTGCTGTGGTTTGAATAAAGTCACAGTTTATCTGCTGAAGATCTAGCAGGTACCTGAATGCTGAGCTTTGTCTAACCTCGCCCACGCCACTGATTGGCAGCTTTCTGCCCAAGTACAGTGTAGACTGTAGCATCGGCGTCTCTGCCTCCTGCCGGGTAGAGACGCCGTTCACCTCACCGCCGCGGTCCTGGTCTGGCATCCTCCCGCTTCCCTGCTGCTGTGGCGCGCACCACGAGTAGCTTCCCAGGCTCTGTGCTTAGGGCGTGCGCATGCTCCCTCCCTCTTAAAGAGGCCGCGCGCGCCATCCTATAGAGTCCCCGGCCAATGGGCGGAGGACTGCCCCTGTATAAGGCACCTCCTCCAAAATGGAGGTGCCTGTGCAAGGTTGTTGTTCTGTGTGCTAACACTTGCTTCAGCCCTCAGGTCCCGCTGCCTGTCAGTCCTTCTCGCCAGTCTGTCTACAGTCCAGCCTGTGAGCCTGTCTATAGTTCTGCCCGCCAGCCTGCTTTCCTGGAAGCACCTGCCAGTTACCTGTCATGCCTACCAGCCTGCTTACCAGGAAGCATCTGTCTGTTACCAGTAGTCCCCCCAACATGCCTACCTGGAGCACCTGCCAGTTACCTATCGTGCCCGCCAGCCAGCCTACCTGGAGCACCTACCTGTTAGCTGTCGTGCCCGCCAGCTCGCCTACCCGGAGCACCCGTCTGGCTATCTGCCGAACCAGCCAGCTTATCTACCAGGACCACCCGTCAGCCTTCCTGCCGTGCTCATCCGCTGTATCTGACCCGTGGGAGCCACCTGCTCTCACACAACGTCGGTCCCAGAGTGGCACCTGGTCCCCCTGCTCGGTCCCTCCCTGGTTCACAGAGTCGATTGAGCCGCCGTGCGACCTTGGTCAGGCCGAGTAGGCACTTAGTCACGCCCCTCTGGTCCGTCCTTGCACGGAAGCAAAGAGGTTCCACCACCCGGACTCGTAACAGTTTGCACAGGCCATGGAACCCGGTGGCCCCCAGGCTCCTTCACTCTCTGACCTGTACCAGGAGGTCTCACGTCAGAGATCCCAACAGGAAACTATCCTGTCCTATCTGTGGTGTGTCAGCTCTCGCCTGGACACGCTGTTCACCCCGTCTGTGTCCGTCTCTAGCCTAGCGGCACCCGCTCCAGCGGCACCTCAATCTACTGGTGCTATGGCACCCAGCTCTGGACCCCGGCTCTCTGCACCTCCACGTTTTGCTGGTGACCCCTTCTTATGTCGGGGCTTCCTAAATCAGTGCACGCTGCAAATTGAACTCCTGGCACATCAGTTCCCCTCCGACCGGGCCAAGGTGGCGTTCATCATGTCTTACCTCACCAGGGAGGCATTGGCATGGCTAAACCCTCTGTGGGAGAGAGGGGATCCCCTGGTGTCCGATCTTACGGCTTTCCACACTGCCTTCCGGAAGGTCTTCGATGAGCCCGGACGAAAATCTTCCACTGCCTCCTCACTTCTCCGTCTCCGCCAAGGGAGTCTCACCGTTGGCCAGTATGCCATACATTTCCGAACCCTCGCATCTGAGCTTGCCTGGAACAACGAGGCCCTGGTGTCCACCTTCTGCGAGGGTCTTTCTGGACGAATCAATGATGAGCTAGCCGGTCGTGACATCCCTTCCACCCTGGACGACCTGGTGTCATTAGCTACCCGGGTTGACATCCGTTTTCTGGAACGTGCCAAGGAGACTACCCGGGAGAGAAGATTTCCGCGGCTCGATCTTGTATTCCAAAAGCCTGCCACTCAATCAGCAATTCCCCGGGCATGTTCGCCTGAGCCCATGCAAATTGACCAAACCAAGATGGTCAAGTCTCACCAGTAGACGCGCCGAGCCGAGGAGAGTTGCTTCTACTGTGGCAGTAATGAACATCTGATCCCTTCCTGCCCGGTGAAGCCGGGAAACTCCAGTGTCTAGGACCGCTTGGAGCGGTCGTCCTAGGCAAGAATAAATCCTCTCCGTCCTTGACGCTGTCTGTTTCTATTTCCAGTGGTGAGACCCGCTTCTTCGAGATTGCCCATCTGGATTCCGGAACCGCTGGGAATCTCATTAAACAGGCTGTTGTGGAGCGGTATCAGATTCCTACTGTACGTCTGGCTGAACCGTTGGCGGTTGCCTCCGTGGATGGGAGGCTTCTTCCGGAGACCATCTTGCTCGTCACAGAGTCTGTAACCCTTCAGGTGGGAATGCTGCACTCAGAGAAGATCTCCTTTCATGTGCTGTCCGGTCGCTCTCAACTCCTCTTGCTTGGTCTACCCTGGTTACAAAGCCTGTCCTGAATTGGAGATCTGGTGAAGTGCTCCGTTGGGGTCAGGAATGCCATGAGTCCTGTCTGGTTCCGGTTTGTCCTGCTCGACCCCCATCTACTCCGGCTAATCTACTTGGTCTGCCAGCACCCTACTGGTCCTATGCGGACGTCTTCGACAAGAAGGAAGCTGAGACACTACCACCTCATAGGCCGTATGATTGCCCCATCGACCTGGTACCTGGTGCTTCTCCTCCCCGCGGGCTTATCTACCGCTTGTCGCTGGCTGAGACCCGGGCCATGTCTGAGTATATAGAGGAGAATCTTGCTAGGGGATTTATCCAGAAATCCACCTCTCCGGCTGGAGCAGGATTCTTCTTCGTCAAGAAGAAAGACGGCTCTCTACGTCCCTGTATCGATTACAGGGGTCTTAACCAGATTACCATAAAAAATAAGTACCCCCTGCCTCTCATCTCGGAGCTGTTTGACCGCCTCAAAGGCGCGAAGATCTTCACCAAGCTTAATCTTCGTGGGGCGTACAATTTTGTCCGGATCCGCCAGGGAGACGAGTGGAAGACGGCATTCAACACCCGGGACAGTCACTACGAATACCGCGTAATGCCCTTTGGTCTCTGTAATGCTCCAGCCGTCTTCCAGGAGCTAGTTAACGACATCTTCCGTGATCTCCTGTATTTTTGCGTGGTGGTGTACCTGGACGATATCTTGGTCTTCTCTCCGAATCTACCCTCACACCGGAGAGATGTTCGTCAGGTTTTGCTAAGGCTCCAGCAGAATCGCCTATACGCTAAATTCGAGAAATGCCTCTTTGAGCAGACCTCTCTACCATTCTTGGGCTATATTATCTCCGAGACTGGTCTGTGGATGGATCCAGAGAAGGTCTCTGCCGTCTTAATGTGGCCCCGACCGGAGGGGTTGAATGTGATTCAGCGATTCCTGGGCTTCACAAATTACTACCGTCTCTTAATTCCTCATTTCTCCTCCCGGACTGCTCCCATCTCCGTGCTCACCCTTAAAGGAGCAAATCCCAGGGAATGGACTTCCGAAGCGGAGGAGGCCTTTGTCTCCCTAAAACAAGCCTTCTCCTCCCCTCCTGTGCTACACCATACAGATTGCAACAGACAGTTCTTCCTGGAGGTTGATGCATCCTCCTCCGGAGCCGGAGCGGTGCTCACCCAGAAATCCTCGTCCGGAAGAATGGTAGCCTGCGGCTTCTTCTCCAAACTCTTCTCCTCGTCCGAGCGCAACTACTCCATAGGAGATCGTGAGCTGCTGGCCATCAAATTAGCGCTGGAGGAGTGGCGCTACTTGCTGGAGGGGGCTCTGCACCCGGTGGTCATCTACACTGACCACAAAAACCTGGCTTATTTGCAGAACGCCCAAAGATTAAATCCACGTTAGGCCAGGTGGTCTCTATTCTTTGCCCGGTTCTGCTTCACTCTGCATTACCGCCCGGCGGACAAGAACATTAAAGCTGACGCTCTTTCCCGCTCATTCCTGTCTTCCGATCAAGAGGAGGAGCCTCTACATATCATCGACCCCTCCAAAGTAATGACTGTTGCTCCGTTTGACCTGTCTCGCCTTCCACCCGGTAAGACCTTTGTAGCGGTTCAGGATCGTAAGAAGGTTCTACTCTGGGGTCATTCTTCCAAACTAGCTGGTTATGCTGGCCAGAGGAAGACCCTTCTGCTTATCGCCCGACATTACTGGTGGCCTTCTCTACGCAAGGATGTTGCAGACTTCGTCGCGGCTTGTTCCTCCTGTGCCCGTAACAGGGTTCCCAGGCACCTTCCATCTGGCCATCTCCTTCCTCTTCCCGTACCTTCCGCTCCGTGGCAACGTATTGCAATGGACTTCATTACGGATCTCCCTGTTTCTGCCAGTTGTACTGTCATTTGGGTGGTCGCTGACCGCTTTTCTAAAATGGCCCACTTCATCCCTCTGCCTGGTCTCCCGTCTGCATCGGTGCTGGCTAAGGACTTCATCCATCATATTTTTCGTCTCCACTGCCTCCACATTGTGTCTGATCGCGGGGTTCAGTTCACTTCGCGCTTCTGGAGAGCTACGTGTAAGCTGCTGGATGTCTCCTTGGATTTCTCCTCTGCTTATCATCCTCAGTCCAATGGTCAAGTGGAACGTATAAACCAGGTCCTTACCAGCTTTCTTCGGCTCTTTGTCAACGCTCACCATAACGATTAGGTTCAGCTCCTGCCCTGGGCCGAGTTCTCCTATAATAACCATGAGAGCGAGTTGTCTTCTAAATCCCCGTTCTTTGTGGTCTACGGTCAACACCTCCGGATTTCTTTTCCAGTCTTCTCTTCTGTGGACAATCCTGCCGCGGAGTCTCTGGTCAGCGAATTTTCAGCTATTTGGGAAGACACTAGATCTGCACTTCTTCAGTCCTCCGAGCATATGAAGAAACATGCTGATAAGAGACGTCTGGATCCGCCTCAATTCCGTCCGGGAGACCAGGTCTGGCTTTCCTCCAAATATGTTCGTCTCAAGATACCTTCCTATAAGTTGGGTCCGCGGTTCATCGGTCCGTTCGAGGTTCTTAACCAAATCAATCCCGTGGCTTACAAGCTGAAACTCCCGGTCACCTTACAGATTCCCAACACCTTTCATGTATCCCTCCTCAAACCTGTTGTCCTTAATTCTTTCTCTGACGATCCAGGTTCCGCTCCAGCTCCAGTCTCTGCTGAGGACGTCTTTGAGGTAGAAAACATTTTGGCCACCAAGAGGGTAAGAGGAGAGACTTTCTTTCTTGTGGATTGGAAGGGGTTTGGCCCTGAGGAGAGGTATTGGGAACCCAGGGAGAACATTTATGCCCCTCATCTTCTTAAAAAATTTCTTGCGGGCCTTAAGAAGAGGGGGCGTAAAGGGGGGGGGTACTGTAGCCGCCGTTCCCCTTACCGCTGCGGTCCAGGTCCAGCATCTTCCCGCTCCCCTGCTGCTTTGGCGCACACCGCGTGTAGCTTCCCGGGCTCTGTGCTTATGGCGCGCGCTCCCTCCCTCTTAAAGGGGTCACGCGCGCCGTCCTATAGAGTCCCCGGCCGATGGCCGGAGGACTGCCCCTATATTAGGCACCTCCTCCAAAATGGAGTTGCCTGTGCAAGGTGGTTGTTCTGCGTGCTAACACTTGCTTCAGCCCTCAGGTCCCGCTGCCTGTCAGTCCTGCTCTCCAGTTTGTCTACAGTCCAGCCCGCCAGCCTGTCTATAGTTCTGCCCGCCAGCCTGCTTTCCTAGAAGCACCTGCCAGTTACCTGTCGTGCCCACCAGCCTGCTTACCAGGAAGCATCTGTCTGTTACCAGTAGTGCCTGCCAGCCTGCCTACCTGGAGCACCTGCCAGTTACCTGTAGTGCCCGCCAGCATGCCTACCTGGAGCACCTGCCAGTTACCTGTCATGCCCGCCAGCCAGCCTACCTGGAGCACCTACCTGTTAGCTGTCGTGCCCGCCAGCTCGCCTACCCGGAGCACCTGTCTGGCTATCTGCCGAACCAGCCAGCTTATCTACCCGGACGACCCATCAGCCTTCCTGATGTGCTCATCCGCTGTTCCAGTCAGTTCCTGCCATCTGACCCGTGGGAGCCACCTGCTCTCACACAAGGTCGGTCCCAGAGTGGCACCTGGTCCCCCTGCTCGGTCCCTCCCTGGTTCACAGAGTCGATTGAGCCGCCGTGCGACCTTGGTCAGGCCGAGTAGGCACTTAGTCACACCCCTCTGGTCCCTCCTTGCACCGAAGCACAGAGGTTCCACCACCCCGACTCGTAACATAGAAAGAAAGCTGCCAATCAGTGGTGGGGACAGGGTTATACAGCGCTCATGAATATGGAGGACTACCTGGCAGCAGGTTTATTAGTCCTTTAATGATAATCTCCTGCTGATAAAATAGTGATTTTTATTAAAACAAGAGCAAGCATCCCAGTTAGTGACACATCACTGGAATCAATCTCTCTGTCTCTACATTATGCTGCTCTCAAATTAGGTGGCAAAAACCTGGTGACAGATTCCCTTTAAAGAAGTTTTCTGATTATGTTGACTTATCCTCGGGTCAAATATCAGATCAATGGGGGTCTTACACAGGGCCCCCCACCCCTTCTATCAGCTATTATTAACTATTATTAACTTGACCAGATGTAATCAGTGTACAGAGCTGTACTGATAATTTCAGCTCAGCTCCTATTCAGTTGTATAGGCATGGCAATGGTTACTGCACAGTGAAGGAGCAGTGTTGTTCTGCTCTATCCACTGTTTACATTCTTCTGGAGCTCAAAACATCTGATCTTGGGAGTATCAGGTGTCAGACCCCCACCGATCTGATATTGATGACCTAAGTCATCAATATCATAAGGCTCCACATCCCATTTACCAGATTACCTGAACTTCTAGAATGCAGAGGGCATTTGCTTAAAGGGATTGTCCAGTCAAAAGTGATAAGTCTGCAGTCACTCTGTGTGACTGCAGACTTATGAATCCCCCCAGTGCAGGCACTGTGCACTGCGGGGATTCGCTAGTATGAGACCCGGGACTAGAGGCTATGTATACGTTATACATACCCCCGGCCATTCAGCGCCGCCTGGCTTCATACACTTGTATGGAGTGAGGCCACACCGCATCTAGTGACGCAGATGGCCAGTGGGCGCGTCCGACTAGAAGACGCGGCCTCACCCAATGCAAGTGTATGGAGAGCGAGGCCGCGCCCACTGGCCGGGGGTATATATAATGTATACATGCCCTCCGTTACTGGGTCTCATACCGCCGAATCCCCGCAGTGCACAGTGCCTGCGCTGGGGGGATTCATAAGTGCAGTCACACCGAGTGACTGCAGACTTATCACTTTTGACCGGACAACCCCTTTAATTAGATATTGTACAGCTTGCTATGTAAAGTGCAGTTTCCGTAATGCAGAATAAGCTCTGTTCATTAAGCAAACAAGGATTTTTTGCGATTTCAGCTCTAAAGCTTTCAGAATTTTTTTTGTAGGTTTATCTTATGTCTCATACAATCAGTTGAACATGATTTTATGCAGGTTAAAAATGTGATGTTAGAAGGGGGTGGGTGGACACAAAATGTTTAACACCCCAAAAGGGGTGAAGTTCTCCTTGTGGAAAGTGCCAAATTGGTGTAGGGAGACTTAAAGGCTATGCAATGCTCCCTTGGCTATGCAATTTGCCTCTTCAGAGAGGAAGAGGACTAAAATTCTAGTACTTCTTATTGGAAGTAGTAATCCTAAACGTCAATATCATACCCTTTAAAGAGCCTTGCCACATAACTTAGGATAAGAAGCTGAACTAGTTCTCCTGCATTGCACTGATGAGGAGCAAACATCAGTAAACAACTGTATGCAAATGGAGTTTCTAGTTTGGCTTCTTATTCTAAGCCAGATGGAAAAGTTTGTTAAAGAATCGATATTGACTGTTAGGATTGCTGCTTTCAGTAGGTGGCAGGAGAGTTCCTGACTGTTTCCTCTCTTAAGAGGCTTTGCACCCCAAAATGAAGAATGCTATTGGGTCTTCAAAGCCAAGGGATGAGATTTATACGAATTATATTCAATTTTGGGATCTGCACCTATCAGACTTTATGTGACATACTGTGGATATGCCATTATTGTGGCTATGTCTTTAAAGCTGTCTTCCCATCACATGCATTATAGTATGAATGTGTGATCCATGGGGGTTGCTGAGATCCCCATTGATCTTGAAAATGGAGTTTTCGTGTCTCACTTTCCATCAGAGCGGTGGCCACGGATGCGTAGTCTGCTTCCGGTATTTAGGACATACGGAGCAGAGTTTCTTCCATATATTACATTTATACCTGTGCACTGGTGAATCAGTGGGGTCCCACTGGTCAAACCCCCATATAATTGTAGAATATCCAATTAATATGCAATAATTATGGTTATTGGCTATTGTATCTTGCTATATGGTCAAATTGGATCCAGTAATAGTATCCATATAGACAGTCCATGTACAATCTTCGATTCCTGGTCAAGTTATGCCAAATTGTACCAAATTATACACTTTTAAAAAAGACGCAAATTCCATAGTTTCACTAAGAAAACCAATAATTGCCTTTAACTCATTACATACAAGTAGGCAAAGCTGAAATACTAATTTATTCATGGCCACCTACTATCCGTTGGTTCAAACATAGGTTTCATTGCTTCTCACAGATGAACTAGTTTTGTTGGTCATAATAATCAATCAGAGCTCAGCTTTCATTCCCTTAACTGATCTGCTAGAAAGAAAGCTGTGCTGTGATTGGTTGCTATGGGACAGGTTTAATAAGTTTCCCCCATTGTGTTATAAATGGTCTGTCTTAGTCAATTCACTTTCCTAGTACCTAATGCTACATAGAGGGGCGTGAAGAGGTTATTTTAAAGGGCAAGTGTGGCTAAAATCTTCATCCTAAATAAAATATAGATTTGTCCTATGATGTCATCGCTTTAGAACTTCAGCAGGTTCCAGTGACATCATTTTTGGCTGGCTTAGCTCAATAGTCCCTACCATGTTCTCTTATGGATTCAAAACTGTACACAAAACAAATGTAGAAAAGTTCCATTGATCCACTAATCGCTAATTGATCCAGTCATTGAGTATAACAGCCTTGCCAAGCAATAGGCCAATATACCTATTCTGACATTAGAGGTGGTATACTAGTACACAACATGGGGGGACGGGAGTTATAACTGGACCTTATCATTTTCCTCATGCTAATGACCCCTCCTCCACTTCCGGTCACCCAACCTTCCAACTGTTATGGTAATGATGTTTGGCCTTATTAACGTGAATAGGGCTGAACTGTAATACCAGACATAACCTATGGATGGGGGTGGCACTGTTTTTGCTCATTAGGCTTTTACTAGCATCTAGGCCATTGTGCTCCTTGGTGGCACCTTCTCTGACCATCTACCATTCATCTCTTCCAAACAGTGGAGGTCACCCCTCTCCTCTCTGCAGCAGTACCCTCTCCAAGCAGCCTCCCCCCAAGTCCCGGGGAGTTGAGGCAAGAGCCACGGGCAGCAAGTGGTCCCGGAGTGCCCATGGACACCTTGAGTCGGGAACAGCAACTTCAGCAGCAACTTCTTCTCCTGAAACAACAGCAGCAGCTTCAGAAGCAACTTCTTTTTGCCGAATTCCAAAAGCAACATGAAAACCTGACAAGACAGCATGAGGTCCAGATCCAAAAACACCTCAAGGTGGGACATCTTGTTCTGGAGGTCACACATTGACCTCATCATATGTCAAACATTTTACCTCACTCGTCTCATTAACATTGGTTTTGCTGATTTCTCCAGCCACTGCTCTAGTGAATGCTACCATTGATTCCTTCCACCAGTCACAAACAATAACCTTTTTCATCATCCTTTATATGTTTTTGCTGTTCTTCGTAGGCTCTTTTCTTGTTACCATAGTGGTTTTTTTCCTTTTATTCATTCCTTATTCCATTCACCACAAAGACATAATCTGTCCCACTAGTAGCACATGACGTCTGTTCTCTTCATTTCAGAGTCATCTACTGCTCATTAAACCGCATCCAGAGTTTTCATGTAATCCTCATTTACAATGGGGATGTGTAAGAAATTTAAAGGACTTGGCTGGAAAGTGAACTTCAAGTCTTCCACCTTTTTATAAAAGTCCTTGAGTTGATTTAAAGAGATTCTTCACTTTACGAAATTCCTACTTGTTAGAAACGTCCCCTGACAATAAACCAATAATAAAGCGTCCTCCTGCTGTACCCCCAAAGGTTAGCAATAGTCTGCAAAGAAACTAAATGCCACCATGGGAAAAATTAAGCCTTACACAGTGCCTGGTAAAAAGGGATATTTTTGGCGCAGATGCCAAAACTTGAGGTAATCTGGTTAATATATGTGGGCTGTTAACTAGGATATCAGTTCAATTTCCAGTATTGAAATGTTTCTCCACGGATCACAGTTTTCTTGACACGTGATGCATTCTTTGTTTTCAATCTCCTTACTAAGTCTTATCATATTCTTATCATGGCCATACACATTATAGAAATGTCACTCGAACATTTTTGACTGGATCAACCAACTAGTTATATATAGGGGTTTCCTGACCTTCTCCCAACCATAGATGGAGAAGGACAGAAGATTGGGCATGTGGGCGTTAATTATACCCAATTCTTTCTTCTCTAAGGAGTTAAGCTACTGAAAGAGTTGTCAGGTGCCCACCTTATTCTACTCTTCCAATTAAGACAACATTTGCCAAACATGAATGTGTATGAGGGATAGGAAGAAATAGTTGTTGGCTGAGTGAGTACCCACTCGACTGACATGTATTAAAGGTGTATGACCACTACATTTTTCCCATGGTAAGTTCAACGTGATTCTTACTGTTCCTGTTGTCCACATGCAGCAACAGCAGGAGATCCTAGCGGCCAAGAGACAGCAAGAGTTAGAGCAACAGAGGAAACGAGAAAGGCAAAGACAGGAGGAAGCTGAGAAACAGAGGCTGGAACAGCAGCTCCTTATACTGAGGAACAAGGAGAAGAGCAAAGAAAGTAAGAGAAACGTGATGTCCAGAGGTGGAAGGGAATGTAGCTGTGATGTACAGACTGTTTAGACTGCTCGTGTTGTGGTGGCCTTTAACTGGTTATGTCCTTCCAAGGTGCCATAGCCAGCACAGAGGTGAAGTTGAAGCTTCAGGAATTTCTGCTCAGCAAATCTAAGGAGGTACCAGGGAGTGCCAACCATTCCATCTTACAGCACCCCAAATGTTGGTGAGTCTAGACATTTTCAGCATCCGCAGTTCTATAAACTGTTTGTATTTGTTCAGGAGTGAAGCAAACCTTTGTCAAATTACCAAATTGGAACCCTTCACAGGCCCATCTTGTTTGTAGACAGAAAGAACGGGCTGACCATCAGGCAAGTTGCCTGTTGTATTGTACTTTTTCAATGTAGTATTGCAAAGTCCAGAAACCCATGGAGAAGGGTAACTAGGTCGACTTGAGCTCATCTCTCATCTCAACAAACGTCATGGTGACCTAGGTCCTAGCTGTTTGTAAGAAAAAAAAAAACAAAACTTACAAAATTTCATCTGCCATCTTGGTGTCTCACCACTTTGGTTCTTTTTTTCAGGGGAACTCACCACACCTCACTGGACCACAGTTCCCCGCCTCAGGCTGGGTCACCAGCTACACCTCCTTCTTACAAAATGCCTCTTCTAGGAACCTGCGATGGTCGAGATGACTTTCCCCTCCGCAAAACTGGTAACTTGTCTCATAATACTTCCATTTTTTTGTTCAAATATTTTTTTTGTATTTTAATAGTATACGAAAACAATAGTAGAAATCAACTCCAACAGCCCATCCCATCCTGCCCCCCATATCAGGTTTCACCCCATTTGAGAAAACAATCTCATAAATATGAAAATAACTACTCATATAAGTCTGTCATGTTATGTTTACATCACTTCTTTGGGCCAGAGACAGTCATTCTTTTCAATATTAAAACGTTTAATAAAGCAGTATACAATCTCTAACTAGATGGAAAGGGGCAAGCCCCGACTTATCGAGCCATTGAGCCCATGAAGCCTCATGTTTACCAGTTGTATATGTCTTACAATGAATACCTTTCTCCATTGAAATAAGCCAATTGACCTTGTCAACAAATTCTCGTTTGGTGGAAGTTCCAGTATTCACTGTTAAGTAATAAGCTTTCGAGGCACATATAACATATGTCCTACTGGTGTTTTGTGTGCTTCAGAAGCATGAAGGTCTTCAACATATGTTGGGCAGAACCTAACATATGAAATATTATATCCCTTGAGTTCCTTCCATTTTTCTATTTTATGATCTTATGCAATCATCTGGGGTTAAGGACTATAAGAATATACTATATGGCAGGGAACAGTCTACTCATAGATCATGTTACCATTACTATAAAGGGTGCAAGGTTTGCAGTTATGTCCCATGCCATGCAGCGTGTAATGTTTTGAATGTTTTCTAAATGCTTCTTTTCCCCATATAGCCTCTGAACCAAACTTGAAAGTTCGTTCACGGTTAAAGCAGAAGGTTGCAGAACGGCGCAGTAGTCCTCTTCTCCGTAGGAAGGATGGAACCGTGATCAGTGCTTTTAAAAAGAGAGCAATTGAGATTCAGGGTATCCATCAAATTTCCTTAATTTCACATTCAAATTTCCAAACCATCTTGTATTATACCGCCTCTCTTCACTCATAGATAAGCAACAGGCCCCAAGGACTCGTCAGTGATCTATTTTTTTACCCTTCCAGTTTCCTCTGTATGTAGTAGTGCCCCCGGGTCAGGACCCAGCTCTCCAAACAGCTCCAATAGTGCCATCTCTGAGAATGGACTGACGGGGAGTGTGCCCAATATTCCTAGTGAGGTAAGTGTTCTTTGTCTAGTAGACCTAAAAAGGTCATCAATAATTAATTAGTGGGTGTTTAACTCCCAGCTCCCTTGCCAATCATCTGTATAGAGGGGCTGCAGCAGTCCAGTGCCTGGTGCCACAGCTCAGTCCCATTCATTGAAATGGATGCAGTAATATAGGATAAGACTGATAACTGTGTTATATTTCATGCTCATCTCCAGATGCTTCCCCAGCAGAGAGTTCTCACACTGGATGGAACGGGAGGTCCTTTAGGGCTATACACATCCCCTTCACTACCCAATATCTGCCTGCAGGGAAGCGCCAGCAACCTCAGTGTGAGTACCTCTTTCAAAGGATAGAAAAGTTGGAAGTTTATCAACCTGAGACAATTTAAAAGAGGAGACAGCAAAAGAAACATTGTAATGGAGGATGATATGTTTGTATTACCTCTATAATCTTTTTTTTAGGGCCAGTTCACCCCTCAGGAAGGAACAGAGCGCCAAAGCCTACGGCCTGGTGGAGCTTTCCTCAACACCAACTCACTCTCTACCCTGGATGGTGGGGAGATAAGTTTAGGGGCTCCTTCCCTTTTGCAACATGTACTATTATTGGAGCAAGCCAGGCAGCAGAGCGCCCTTATAACAGGTTATTATCTCTTTTAGGGCTTATCCTCACTTTTCCTTAATTTTTCCCCATTTATTGCCAACTTCTTCTTGGAGAGATGATTTTTCCTGGATTGCATACTTGATTGATTTATGGTTTCCAATATACTTTTTGCTTCTGCTTTAGTCCCACTACACGGTCAGTCACCCCTCGTGGGGGGAGAACTTGTGTCCACTTCTCTTCGCACAGTTACAAAGGGCCAACGACATCGTCCCCTCAGCCGCACACAGTCCTCGCCTCTACCACAAAGCCCACAGGCCCTCCAGCAACTGGTCCTTCAACACCAGCATTATCTTGACCAACAACAGATTAGCAAAGTAAGTAGGGATGTTCAGAGATTGGTCTTTAGCTCAAATCCTAGTTGGTTCCAATGTTGATAAATGTCTTATTATCTTGTAGACAGTTGAAGGAATACGTCCACCTCTAACCCATCCTGAAGAAACAGAGGAGGAACTGACAGAACAAGATGGGGGTGAGAGGTGCCGTGCCATCTTCACCTTGGATGGAGAAACAGAGAGCGAAGAAACACAAGAAGAAGAAGATGGAGCAGAGGATGAGGAGGATGACAGTGAAGAAGGACCGACCAACGGTGCAGAACATGCATTTAAAAAGGTAAGAATTTGCTTTAAAATGGTATAAGTGTGGAACAAGACGTCTAGAAGTGTGCACTTCTCATATTGTGATAACTACATTGAGGAGGACTTCTTTGCCCAACACAAATTTTGGTGTGATCTGGAAATTCCAGTAGAACAATGAAATAATAGATCACATGGAAAAGACACTGACATCTACAGGGTCAAATGTCCTAAGTTTCACATTTCCCCCCAATAATCTAATAAAGGAGGAGTGCTCTGACACTTCGTGGATAACTTCTGAATTCTTAGGCTATGTGCCCACGATGCAGAAATGCTCCGGATTTTTTCCTGAGCGTTTCTGCATCTCCCTGGCAGAAAAAAAGCATGTGGATTGTACATGCGTTTTTCCTGCCAGGGACAAGCGGATGTGAAGCGTTCTTCACATGCATTTCCGCATGCGGGTTGACAAGCGCTTTCCAAGCTATTTTAGCATCACTTAGAAAGTGCTTGACAACTTGGTCACACTATATAAATCCATGCAAACGGCATGGATTGATATAGTGTGACAGTAAAGAATAGTAAAAAATAAAAAAATAAATATATACTTACCTTCTGATGGCCCCCGGTGTCTTGATTCGATCCGTCCTGGCTGCCGGCAGCTCGCGGTACACTGAAGGGCCTGCCGACATCAGCGTCGCGTGACCCGTCACCTGACGTCGGCGCAGGTCCTTCAGTCCACCGCGATCTGCCGGCAAGCGAAGACAAGCACACCGGGGGCCATCAGAAGGTAAGTATAATATTTATTTTATTCTTTTTTTTACAGGTTCTATGGTACCCGGGTCTGGAGGAGAGTCTCCTCTTCTCCAAACCCGGGTACCATCCGCACATTGAAATGCTTGGATTCCGCATGTACAGATGCAGTGATGCGGATTCCATGCGTTCCAATGCAAGTCAATGGCGGCGAAAACGCAGCGCTTACGCAAAATAATTAGTAGTGCTGTGTTTTTTTCCGCAATGATAATCCGCAGCGGAAATTTCCACAGCATGTGCACAGCACATGCGGATTATCATTGGGGAACATGGCAGACCTTCTACCAAGCGTTTTTTAAGCGTTTCTGCAGTGGAATTGCTGCTGCGGAAACGCTTAAACGCATCGTGGGCACACAGCCTTTAAGGCACTTTTCAATTTTCCAAGGATATTTTGGTTTAGAGAAATAATCACGTATGCTCTTTGACACCTGGCACTCCCACTTCTCAGTGGCATCCCAACACCTGGGACCCCCACAGTTCAATGGCATCCCCGTTTACAGCACCAAGCCCATAACATGGAGACACTGTGTAAGACAGGCAGAGAAAGGACCAAATAATCCAGTACAAAGATGGTTAAAGGGAACCTATCACATGATTTATCCTGCTGAAACTATGAGCTTCATGAATCAGAGCTGGTGCGTTTCAGACAGAAAATACTTTAATTGTTCGGCTATGGACCATAGCTAGAAACACGACTAGTCCGGCTCCACCCGTGGGCCGGCCTTACCCAGCGCTGCTAGAGGTGATCGATAGGTCTCTCGCTATGGGAGAGACTACCCACAACGGCAATGGGAGAAACTTGATCTTTCAAGTATATTTTCTCTGAAACGCCGGAGTATTTCAGAGGAAAGTGTGCCTGACTGCGTTGTGCATCGAGGCTCTGAATCATGCTGCCCGTGAAGCCTGAATCAGGTGACAGGTTCCCTTTAAATATACAGGAATCCCTAGGAAACTGTATTAACTAGTGCCAAATATCAATCATTAATAAAAGGCTAGGATGGCATCATCCATGCACAGACGCATGTATATGGGCAACTCTATACGATATTCTTAGTGGCCACCATACTTAGTAAAGTTTTTTTCATGTATCAAGTTAGAGATAAGCGGGGACTATCGTAGCGGGCATGTAGATGGAGGAAGACGAGATCATAGCCGTAGGCCAAATGACCATTCTACTGACAGCTACTGTGTGTGTATGGTCCATACAGATGATCCCGGACGCTCGGCGCAGATTAGGTCAGTCTGTGACACTAGTGATGAGACAAAGGAATGGAGATCATCCAGATGAGCTCTGCAGTTGCAGAGCAGGCGGAGGAATGCTCTGCGGGAGGTGATGTTTGCAGTATGTAAGCCTTGTGTTTTGATGTCAGAGCACACAATTCATTGATGAGGAGAGCGGAGTATGACTCATTCATTAATGACTCACTCACCGCCTTCTTTCCTGTGACTCAGACTCTTCTAACCCCCCCATCCTTTGACCTGCTGTGAAAGGCATAGGGGGCTGCAGGTACCCGGAGGGAAGGGGAGTTATTTAGATGGAGGGTGAAGGCAGATTTTGTTTGTGAATGAAAAATGCTGCATTCACACAATGATATGCATCAGCAGCTGGAACCACACAATGCAGGGAGACCGGCTGAGCTCTGCTACATCGGATTGTTTACAGAGTACAGACCTCACTTACTCCTTAATGTCTGGTTACCCCCCCAGACCTGTATATTCAGGTGTGTACAGTGTACAGTTAACCCCAATGTCCCACTACTTCCAGGAAGCTGAAACATGGAGAGTTGTTTGGGAAGGTCCTCATAATTGAGAGCTGGTGGTCAGGAGACTAAAATATGAGGAGCTGATTCGGGAGAGCAGAGTAAAGGCGTTGACATTAGATGACCGTCTGATTACACAAGATGGGATAGTGCCATGATGCAAAATGCCCTAGGTGTGCGATTGATGAGGCACATTTGATGCATATGATGTAGGATTGTAGACAGATAGGCCCATTTTGGAATGAGGTCATATCCTTCATAGAAAGGGTGTATGGAGCGAAATTGTTAACAGATCCCCGTATATGTATATTGGGATTATTTGAAGTTGGAGTGGATCCCGACTTGCCCCTATTCATAGGTATCTCTTGTATCTTATTTCAAGCACGTAAACTTCTTGCATGTTACTGGTTAGACACACAACCTCCATCTATGGGAGAGCTGCAACGAAGGATAAATAATATAATCTGGTTGGAAAGAGGAGACTATCATAAGCGTAACTCTATTCGCAAATTTGAAAAGATATGGAGTCCTTGGTTGGATACTCCAGGGCTGCCCACAAATCTTCTAATTAGAGATAGAATATTAACGATGCTATCCCTTAATTGTTAGTCCTCTTTTTTCCTTCTTCTGCCCCCTTCTACGAATTTTATGCTCCGTTATTCTAGAACTGCTCTGGCTGTCTCTGGAATGTTGGGATTTGGGTTTAGGGTGGGTTAGTGAATTGAAGTTGAGATACTTTGTTTATGCTTTATACCATGGAATTACCATGTCATTTATGTTATTTGAAAGATGGAAAATTTGTATTTGGAGTTTTTCGATAAAATGATTTGATTTAAAAAAAAAAAAAAAAAAAGAGATGACCATCTGATCTGTATGGGGTTTCCCAACTCTTCCCCGACATATTAGTTCTGGGATCAGGTATTTCAAAGCCTTTCATTTTTGTTTTCAATGGAAGTGTCTGACAGCGGCTTTCATCTGTCTCCGCATTAAAAACTTATGAACGTTGTGCTGAGCTAAAAGCTCCTGTGTATGGGGGAATCGGGAGACATAGCTGATGGGCAAATGAATGTTGTGTATGCCCAGCTTAAGCCAATGCCCGTTACCTCTGACAATGACATCTCCTGAAGGAGTGCCCCATCCATCTCTTCCACAACATCCTCTGTTGAGGAGGAGTCAAGAGACCCTTACAACAGAATGTCTGCCGGTCCTGCAGAACTTAGAGGATTGGGGTGATTTACTTATGTATGGGGGCCTGTAAAATCACTTGTGGTCAGGTAGATGAGATATCAGCTTCTTTCAGTGTAAGGACCTTGCTGAAAGCTTGTGAGATATGTAGTGTGGTATGGCAGGGTCCTCAGACTAAAGAGCTTGCTATTACCAGTGATTTCTGTTCCATCAGTGGTCAGGTAGCTATGATTTGAGGTGCTTTTTGCAGGGTCTTCACTCTGGAAACCTGTGGTCAACGGGCCAGAAAGCAAAGCTATATGGGAGTCCTTACACTGGAGAGCTAGTGGCTGCTAGTACATCTCTGCCCTTAGTGGTGAAAGAGCTGAGACATGAGAATCTTTTGGTAAGATCCTTGTAGTGGAAACCTTGTGGTCCACTGGAATTAGGAAGCTGAGATATGGGGAGTAGTTTATCAAGGACCTTACATCATAGAGTTTTTGGTCAACAGTAATTTTCTTTCAATAGTTTTTTGTCAGATATGAGGAACAAGATTTTTGTTCTGAAAGGCTTGTGGTCCACAGGGCTTAGGAAGCTGAGATTTGGTGAGTCATATAAACCTCGTAGTGGAGAAATAGTACGCCATTCATCTTCTTTCCCTATTGAACACAGCTGTTATATTTAAGATTTAGTTGTAAGAGTGCTTAAGAACCCTGCCGTTTTCATCTGGTTCTCATTAAGCATGATATCATTTTTCTAAATCATGGCCGAAGATACCAGTCAGGTAAAAAAAACTGATGACCACCAGTATGAAGACCCTGTCAAACAACTCCCTGGATCTCAGCAGCTTCAAATCAGTTTCCCACTGCCTCAAGGTTGGTCATATCTACATTGTTAGGTTATGGTTACAGAAGTCTCGTGATCGTTCTACCATTGATGCCAGTGTTCCCCATGTGGTCACTTGTAATATACATTTTCCTATGGGCATATTTGCTGTATTTGCATTGAAAATTTGCAGATTTGACTTAAATGTCATGATTCACTTTCTATTGCATCATACGCCACAATTAATATTCTGAAAACTGCAGTGCCTTATGACACGGTTTTTATCATTTGGTATATTGGGTAAAATGGTGTTTGTTTTTGAGGTGCTGCCTCTCCCACTGGTTACTATGTAACTGCAGCCATGGAGGACCTCTGCTGGTCTATGTGGGTACTGCTTTCTGAATTTCAGAGCACATATGTGCTTGACCACCATGTGTATTTTGAGATTAAAGTTCATTTTCTCTCTACTATTTCTTGGAGATATAGAAAACTTTCAGTGGCCTCTCTGGGATTCACATATTGAAATGTAGCCACATTTTAGCCAAAGTGTATCCATCAGGCCGATTATGTGGCTAATGGGTTGCTATGCCATGTAGCATTGGACTATGGCACCAGCAGTGTCTTATTGGATATCAAAAGTTTTTCTCCAACTCCGTCCATAGATTCAGTACTGCCTAATAGAGGGGTAGACCTGTGGGTGCCACCTTCTCAGAAGATCTCAGCCTTGAAAACAGGGAAGCCCCAGCAAGGAAAGCTTAGTGGAGGGGAATAAGATGAGTGTAGTTGGCTGAAGACAAAGCCGAGTGTTTATTTTTTGGGAAGAGATTGACTTTTAGTATTGTTCTGCATTTTCTAACTTTTCAGACAGGTACGAGACTGTCCACGGCGTTCTTCAATCCAATGGCAGAGCAGGAAGGCTGCTGTGTATTGGGAATTTATGCCCCACTGCTTTAGATTTCATTGTTTGATATTGCGATATGTTATTAACCATTTAAATATTGGATCAACCCTTCTTATGTCGCTGATCTCAGGCTGTTGTTGCGCCTCTTACAGATGTTTCCGGACACCCTCCCTCTGTATCAAGGTTCCCTGCCTCATTCAGCTTTAAGTCGCACACAGTCTTCTCCTGCAGCTCCGCTCACCGCCCTCAGCTCTGAGCCACGACGCAGAGCTCTCAGCAGCACAGGTATGCCAGTCCGCACAAATAGAACACTGGAGGGCTCCCCCTAGACCCTGGAAAGGGAACTTATAGACTAGATAATACAATTCAAGTCTTATTAGAGGATATGAATGTCATAGAAGGGTCTTCCTTTCAGAATCTCTCTCTTCTGCTCTGAAAGACTTTGTGTCTAGTAATTACACAAGTACCTTTAATTTAAAGGGTTATCCCCTATCCATCAGGATAGGGGATAACTTGCTGGTCGTGTAAGACCCCTAGCAATTTCAATGAGACAACAATGAGATTGGGGCTCAGGAACCCAGAGAACATGGATCTACAGCCCCATCTTGAATGGAATGAAGGAGCATATGCTCAACCTCCACTTCATCCATTGCCTATTGGACAGCCAGTGAAAGCTGATACAGTACTTGGCTATTTTCCCCAGTCCCACTAACAATGAATAGATTGGAAGCCGAATATGCCCACCCCTTCTCCCTTCAAGACAGGACTGCAAAGCCCTATTCAGTTCTTGGGGTTCCAGGTCCCAATCTCAGGATCGCTGGAGGACCTAAATGTTGGAGCCCCAGCGACTTGTGATTTTGGGAAAAACACTTTAAAAGTAATCTATCAACAAGTTTTAGCCATCTAATCTGAGAGCAACATAATGTAAAGACAGAGACTCTGATTCCAGCAATGTGTCACTCACTAAGCTCCCTGTTGTATTTTTGATCAAAATCATTGTTTTATAATCAGGAGATTATCACCAGAGGACTAGCAAACCTTTTGCCACGTAGTCCTCTATATTCATGAACTCTGTATAACTCAACTCTCACCACTGATTAGCAGCTGTCTGCCTATGCACAGTATACACAGAAAGCTGTCAATCAGTGGTGTGGGTAGAAGTTATACAGAGCTTAGTATTCAGAGGTCTGGTATATCTGCAGCAGATAAAACAGTGATTTTATCAAAATTTCAGTAATCTGAACAGTAAGTGACACATTGCTGAAGTCAGGGTCTCTGCCCCTAAAACATGCGTCTCTGAGCACCATGTCATACTACATTTCTCCTGTAGTAGCCATTGCAGGATTAACGTGCCATCCATCCACAGCTTCACCCAGTGATCACTGCTGATTCCTGGAGGTTTTAGCTGCTGAGTCTTCTGTGGTCAATTGAGCTGTTAGAAAAGTGGTTACACATTTATGTTGCAGCCCCTTTAAGGGGACAGGCTGTATTGCTCGTGAGAGGATCGCATCACAATCCTCGGACTGGCCCGGCACCTCTCCTGACCTGAGCCTGACAGCTGCATAGAAATACATCAATCTTTCACGCTCAGGTCAGGAGAGGTGCCGGACCAGTCCGAGGATTGTGATGCGATCCTTGCATGAGAAATACGGCCACCTGTCTGCTCCCTAACAGTTATTCTTTTGCACAAAAGGGGGATAGTTCTCAAAGCCAGATGACATGTTGCCTCCATAGCTCCTTTGTGGCTTGTATCCTTGCTCACCAGAGCAGTCTAACCACTCATCAGAAACCAGTGACATCATGAGGGCATGGAGAAGACAATAGCTTATTACTTGAAGGCAATGACTAATTCTAATGAATAGTAGAATTCCTGACTAATTATTGTGGATAGTGTAGAGGATTGATAACATGTCACACTTTTTCTACCCAGTCATCGATCTCATCACTGCTTTTTCCACTCCAGTAAATCTGAATAGACAACTAACATATAATTTTATGAAAATCAAAGGTTCTGGTAATTCCACTTATGCATTGGGTTTGGCACAGGAGAGGGCACATAACTAGTGATGTACATGAAGGGGGCTGGCTCATTTCAGTAGCTAAGCCATTCTTTGTCTATGCATTAGCCAAGAGAAGGGGACTGGGTTTACCTAGTTCAAATATATTTTTCTCCAGTCTCAGAAGTAGTCATGTTTAGCATAGATAGGACAGGATCACTTCATAATTAGGAAGATTTTACCACTGCTAGCCAATAAAGAGATTTTTCACGTTGGTATGGCAGTGGTTGTATGATACCACTCCTACATATAGAATCCACTGCTCTTCCTAAAACTTCATGTGAGACATATAAGAAGGTTGTCCACATTATGCATCGCTTTTTCATTAGAACGACCCAAAATAATGTCATCCCTGTGGTCGCCAGCAATAAGCTGTAATCTGCAAGGGAACCTGGTGGTAAGTACCACAAGGGCAATGCATTTCTCAGTGCCCGGTGAAATCAGTGGGCTTTCCATGTAATGCATGGAGATTCTAGGTCCTTTACAAAAAGGGGAGACCTGGTAGCTGCTATTTGTTCCAGATAATTGATAAGAACGAATGAGGACCCCCTGTATATTTAATCCAAATATGAGATTTAAAAGTTGGTTCAGGTTTGTTTTCCTCTTCAGGTTTAGTCTACGACACTCTGATGCTGAAACACCAGTGCACTTGTGGGGACACCAATAACCACCCAGAACATGCCGGGAGAATACAGAGCATCTGGTCCCGTCTACAGGAGACTGGGCTACTAAACAAATGCCAGGTGATTCATGTGACTGTTAATATGGCTGGGTAGGATCTAATAATCACACAGAGGGGTGGCATGGGATGGCTCACAGATTGATGTATGTAGCTGATGGTGAGACGTGTCTGCACAAGTGTGTATATATGGTTGGCACTGAGCTTATAGAGATATTTTAGTGGCAATCATTGGGGTTATATAGACTAAGAGTGACACGATGTCCCTCTCACAGCGCGTGCGGGGCAGGAAGGCCACGCTGGACGAGATTCAGACGGTACATACAGAGCATCACACCCTCCTGTACGGGACAAGCCCACAAAGCCGCCACAAACTGGAGAGCAAGAACCTGCTGGGTGAGGGGCTGAAGACATAGCTACTGGCTGGGAATCAAGATGGAGTAGTAAAATTTAGAGCTGGGTAAAAAAGTAAAATTTTGGGGAGGGCAAAAAAAAACAACAAAAATAAGGGGTTGAGGGTGGGTGATTTGATGCAAAGAAGGGGATAATAATCCTACATAAGGGACTTAGATGGACGGTGCACGAGAGCACCAAAAGTGTATCTCATCTACATGAAATCTCTATAGAACATAGTAATGGTGGGTCACACTTCTTGTTTTCCTCTTGTTATAATCTCAATATCTCCAACCTTCTTTTTCAATCATCCAATAGGACCACTCTCCCAGAAGATGTATGCAGTGCTCCCCTGTGGTGGCATCGGGGTAAGTTCTGGCACATTCTCATTTTTGGCCATTTAGTAGATTTACAATCACTATAGCAGTAAACACCCATCTACCATGTACTGATTTCCCTTTTATGGACCCTACTCCAGTGTCCTCCACTTTATTCATTATTACAGGTGGATAGTGACACAGTATGGAACGAGCTCCATTCTCCACCGGCAGTAAGAACAGCTGTAGGATCTTTGCTTGAATTGACATTTAAAGTTGCGTCTGGAGAACTGAAAGTAAGTCACAAATGCACAATATTATTCTATAGGGGTACTATGCTGTGTTATCCACCACTGAACTACATTCTTTGCAATCCCATAGAATGGATTTGCTGTAATCCGTCCACCAGGACATCATGCAGAAGAGTCCGTTGCTATGTGAGTATCGTGAGAATGGTCTAGAATAGATAATGGTTCAGCTAACAACATTGGGCCCCAAACTCATTCGTTTAGAATATGACCTAAAATGGGAACTGTACTTTTAACAAACTTTGCATAAATCAATAGTTTAGGCGACTAAAAGAAACTTTGCAATATATGTTATCAGTGAAATTTGCTTCCTCCTCTACTTATGAGACATTTCTCCCCCTCCTCCCAAACTCACCAGATGGATTACCAGCACAGTGAGGTGTCAGGTTACACTTTTTATGGAAATAGGATGGGGAAGGAGTGAGGAACAAAGTGAAGAAACAGGCAGGGGGGGACACAGAAAGATTGTGCAGAGCTTTCTAACAAGTCTTTTACTTCACTACAGTGCTGGATTCACATGCACACACCTCAGTGTATAACATTGTATAATAGCTGTATATCATTACCCATACTGATGCTTATTTCTGTGTGTTAAGTAAGGAATGAAGAGCAGGAATTCCTCTCTTGTGTGCTTTGTATAAGAGATCATAGTACTCAATTTTCTCCCACCATCTCAGAATCTGTTACACATTAGATTATAGAGCTTGCAGGGTGGAAACTATTGAACATTCAGGATGCAAGTCATAGTGTCCAAAAATAGTGTTATTCATCATATACACACACATCACAGCTTATTCTTAAAAGTTACTTTTGAAGATACGGTTACCCTTTAAAATAAGCCCTGTGCCTAACCGTCACACTGGCAAAATGATGTACATGTGGGAAAACCGTAAGTTGACCATAGACTGCTTTTCAAGTCTCTAATATGGCTCACTGACCTTATACCCCTGTGTTTGTGATCCAGGGGATTCTGTTTTTTTAACTCTGTAGCCATTGCTGCCAAACTTCTCCGTCAAAAGATGAACGTGGGTCGGATCCTCATAGTCGACTGGGTGAGTTGCCAAAATTGCAAAAATATAACCAGCCATTATTTATAAAATAAGTGACTCTGATTTAACTCTTCTAATCCTGTTTATAGGATATTCACCATGGCAATGGAACCCAACAAGCCTTTTACAGTGACCCCAATGTCCTGTATGTGTCTCTCCACCGTTATGACGATGGGAACTTTTTTCCTGGCAGTGGTTCTCCAGAGGAGGTGAGTCCCATTGACTTGGAGGGGCTCCAGGCCATGATTCATGGTATCAAATATGTATGCATATTATGTTTCTGTATTTAACAGGTGGGTGCCGGTTGTGGAGTTGGATTTAATGTGAATATTGCATGGACAGGGGGAGTGGAGCCACCTGTAGGGGATGCGGAGTACCTGGCTGCTTTTAGGTATTGTGTTAAACCCTATATGTATTCTTATTTTCCTCCAGTGTAAGTTGCACACTTTAGTTCTGCAAGCCATTGCTGCTATCCATTAATGGGACTGGTTGACCAATCATGGTAACCTTATCTAGATCAATGTCTTTTTATCTATAAGGTTTATATTTCTAGAGGTCACGTGTCTCCAAGGCCATCATTATGGTCATTGGTGAGCAGACCTGCCACCTCTTCGACCCTCTTCTAAGTTGTACTCCATTAGCCACATTAGGGAATTGTCAAGAACACTAAAGCAGAGAGACCAATGAGGGACGATAACGAAACGAGTTGAACTTTTAATTTTTATTTTGTAAATTGACCTATCAATAGTATTTAACATGTTTTGTCTGTCTTCCCAGGTTGGTGGTCATGCCTATAGCCCAGGAGTTCGCCCCAGATCTTGTCTTAGTCTCAGCTGGGTTTGATGCAGTGGAGGGGCACCAAAGCCCACTTGGAGGCTACTCTGTTACAGCAAAATGTAAGCATGAATGTAACAAAAATTATAAAAACCACTAATATGTGCGTTTCTAAGCCAGGGCTTATGATGAAGAACCTGGATTAGAGAACATCAAGAAAAAATACCAATTAAGTCATTCAGTAAATTTGATCTTATGTCTGCTTTATTTTGAAATAGCCCATAATTTTTGACTTGTGTGCTGTCGGGAAGATCACCACAGATGGTTATTTATGATCTATGTCCTTCTGATCTCAGTAATAGACAACGTAATATGATCCAATAGTTATTTTAGATAATGATTAGCCACATGAGACACTTGTGGCTTTAGATGAAGACCACATTGTATGGCAACTATATACACTGTGAAAATGAATTATTTCTATGTATGGTGTAGTAGCTGTATTGTTGGTGGTTACACCATTGTGCCACTAGTTCACCATGGTCTGGGTAAGTGTTGTAATTGCTGCCTCTACAACATTTCCAGCTATGGCACTGGTGATCTACCCAACCTAAGACCAGTGTAAAACTTGATTAATCTAGTCCACGTTGGTGATCATTTTTCATGTATAATCCTACTTAGAATTTTTTTCATCGGTCATGTTCATTACAGACCAAAAATGGAGATCAGAGGCTTGTAGCACAGTAGTAAGCAGCGTTATTGAATTTTATACGCTCCTCTAAATTACATCAATGCCTCCATTTTGTCTGCGTGCCACTTAGGTTTTGGACACCTCACCACACAGTTGAAGACTCTGGCAGGAGGTAGGGTTGTCATGGCATTAGAAGGAGGACACGACTTAACTGCCATCTGTGATGCCTCTGAGGCTTGTGTGTCAGCCCTTCTGGGAATGGAGGTGAGAACGGGATGGTGGAAGATCATGAGATATGGTGATAGGAGCCTTATTCATGCTAACTGGTATGTTCTTGCTCCATAGCCGGCGCCATTTGATAACAGCGTTCTGCAGCAGAGACCAAGTGCCAATGCAGTGACCACTCTAGAAAGAGTCATTACTATCCAGAGTAAGTGCTAGCTATCAATCACTAGTAGGACCGCTCACTGGACTCCTATACACACAGACACCAGGGATTTCAATTAATAACATACAAGTTATTCTGAATATTTTCCAACAAACCCATATATCATTCTGTTCAGCTTCTCCTTCTCTGTACCACAGTGTTCACAGATAAAACTGCTTGTACAACAGGACAGGTTTCCTTTAAGGACTGTGAGCTTTTCGTTTTCTGGTTTCATTTTTCCTACCCTTCATCCAAGAGCCAGAACTATTTTTATTTTTCCACTCACATATCTGTGTGAAGGCTTGATTTTTTGGATTTTTGCGGGACGAGTTATAGTTTAGAATGATGCCATACATTTCAAGAGATAATTCTACTAAAGAGAAAATAAAATTCCAAGTGGAGGTGGAATTGATAAATAACCGCCGTTCGTTGGTTTTTTGTTTTAGGCTACGTTCCCACAGTGAGTATTTGCTGAGTTTTTGATGTTGCAGATTTTCTACACCTATTAGCTAAACTGCATTTTTCATTTAGTTTTTATCACATTTTTTTCAGCCGCAGTTTTTGTCTCTTTTTTGGTATGTAATTTTGCTTTGTTTTGGATACTTTCTGTTATTTAGCTTAGGTAAAACTTTATGGATTAAGTCATGTGCGGAATTATATGCATTAGGCTATGTGCCCACGATGCAGAAAATTTTCTTGCCAGTCAAAAACACTTGCGGATTTTACACGCGTTTTTGACGCGTTTTTACATGCGGTTTTGGCTTGCGTTTTTCAAATGCATTGGGACCTCAAATCCGCATGCAGAAACGCACAAATAATGGACATGCTGCAGATTTTTCCGCTGCAGAAAAATCCGCAGCATGGGCACAGAACATTGGGGATCATGGGGCACGGATTACCAAGCGTTTTTAAAGCGTTTCTGCTGCGGAAATTCCGCATCAAAAACGCTTGAAAAACGCATAGTGGGCACACAGCCTTATAATGCAATTCCATTGCAGAAACGCAATAAAATCGCATGTGCGGTTTTTATTTGCTTTTCCTCATCTCATTTAAGTCTATGGGGAAAACATGCAAATTATAATACCGCAAGATAAATTGACCTGTTGCAGATTTCGAAAATATACCGCAGGTCAGTTTATGCCGCATAAAAAAGCACAGTGGGCATGAGATTTATATAAATCCCATTCACTATAATGCACTATGTTTTTTTTGCTCAGTAAAAATAAGTAACGTCAAAAATACTCATCATGGGAACTCAGTGTTGTATGATGGCATTTTTTTGCATGGCGAGCTGAATTTTTTATTTGTACCAATTTGGGGTCCATATGACCTTTCAGTTCCTATTCCATTTTTTGGGGGAGGTGACATGACCAAAAATTAGTAATTTTTTTTAGATTTGCTATTTGCTTTATAGGAAAAGGGAAGTGATTTAAGCTGATATCATTTTTTTATATATATTTTTAATAGCTTTTTACATTTGTTAGACATGAACCTGAAATCAATTTATTGGGTATGCAATACACTGCAATACTATAGTATTGTGATTTACTGTATAATCACCAGTCTCATGAAGCCTAGTCAATGGCTGGGCTTCATAGAAATAACAACTTAGCAGATATGGGGCCTGGTAGATCCTCAATTGCCATGACAGCCCATCAGCACACTGCAATTAAGTCATTGGGGGGGGAAATGCCCTTGGAAGTGATTACCATTTCCTAACCCCCAATTCAGGTTCTGGCTGTATCATGCAGCTGGCACCCATGCTGTATAGAGCAGGCTCTGTTTCTGAGCCCGCACCATATAGTGATGCTACACTTCTGCTGAACATCTATGGCTGGTATTACCATGCAGTTAATAAGCATAGCATCGTTATTGCATTACTGTGGAAAGAGAAGAGTGAATCTCTTTAGTATCTCCTTCATGCAAATGGATATACATAAATTTTAAGTGGGAAGTAATTCCACATTTTGACGTACAGTACATATATAGCTCAAAGGGTTTGAGGGGAGCTGAATTTAAAAGTTTTACTGGGAGGGCAGCTATGATAAAAAATGAATGCATTATTATATGGATATCATAGCTGCTGGAGTACATACGTTGAAAATTAATCTCTTAATGGCTGTATATTTCTGATATTATGATGGGGATATTGTGAGTCCAGCTATAGAAAGAAAATAGCATGAGTCCACTTACATACAGTCTCCGCTCACACAGTGTCACTGACAAGTGCAGCTTATACTGAGCAATGAGAGATCTCAGCAGCGGGGAGGAGGGACACTGATCAATCGGGCTAGGTGGGCGATGATTGATTTCAAACATTCCGGAAGTATTAAACTGTCATTTTGATGTGAATTTTATCAGGTCTAAGAAATCTATGTCATAATGTATACAGTTTGCATTATAAAATCTCCAATGTTTATTCTTTTTTTTTTAATAAGGGGAAGTGTAACCATATGTTACTCTGTTTTTTAATGGCTTTCATGATGTTTGATAGATTAATAAATAATGTGTTAATTGTATAGTTTGGCCCATTACGATTGCGGCAATAGTAGTTATATATCGTTTATTTTATTTTTTTATATTATACAATATTTTGTACAACAAAAGGTTTTTTTACTTTGAATTTTTTTTATAAGGACATTAAACTGCTCTGCGTAATAACTTTGTGAGCAACTCTCCTTTGGTAAAAACCATAGAAATTAGCATCTTTGGAGGCTCATATCTCTGGAACTCTATTGCAGATTTAAAAAAGAAAAAAATATATACTACTCAGGGAAGCAGTGTGAATAAAATAAGAGCAAAATCTGGCCACTTTTGACCTGGTGACAGATTCTCTTTTATGGTCTAATGGATCCATCATTAAACTGTTGGAATTAAAAAAAATATATTTTTTATTTTCCATAGGCAAGCACTGGAGTTCCTTAAAAAACATTGCTCTAAGCCACTCCTTCTTGGAAGCACAACGAGGTGAGGTGGAGGATGCAGAAACCGTTAGCGCATTGGCATCATTATCCGTAGATACAGAGCAAAGTAATACAGACTGTATCTCCAGGTAAAAAAACCCAGTGACATGTGGCATTTATTACACAAAAATATTTTTAAAGGGTTATTTGGTCTCCGAAGAAAAGTCTGCAGTCACTACATGTGACTGCAGACCGCTGAATTGTGGCAGTGTGTGATGCACACACTGTCATGATTACATTTTATACCCTTTGCGTGTGGGCAGTCACGTGACTTCGTACATGCAGTATACATACTTGTGGTCACATGCTGACTAGTCTCACCCAACTCCTCTCAATAGAAGAGAATTAAGAGAAGCGCTGGAGTCTAGTCGGCATGTGACCGCAAGGGGGCTGTGACACTATACGCATCATTTACTGTCACAATTTGGCAATATGCAGTGACATTGAGTAACTACACACTTTTCTTTTGAGACCAGACCACTCCTTTAACCACTTCGCGCCAGAGCCTGTTTTTGCCTTCGTGACCGGGCCAATTTTTTCAATTCTGACCACTGTCACTTTATGAGGTAATTACTCTGGAACGCTTCAACGGATCCCCCTGATTCTGAGATTGTTTTTTTGTGACATATTGTACTTCATGATAGTGGTAAAATTTCTTCGATATCACTTGCGTTTATTTGTGAAAACATCGGAAATTTGGCGAAAATTTTGAAAATTTTGCAATTTTCAAACTTTGAATTTTCATGCCCTTTAATCCGAGAGATATATCACACAAAATAGTTAATGAATAACATTTCCCACATGTCTACTTCACATCAGCACAATTTTGGAACCAAAATTTTTTTCTATTAGGAAGCTATAAGGGTTAAAAGTTGACCAGCGATTTCTCATTTTTACAACAAAATTTACAAAAACATTTTTTTAGGGACCACATCTTATTTGAAGTGACTTTGAGGAGCCTTTATGACAGAAAATACCCAAAAGTGATACCATTCTAAAAACTGCACCCCTCAAGGTGCTCAAAACCACATTCAAGAAGTTTATTAACCCTTCAGGTGCTTCACAGGAATTTTTGGAATGTGGAAGAAAACAATGAACATTTAACTTTTTTTCACAAAACTGCTATTTTAGCCTCAAATTTTTAATTTTCACAAGGGCAGCCAGAAAAAATGGACCCCAAAATGTGTTGTGCAATTTCTCCTGAGCACGCTGATACCCCATATGTGGTGCAAAGCCACTGTTTGGGCGCACGGCATGGCTCGGAAGGTAAGGAGCGCCATTTGACTTTTGGAATGGAAATTTGACTGGAATCGATAGCGGACGCCATGTTGCATTTGGAGAGCCCCTGAGGTGCCTAAACAGAGGAAACCCCCAACAAGTCACCCCATTTTGGAAACTAGACCCCTCAAGGAACTTATCTAGATGTGTGGTGAGCACCTTGAACCCCCAGGGGCTTCACACAATTTTATAATGTTGAAGGGTGAAAATAAAAAAACACATTTTTAACACAAAACTGCTACTTTAGCCTCAAATTTTTAATTTTCACAAGGGCAGCCAGAAAAAATGGACCCCAAAATGTGTTGTGCAATTTCTGCTGAGCACGCTGATACCCCATATGTGGTGCAAAGCCACTGTTTGGGCGCACGGCATGGCTCGGAAGGTAAGGAGCGCCATTTGACTTTTGGAATGGAAATTTGACTGGAATCGATAGCGGACGCCATGTTGCATTTGGAGAGCCCCTGAGGTGCCTAAACAGAGGAAACCCCCAACAAGTCACCCCATTTTGGAAACTAGACCCCTCAAGGAACTTATCTAGATGTGTGGTGAGCACCTTGAACCCCCAGGGGCTTCACACAATTTTATAATGTTGAAGGGTGAAAATAAAAAAACACATTTTTAACACAAAACTGCTACTTTAGCCTCAAATTTTTAATTTTCACAAGGGCAGCCAGAAAAAATGGACCCCAAAATGTGTTGTGCAATTTCTCCTGAGCACGCTGATACCCCATATGTGGTGCAAAGCCACTGTTTTGGCGCACGGCATGGCTCGGAAGGTAAGGAGCGCCATTTGACTTTTGGAATGGAAATTTGACTGGAATCGATAGCGGACGCCATGTTGCATTTGGAGAGCCCCTGAGGTGCCTAAACAGAGGAAACCCCCAACAAGTCACGCCATTTTGGAAACTAGACCCCTCAAGGAACTTATCTAGATGTGTGGTGAGCACCTTGAACCCCCAGGGGCTTCACACAATTTTATAATGTTGAAGGGTGAAAATAAAAAAACACATTTTTAACACAAAACTGCTACTTTAGCCTCAAATTTTTAATTTTCACAAGGGCAGCCAGAAAAATTGGACCCCAAAATGTGTTGTGCAATTTCTCCTGAGCACGCTGATACCCCATATGTGGTGCAAAGCCACTGTTTGGGCGCACGGCATGGCTCGGAAGGTAAGGAGCGCCATTTGACTTTTGGAATGGAAATTTGACTGGAATGGATAGCGGACGCCATGTTGCATTTGGAGAGCCCCTGAGGTGCCTAAACAGAGGAAACCCACAACAAGTGACCGAATTTTACAATCTACTCCTCTGTATAAATTAATCTAGTGGTGGGAAAATAAGTAGGTAAATGGTCACTAAACCCATAGATGAATTCCCACAGAGGTGTCATTTCCATAATGGGGTCACTTCAGGGGGGATTATGCTGTTCTGGCACTTTTCAGAGTACCAGAGCTAAAGAATCCCCCCTGAAGTGACCCCATTTTGTAAATGACACCCCTCTGGGAATTCATCTATGGGTTTAGTGACCATTTTAACTCGATGGATGATTTCCAGAAACAAGCACGCAATGGAAGGTTTAGATTCTGGAGAACCCCCCCTGGAAATTAAGTGAGCTCTACTCGAATATGTCATTCACTAAATGAACCAAATGTTTGAATGACAAATTGGGATACATTTTTACAGTTTAAAAACGTGGTTCTGTGTGGTAGATTTTAAAGCAGTCAGTGACGCATAAGGCTGGCAATGATGGGCATTGTGGGCAATAGTAGCGGGTATCACGCCTCATTCCTCTCTTAGTACATACACGACATCTTTTCTGGAGGTTCCTTCTTGTTTCCGTTGCTGGAATAAGTGCAATAAAATGTCGCTCAGTGAGTCTTTTCACATCCTCAGATTCTAATGGATGAGCGGGGCTAACACTTTGAAAGACAAGATTTTCAATTACCTTTTCTTGATAATCAAGAAAAGGATCTGAATTTCCTGCTTTTTTGTACAACACAAAAGAATTGTATGTGGCCACCTGAAACAAATAGATAACCAACTTTTTATACCAGGTATAGGACTTTCTTGATACCTGGTATGGCTGTAGAACCTGGTCTGCAAGGTCCACACCCCCCCCATGTGTTTGTTGTAGTCAATGACTGACACAGGTTTTTGCTTCGGAGTGGTGGATCCTAGTTCTACAGTGGCCCTTGTGGCATCTGTGTGGATCGAGCTGAGGACAAAAATATCCCTCTTATTCCTATATTTCAGGGCAAGCAGCTCTCCGTTGCGTACAGCCCCTGACTGCCCCTTTTGGAACTTTTGGTTGACCAATGGTTGTGGAAACCCCTGACGGTTTTTACGGATGGTCCCACAAGCCCGATGTTGTGTTCAACCAGACTTTTAAATAGGGGTATGCTGGTGTAATAATTGTCCACATATAGATTGTAGCCTTTTTGAAAAAATGGACTTATCAGCTTCCAAACAATTTTTCCAGATGTCCCCAGATAAGTAGGGCATCCTGGTGGGTTTAGTTGGCTATCTTTCCCCTCATATATGCGGAAAGAGGATGTGTATCCGGTTGAACTTTCGCACATTTTATAGATCTTTATTCCAAACCTTGCCCTTTTAGATGGGATAAATTGCTTGAGGTGCAGTCTTCCTTTGAATTTTACAAGGGACTCATCTATAGAAATATTTTGTGTTGGGGTGTAGAGGCTTAAGAATTTTTCTGACAAATTTTCAATGATGGGTCTAATTTTATATAACCTGTCATGTTCTGGGGCATTTCTGGGCAGGCATTGACTATTGTCGTTAAAATGCCAAAACCGCATGAGCATTTCATAACGGGTCCTAGGCAGAATGACTGAAAACATAGGGGTGGCTTGAACAGGGTGGTTGGACCAGTAGGATCGAATGCTCGTTTTTTTAACAAGCCCCATGGCAAATGTAAGTCCTAAAAATTTTTTTATTTCCGGGACATTAGTTGGTGTCCATAAATTTGCCCTAGCATAGTAAGATCGGGGATTCTTGCTTATGAATTGGGATGCATATAAATTTGTTTGCACGACAATATGCTCTAGCAAGCTGTCTGTAAAAAACAAATTAAAAAAATGAATTGGTCCAAAATCTTTCACCTCCACATTTATACCAGGAATGGCATTGAAATCAGGGCTGAATGGAGCAGCCGAATCCGAAGCCTCCCATCTGGGAAATGCTAGATCATGTGGCAAAGCCCCTTGTACACTGGCGTGCGCCAATTCGCTAGTAGCAGGGACAGCGCTTGTACTGGGCAGTGTTCCCTGATTTGGAGACGTTTCTCCAGTAGCGCTATTTGCCCCTATTGTTGTACTGGTCCTTGGGCTTGAGGATGGAACAGAATCACTGCTCATTTCTGGGCTCTCAGTGTCGCCGCTACTAAAGCCCTCAAAATCCATATCTCCATCTGAGATTGCGCTGTCATCAGTGTCAGAACACAGCAGGGCATACACCTCCTCTGCGGTATAAGTCTGACGGGCCATTTTATTTTTAGATTTTTTGACTGGACTGAACGGACCGGACTGAACGGACGGGACTGATCTGACAGGACTGACTGACCTGACAGGACTGACTGATCTGACAGGACTGACTGACTGACAGATCTGACAGGACTGACTGACTGACAGATCTGACAGGACTGACTGACTGGACTGATCTGACAGGACTGACTGACTGGACTGATCTGACAGGACTGACTGACTGGACTGATCTGACAGGACTGACTGACTGGACTGATCTGACAGGACTGACTGACTGGACTGATCTGACAGGACTGATCTGACAGGACTGACTGACTGATAGATCTGACAGGACTGACTGACTGACAGATCTGACAGGACTGATCTGACAGGACTGACTGATCTGACAGACTCACTAACCCTAACTCTTACTTTCTTTTTTATTTTATTTTTTTTACTTTCACAGTGGCAAGGCTGACACAGCTCTTGTCACACTGTTTCTCCTCTGCTCTCTCACTGAGATCGGAGGAGAAACAGTGTATTTATCAGGCAGATCGCCCGGGAAAGTTTGTTGCTAAAACAAACTTCCCTGGTGATCTCTCTGATTGGCTGGTGTGACGCTGACATCATCGAGACCTGAGCCAATCAGGTCTCAATGATGTCAGAGGTCACAGCACCGGGATCCCCGCCGCTCCTGAGGTATGTGGGGGGTCCCGATCGCCGACCACCAGCTGTTACTATCTTTTAAATGCCGCGATCGCTATGGATCGCGGCATCTAGAAGATAGGAACAGGTTAACATCATGGGGACCTGATCCATTCAGGTCCCCATGATGCCACATGTCAGAGCTATCGCTCTGAACTGGTACCGCAGCGCTAGCAGGACCCTGGGGGTCCTGAGCGCTGCGGGACCACCCACCGTTTTTAAACGTCGGCGCTGCACAGAGCCCGGGCAGCGCCGACGTTTATGTACAGTGGGCGGTCCTGAACCGGTTAAGGGTCAGATGTTAAAAGGGTTGTACAGAAATAGAAATCAGCACCACAATTGTCTATCGGTTGTGTCTGGTATTGCAGCTCATCCCAGTTGGGGTGAATTGAGCTCAGCGTCATCCTGTATATAGGTCTGACACTGTTTTTTTTAAGTAAAGCAGCCATGTTTTTCTAATTCTATATACAACGACTTTAAGAAATAATGTTATTAATCAGTCAATGTCTACAGCTAGGCAAATACTAATTCAACATCTATGTCCTTTCAGAGCATTGGAAGAGCCCATGGAGGATGAGCCAACGGCCTGATCGCCCGTCCTGGAGAGTCCACACACCACAATCCTTTTTTTATTTTCCTTTCTTAGTTTTTGTTATGGTGATCGGTTTATTTTTTCTATTAAAACCAAGAAACAGACAAAAAAAAAACAAGAAAGAAAAAAAACATAAACACAAGAAAACTCAATGGGTCAGATGTCATGTGTCCCAGCGGGCAAGACTAGCACACCCACCCTCCCTATGCTCGGAGACCCTCACTTTAGCTTACACGCCATGTTGAGTCTGGTCTCCCGTTAACACTAAATGCTACTGCCTAATGTCTCATTGATCTGTGCCTCGTACACCACCAATTCACACATAGGGTCCTTTTAATTGTGCCACAAATATCAGAGTGTACCCATCCATGCAGCCATCTTGTGATCCAACCTATCAATGGACTAGGAACCAAGGGAAGTAACACAAAGAATATTGTTCACCTCACAAAATGGTTAAATGGTTACTTCCAATAGGTTCAGGCAACATATGCACTTTATTGATCCATAATTACATTTATTGTGATTTATATATCTCCCTTCCTCCCAAAAATACTGTTTTTCCTAGACCTCTCTTTGTAATAGTACCATTTTTTTTTTTCATTAGCACAGGTTTAAAGCCGGCTCAGGTTTTTTTTGGGGTATTGCTGCTTAAACACAGGTATTTCTAATCTTTAATGTAAAGGAATACATTTATTAGAAACGACATAATTCTGGAAGCCTTGTAGGCTTCATATAGAAAAACAGGCCAGAGAGAACCCTGCCTTGTTGCCAATAGCAACCAATCAAATCTTCGCTTTTATTTTCCAACCTGCACTGGGAAAATGTAAGCTAGAATCTGATTGGTTACTGTAGGAAACAGCTTCCCTGCTCTAGGGTACCTAAATAAGGCCCATTTCGTACATGGAGACCAGGTTTTAGCCATCAATATGTTCTGTATAAACCATGTCCTAATAATACTAGTGTATTATGGCGTAGGGAAATCAGTTAAGATGGATATTACATGGCCTTAGTTCTCATTAGTGTCATGGCTTCCATTGGTAACAGCCATGACAGGTATAACGGATGTTTTCGATAGGTACCAGCTAATTTTGATGGTTCCTAACATTGGGGTCGTTCGGGGTTTCAGAATCTGTAAAAAACGGTAATGTAGACTATGTTATCGAACAACCCCTGACGGAAACCCAATGACTCAGAGGTGTAAATGGCCTTTTTGGCCTTAATATGGCTTTACTTGTGTTTCGATGGCAAGAATAACCTACAGTGCTGTTCTTGCTGTAAAAGAAAACCTGAAGAAAGATTGAAAGTCAAAAGGCCCCATCAGGATTTGTTGGAATCCACAACATAATAGATTTGCCAGGACTGTCATGGTTCCTTCAAGAACAGAAGGAGTGGCACTATTGTGAACAGAGCCTATAAGGAGTGCTTCTTTTCTGTATGTGGGGGGTTAGAGAATGACAAGGCCTGAGAAGAGGCTACCACGTTCATTTCTGACTACTCACCTGTGTTTGTGGACAATATCCTTTTAAACATATTAAAACGGTTCTCCCACCACAATATTACACGTCATAAAAGTCTGATCTGGGGGGCTCCAGCATCTGGAATCTGCCCCCTTATTTGAGGGAAGAGCCATTCGTGATCACCAGTGTGAATCTAATTAGCTTGATTTTGGGACTGGTTAAAAACTCCATTACGGGACGTCTTAAGGTGCCCTGCAGCTTAAATTGGGATGCTATCTTGCAGGCTCAGAAAATGGCTGCCACCACTGATTGTACATGCCAAACTTGACTTAACTTTTAATGCTGGTCCAGAATTTGAGGACCTATCATGGCATGAATGACACTTTGCTGTTTACTCCTGCATATGGCATCTACTGTAGATATTGATGCAAATCTTTGGCCAACGATTAAAGGGTTACTCCCATCTTAGAAAGTTAGCACCAAACCAGAGGACAGACAATAACTTTCTGGATGCCAGGGGTTCCATTACTGAGACCTCTGCCTTTCCAAACTATGAGGCTCTGAAGTTCCCAGTTTGAATTAAGCTGTTGATGCCCATGGGCACTACTGCTCCAGTTGTCTATGGAACAGCCAAAGGTAGATGAGTAAAGCTGGGTTCACATAGTTTTTCTCCTACGGTCAGTGGCTTCGTCATTGCTCACATTTGAACCTCCCTCAAAACGGGACTCGGGCACATGTGCCGATGGGGCCAATGACTATAATGATGCAGTTGGAGTCATAGTGTACTCTGTCATGCATAATTTTCTGCCATATTTGCCTATTGCAGGCATAGTTGACTACGTCTTGTTTGCTCACCTCAACTAGGTGTATACTGCCGAAAATGATGCACGACAAAGCACACTGTCACTCCGTCTGCATCATTCTAGTCAATGGTCCCGTCGGTGAATGCGCCGTTTTGAATCCTACTTTGAGGTGGTTAGAATGCATGGGAGAAAACGCTACGTGAACCCAGCCTAAGGGACTTCTTCTGAGCCGATTCTTGTGATCAGTGGGGATCCAAGCAAGTTACCACCTGCGGATGAGTGATAATTTCCTAAAATGGGAATAATCCTTTAAAATCTTCAGCCATAAAGGGATTGACAGGTTTGGATAACAGAATGTGAGGGTCACTTTGTTAGCCCTAATACTAGCTGGATGATATCCATAGTTTTCAGTCAGTGCTGGCACTCCACAGGAGCCGAATACCATACTTTTGCTCATTTATTGGAAGGGGTCTTAAAAAAATAACCCAAATGGGGTAAGCTATTTAAAGGTGTCCAGAGAACCACTTTAACTACTTTGTAATGATAAAACTGCCCATTTGACGCCAATCCCTACAGGGCATCAGAACAAAGCCAAGTGCCCCTCTACATGTATGTGTGTGTGTATATGTGCATTTTACCCATTTACCATGTAACTGACCCGGGGTTGACAAAGTAACAGTGTATGTGCTTTTGTGTTAATGTGAACATATACACACACCTCATACAGCTAGATTGGAGAGGCTTCTCCTGCCAAGGACCAAATTGAAACAATTACGTCTATTGAAGGTTTGTAAACATTATTTATTGCTTCTCTCTGTAGTTTCACAACCTCCCCTCCCCCCCATTCATATATTATGTTAATAATGAAACTTTTTGACTGCTATGCAAGTCAGCCCCCTATAACAACGACGTAGCCTTCAGGTATAGAGACACTAGAAGACTTTGCGGATGCCAGGCTCTGATTACAATTTTTGGGTTTGAATTGAAAGGCTTCACACTACACAATCGTATGGGTACCCGGTTTTACTTTTTAATATGTTGAGATCTATTTTTTAGGATGGAAATACTATTGTTTCAGTAATTTTGTACAGCGCTAGGGCTGCACACTAATATTACTTTATTATTTTACATCAGTGTTGCCTAGCAACCACCTTATTCCCTGTCTCGGTGACCACTTTCTTAGTGCAACTAGCAGCAGGATTCTCTGTACTGGTCCATTCGAGAGGACACAAGAAAGTGTATCTTCAGACAAAAAACTGGTAAAATAAATAGTCAAAAAAATTTGTAATTTATGTACTGCCTGTGTGCCGAGAGACAGGACAACCCCTATTGCTATACTTAAAGACGGGGTATCCCTATAACTGGGCCTCTATTAGTCAGACTGATAAGCCACTGCAAAGAGTTTCCCCTGATCTGGAAGATGTAACAGCCATGTAATACATGGTCACTTATTCATTTGAATGGTTGCCCTCATTGCCCTTTGGTAGTCAGCTGGTGGGTCGCAGTGCCACAAACCTTCAAGGCAATGAGAATAAAAAAATGTAATTATAAGAGTAGCAACAAATATATCAAATAAAACACAAAATTTATACTAAGTATAAAGTTGTATGTGCATTAACTGCTGCTAATCCTGTAACATTGATGTATGCCCCCGCGCCCGTTTATTCATTTATTGGAGGCTCTTTATTTTGAGCTCTCTTTTTGACTTCCCATTGCACAAACTAGGCAGCAGGATATTTTGTAATATGACCTTGAACGTCCCCAAATGTGAAACTCAACTTGCTACTATATAGCATGTTATATACAGGAACCATTAATGAGGTGCATTATGTCTGCGTGGTGCAGCAGGGACTCAGTGATTTATAGGGGGGTCTCAAAATCTAAAAAAATCACGTGACGCTAAGTGCCACAATTTTGTCCCCCCCCCTTTTTAAATAATATTATTTTATGGACATTTTAATAAATATGTGCACATTTTATACATGGTAAGATAGTGGTGATATTCTATCCACTGAATTGCCACTAATGGGGCATTGTATGTTAAACAGTGTATTATATCTTCATGGCCTGAGCAGTGGGGCTAATCATAAGGTCCCTCTTGACCAGTTACCAAACAGGGACAGGATTTTATATAGTCCCTCAATGGAAGGTGAGTGGGGATGGTTCAGTGGTACAATTGCACCCACCAGCTTTGTTTTTTAAGGATGTCAGACACATTAGGAGTGTAACTGTCAGGTGAACACTGGCTCTACATAGTAATTAGTGGTGAGATGATGAGTGTTTAGGCTGTGTTCTGTCCTGGTTGGGACTAAATCAAGCACTTTGTTTCCCAGTTGGCTCAGTCTGGGGTCTCTTCCATCATACAGAAACATTTTGTGCATCACGTATAAAACAACAGACAAAACCTTTTGGTATAGCCCATTGCAAACAAATTCTTGTTTTTTTTGCAGTGCAGATTACCAAATTAAATGAATGATTGGATTGGCTGCTTTAGGCACTATCATTTATACTTAAGGGGGTAGTCCAGGATAAGAAAATCTTTCAGAAACAGCGCCTCCCCTGACCATTGGCTGTGTCTGGTATTGTAACTAAGCCCCATTAAAGTAAATAAAGATTAGCTGCAATACTATACACAACCTATGATCAGAGATGATGTTGTTTCTGAAAGAAAGCAGCCATGTTTTTTATACTGAACATCCCCTTTAAGGCCCTGTTCTGATCCATGTGCAATTGAATAAATGCACCATTTATAGATTCTCAACATATTAAATAAAAGATTTGGTCATGGACATTGTTTACAGCGTACTTGTTCTTACTGAGGCCAGAACTTTTGAAAAAGGAGGGTGGGGGGATGGGATCCGGTACGGGTGGATATACCTTTTTAATAAAATGATGTCTTAAGGCTTTGACTCTTCTCACCATCACACGCAGTGGACTTGTGCAACTGTCTCGTAATTTGTCGTGTAAATAAATATATATATTTTTTTCTAAATTAATAAAGAAAACCTCACATGTTGTTCGGCAGTATTACGTGCAGAGTCGGGGGCTCTGGGTGGACTCCATGAAAGACTGGTCCACTGTGAACTCCCCTTTTTGTGTGTCTCTATGTCTCCCTCACATGCTGTGGGTATGAATTTTCATCTGAGTATTTTGTAATATGTCCTGTTTGTCCTTGTATAAATAAAAATGTGCTCAGACTTGCAGGAAACTCTGTGGGTGTCTGATTTGATGTGAGGTTTCAAAAAAAATGACTGAAATTATTTATTTAAAAGCTTATTCCTATCTTCACAAATGGGTATTGTCAGATAGTGCTTGTAAATACAAGCAATTTTGCACTTTACTGCTTATTAAAACTTTCAGCCCTTCTTGAGATATTAACACTTTTATTTTGTTTACAGATCGTTGCCTTGGTGAATGTCCACCTCTGCTGGACAACAAAACGTGCATGCTTACAAGCACTTTTTGATTGAGCTTGTAAGCACTGTTTTGAAACTAGCAGGATCTCTGGAAAGCACTGTAAGCTCCCAATTCCGGCCAAGCTAGACGGCAGCGGTGGTCGGTGTCCTAGGCAATGAGCTGTAAACAAGGGAAAAGTGTTAATATTTCTAGAACAGCTGCACATTTTAACAAGCAGTTAATTGCAAAAATGCATGTTTTTACACACACGATCAGATAATATCCGTCAAAGAAAATGGTAATAACCCTTAATATTATAAGGTCATGTCCACACTAGTGTACAAAATAAATCAATTACATTAACAATAAAAATTATTTTTCTTTACAATGAAATGTATGTTTTGTTAAGATCTCTGCTTCCTGTCATGTATTAAAAACCTACACTATTGACTTTCATGGAATATCAATCGGCCCTAGTCTTGTGATGGACAAAGATGGGCTCGACTTGTTACAAGACACAGCCATTATATCTGGACTATAACGCCGGACACAACATCCCCGCAGGCATATATAAGGCAGTTGAGTTCGGGTCAGGAGATCTGTGGCCTGTCTGGATATTCTGGTCAATATTCATGTTTCACAGACATCTGAATTTGGCCTAATTGTGTGATTTTCACATGACCAGAACAGGTTGTTATCCACTGGAAGTAAATAATAAAGGCTCCTACTGAATGACTGCAAGCAGAGATCTTGAAATAAATGAGGAATTGATACTGAAAGTGTATTAGAAATTTTTTTTAAAAAATTGCTGAAACAGTAATAGATGGTCTGTCTGAGATCTGGACATATCTGGTTTAGTAAATAATTGTATTTCCGCTAATATAACAATTTTGGAGCAGCTTTTCTTATAACCGTGTTGAGCTGTTCCTCTGTTACTTCTCATAAAAAAGGATGAATGAGGTAACTACTAAGTCTCATCAATTAGGTAGGAGTCTGTTCATAAACAGCCTGACACCTGACAATTTCAGACTGTGAAGACATACCTTATATCAAGGAGAATGGTAACTGGCTGCTGGACGTGAACCTTTTACCTTCCAGGATCCCCGTCATGCAATGTGCACACTGTCACGATTCCCAGGTGTTCCCAATTTGAGATGGCGGTCATGTGACTACATATATGCAATTTGCATACTTGTGGTCAAGTGCCGACTAGACTGCTGAACTTCTCTCAATTCTCTTTTATTCAGAGAAGCCAGGTGAGGCTAGTCGGCATGTGACCACAAGTATGCAAATCGCATATATGCAGTCACGTGACTGTCCATTCACACAGGGAATACAGAAAAATTGTGAGGAAATTGGATAACCCCTTTAATGGGGCATCCCTGCCTAAAGGTATGGTACCTAAGGGAAAACACAGGCAACATATAGTGCCACTCGGAGTGCCTACAGCTCTGTATTAAGATGTGATAAGAACTCTGTGTGTGTGGTCAGACAAGGTCTATGCAATGAGTTTGGTTTTGTTCATAGACACTAGTGATGATCGAGCATGCTTGTTGCTCGAGATTTACGAGCATGCTCGGGCGAGCACCTATTATCTTCAGCGTGCTCGGGGGTTACGTTTTCGTCGCTCTGTGAACATGATTTGCGACTGTATGACAGCTTTAATACATGTGAGGAATGCTGGAAAAACAGGCATTCCTCACATGTATTAAAGCTGTCAAACAATCGCAAATCATGTTCACGGAGCGACGAAAACTTAACCCCCGAGCACGCTGAAGATAATAGGTGCTCGCCCGAGCATGCTCGTAAATCTCGAGCAACGAGCATGCTCGATCATCACTAATAGACACGCTATGTTCATACTTGCAATATGACTTCTGCTTATATAGGAGCCATCACAGATCTGCCTTTTTTTCCCCATTGGCTTATGATATATCAGTCAGGTACCAGTCTTGCAATACTGCAGTAATCTAAACTATTCTGACCATCATAAAACAAATTTATATACAACCCCAGTTCCAAAAAAGTTGGAATTCTGCGTAACAAGTACAGAAAACAAGAATGCAATGATTTGGAAATCTCTCATAGATCTATTTTATTCTCAAGAGAACATAGAAGTATCAGAAGATGAACTTTCTACATTTTTCCATTCAATTTGTAAAAATTCACTTAGAAGTTGATGGCAGCAACACATCTCAGAAAAGGTGGGATAGGGTCATGCCTACCATTGTGGAGATTCCCTCTTCTTTTTACAACAGTCTGTAAATGTCTGGGAATTTAGGAAACCAATTGTAGGAGTATTGGGAGAGGAAAGTTGTCGAATGTAGGATTCCAGCCGTTCAGCAGTCCTGGGTTTTCTTTGCTGGATTATTCATTTCATAGGTAAATATTTTCTATTGGTGAAAGTTCTGGACTGCAGGTGGCCAATTCATCACCGGGGCTCTTCTTTTGTGAAGCCATGTTGTAGTGATGGATGCAGTATGTGGATTAGAATTGTCTTGCTGAAAAATGCAAAGCCTTTCCTGAAACAGACATTGTCTGGATGGGAGCAGATGTTGTTCTAAGACCTCTATATTACACTCAGCATTGATAGTGCCTTTCAAGATGTCTAAACTGCCCATGCCATAGGCACGAATGCAACCCATACGATCAGAGAGGCAGGATTGTCCCTCTACACATGAGTCTGTAAGAAACGGTGTCTGTGGTTTCCATAAAGAATTCCACATTTTCCCTCATCTGATCACAGAACAGTTTTCCATTTTGCCTCAGTCCATTTTAAATGAGCTTTGTCCCAAGAAGACGGCAGCGTTTCTGCATTGTGTTGATATTTGGCTTCTTCTTTGCATGATAGAGTTTTAACATTTATATATTTCATGGAGAACTGTGTTCAGAAACAATGATTTCTGAAAGTATTCCTAAGTCCATGCAGTGATTTGCACAAGCGACTCATGCCTGTTTTTAATGTAGAGCGGCCTTCTGAGGGCCTGTAGATCACGACCATCCAATAATCGACCTTCTCTCTTGTGAACATGGATTTCTCCAGAATCTCTGAATCCCCTGATGATATTATGTACTGTAGATGGTGAGATATTCAAAGTCTTTGCAATTTTATATTGAACATTTTTCTGAACTTGTTCCACAATTTTTAGGGTATGTGCACCCGATCAGTGTTCACCCGTAGAAATTGATATGCGGCACGTCTTTCCAGACTGTAGCATGTCAATTTCTCTGGCGGGTCCGCATGCGGGCTTTCCTCATAGACCTAATCTCTATGGGGAAAGTCTGCAGGTGAGAAAAAAAAAAAGAGGCTGGCGCTCATTTGCATAACGTGCGGAAGCCAGAGGCGGCTTCTCTGAAGCCTCGGGGCTGCAGCCGGCTCCAGATAGTCTGCACGTACCCTTAGACGCAGTTGTTCAGATTGGTGAATCTCTGACCATCTTTGCTTCTCATAGAATCATAGAATGGTTGAGTTGGAAGGGACCTCCTGGGTCATCTGGTCCAACCCCCTGCTCAAAGCAGGATTCACTAGATCATCTCAGACAGATGTCTGTCCAGCCTCTGTTTGAAGACGTCCATTGAAGGGGAACTCACCACCTCTCGTGGCAGCCTGTTCCACTCATTAATCACCCTAACTGTCAAAAAGTTTTTTCTAATATCTAATCTGTGTCTCCTCCCATTTAGTTTCATCCCATTGCTTCTAGTCTTTCCTTGTGCAAATGAGAATAAAGATGATCCTTCTACAATGTGACAGCCCTTGACATATTTGTAGACAGCTATTAAGTCTCCTCTCAGTCTTCTTTTTTGCAAGCTAAACATTCCCAAATCCTGCAACCGTTCCTCATAGGACATGGTTTGCAGACCAGTCACCATTCTGGTCGCTCTTCTCTGAACTTGCTCCAGTTTGTCTATGTCTTTTTTAAAATGTGGTGCCCAAAACTGTACACAGTATTCCAGATGAGGTCTGACCAAAGAGGAGTAAAGACCGATAATGACTTCACGTGATCTAGACTGTATGCTTCTGTTAATACATCCCACAATTGTATTTGCCTTTTTTGCTGCTGCATCACACTGTTGACTCATGTTCAGTCTATGATCTATTAGTATACCTAAGTCTTTTTCACATGTACTGTTGCTTAGCTCTATTCCTCCCATTCTGTATATGCTTTTTTCATTTTTATTGCCCAGATGTAGTACTTTGCATTTTTCCCTGTTAAAAACCATTCTGTTGGTTGCTGCCCACTGCTCCAGTTTATTTAGGTCTTTTTGAATCCTCTCTCTCTCTTCTCTAGTATTAGCTATCCCTCCTAGCTTTGTGTCATCAGCAAATTTAATCAGTTTACCCTCAATTCCTTCATCTAAATCATTGATAAAGATGTTGAACAATACAGGTCCCAGGACGGAGCCCTGTGGTACCCCACTTGAGACATTCATCCAGCTGGATGTGAAGCCATTTACAACCACCCTTTGAGTCCGATCACTAAGCCAGTTATGAATCCACCTAACAGTTGCCTGGTCCATTGCATACTTGGTCATTTTTTCAATAAGGATGGTGTGAGATACTTTGTCAAATGCTTTGCTGAAGTCAAGATATACTATATCTACAGCATTTCCCTGATCCACCCAGTCAGTGATTCTGTCATAGAAGGAAATTAAGTTAGTCTGACATGACTTGTTAGTTACAAACCCATGCTGACTCTGGTTAATCACTTCATTCTTATCCATGTACTTACATACATGTTGTTTAATAATTTGTTCAAAGATCTTTCCTGGTATAGAAGTCAGACTCACCGGCCTATAGTTCCCTGGGTCCACCTTCTTCCCCTTTTTGAAGATAGGAACAACATTTGCTCTTCTCCAGTCTTCTGGGACTTCTCCTGTTCTCCAAGAATTTTCAAAGATTATGGAGAGTGGTTCTAAAATTTCTTCTACGATCTCCTTCAGTACTCTGGGGTGTAATTCATCTGGACCTGGAGACTTGAACTCATTTATGTTAGCTAAATATTCCCTCATAATTGTTCTGTTTACAGATAACTTTGATTCCTCTCTAAAATGCTCTTTTTATACACAGTCTTGTGACTTGTGAATTGACCCTACAGCTGTTTTTCATTAGTGCCACTTACCATATACTCGAGTATAAGCCGACTTTTTCAGCCCATTTTTTAGGGTGAAAAAGCCCCCCTTGGCTTATACTAAGGTATATACTTGAGTATATACATAGTCTGTTGGTGGATAGTGGGGTGAGTGGGGGTTGCGGAGGAGCGGGGCACACATAGCAGCCGGCGGCTGCAGCTACCACGGGTGCCTGCTGCGAAAGGGAAATTAATATTCACCCTTCTCAACACCCATGAGAGTGGAGAGGAGTGAATATTAATTTCTTTAATAGTGTGCGCACAGTGTCTGTAACGCCGCAGCTACTGCTGCGGCTCAGTGATTCCTCTGTGCCCGCTACTAAAAAGTATGCATATTCATCCTTCTCCACGCCCGTGGGCGTGGAGAAGGGTGAATATGCATTCTCTTTAGTAGCGGGCACACAAGACAGCTAAGATGCAACGGGAGCTGCGGCACTGCTCACACTGTGCGCAAGCCATTAAAGAACAGGGATATTCACTCTTCCCCACGAACATAGTCCCGGCGTGGAGAGGAGTGAATATTCCTGCAGCTCACTTCGGCGTCTGAGGGTGCATGGCAGTGACGTCATGCGCTGCTCAGATGCAGAGGCGAGCTGCTGTTGGAAGAACAGGAGCAGCGCTAGAGCAGATGGAAGGGAGGTGAGTATGAGTGTTTATTTTTTTTAATGTGTGCAGTGATGGGGGGCCATGCATACCAGGATTGGGGATGAGGGGAGCCATGCACACCAGGATTAGGGATGAGGGGAGCCATGCACACCAGGATTGGGGATGAGGGGTGCCATGCATACCAGGATTGGGGATGAGGGGGCAATACTTACCAGGATGGGGAAAATTAGGTGCCTCGGCTTATATTTGGGTCGGCTGATACTCGAGTATATACAGTACTTTTCCAGCCTTTTGTTAACCCTGTCCTAACTTTTCTGAGATGTGTTGCTGTCATCAATTTCTAAATTAGTTAATTTTTTCTAATGAAATGGAAAAATGGCTAACGTTCAACCCATGATAATTGTTCTATGTTCTACTGTGAATAAACTATGGATATAAGAAATTTCCAAATCCCATTTTTTTTGGAAGTGGGGCTATATACATACATACATACACACACATATACACACACAGAGAGGGTGAAATAAGTATTGAACAAGTCACCAATTGAGTAACTATATTTCTAAAGGTGCTATTGACATGAAATTCTCACCAGATGTTGGGACAACCCGTCCAATCCACACAGGCAAAGAAATCAAACCACCGATGTCCATAAATTAAGTTATATGCAATTATGAGAAATGACATAGGGAAAATGTATTTAACACATGAAGAAAGAGATGCAAAAAGTCATGGAAAGTCATGACACCAAAAGAAATATATCCGTAATTAGAAAACAATCCTGCCACCTAGTGAAAAATAATATCAGCTGGTTCAATTGATAGCTTATAAAAATGTGTCTCATTACCAAGGTGCCACAAAAGAAACATCTCATGATTGGTAAAACCAGTGAGCGGTCTCTCAAGACCTTCGCAACCTTATTATTGCAAAATATATTGATGGCATTGACAGAAGAATTTATAAACTACTGAAGATTCCAGTGAGCACTGTTGGGGCCATAATCTGGAAGTGGAAAGAACATCATTTCACCATAAGCTGGCCATGACCAGGTGTTCCTCGCAACATTTCAGACAGAGGAGTGAAAAGAATTATCAGAAGAATTGTCCAAAAGCCAAGGACCACTTGTGGAGAGCTATAGAAAGACCTGGAATCAGCAGGTACAACTGTTTGAAATAAAACTATAAGTAATGCACTCAACCTCCATGGCCTGTATGCATGCTCACCACGCAAGACTCCATTGCTGCACAAAAAACATTCAAGTGCGTTTACAGTTTGCTTAACAACATTTAGACAAGCCTGTGAAGTACTGGGAGAATATACGCTAGTCAGATGAGACCAAAACTGCAGATGAGACCAAAGGGCACTGAATATTACCCCAAAAACACAATACCAACAGTGAAGTGTGGATGTGGGGACATCATGGTGTGGGACTGTTGTTCAGCATATGGCACTGGCAAAGTTCATGTAATTGAAAGAAGGATGAATGGATAAATGTACCGAAACATGCTTGATAAAAATCTGATGCCATCTACCAGGATGATGACAATGAAACAAGACAATGATGCCAAACACACAGCAAAGGAAATTCTCAACTGGATTCAGAGAAAGAAAATAAATCTGTTAGAATGGCCCAGCCAATCACCTGACCTGAATCCAATAGAAAATTTATGGAAGGAACTAAAGCTCAGAGTTCATAGAAGGAGCCCACGGGACCTTCAGGATTTGAAGAGTATTTGTGTGGAAAAATGGACCAAAATCACACCTGAGCAATGCATGCGACTAGTTTCTCCATACAGGAGGCGTCTTGAAGCAATATCTTTTTCCTGTGTCATTTCTCATTATTACACATAACTTAATTTATGGACATCTAAGGTTTGATTTCTTTACCTGTGTGGACTGGATGGACTGCTACCGACATCTGGTGAGAATTTCACATCAATAGCACCTTTAGAAATATATTTACTTAGAAAATAGTCCCATTATCCTCACTTCTTTCCAGACCAGAAAGCTGAAATATGTGGAGTTAATTGATGGGCCTGTACACTTTACAAAGAGAAAATTGCTTGTGAATAGAATATTCCCTCCATATTACATAATCAGTTTTACACTGTAAGGTCCCTCCATATCTCAGCTTCCTAGTCCTTGGTAGCTCTTACTTTGGAGCACACATCCCTCTTGTCTGTGCCCCGCAGTAAAACTCCCCATTCATAAAGCTGTAAGAGTCAGGTATAGGATAGCATAGAACTGAAACCTCCTTTATCTTGTTACAGTAGAATATAAATACAACCGGAACACAATATAAACACAACCTAAATTCTTAAAAAAATAAAAAAAGAACAAATTAAAGAAATGTAACTAGACATGAATGTGAACAGAGAGCTGGTTGCCTCAATCTCTCTTCTGCATAGTCCCTGGGTTCAAGCATCTTACAATAAAGGGGGACAAGATAATAACAATAAGGGGGCAGGTACAATGGCGCATAAAGTTCAGCAGGTAGTAGAGTAGTGGGGGTGATATTGGAAGTGGGAGCGCTTGCTGGAGCTTTAGAAGAAGAAAAGACAGAACCATGGAAATGCCCCTTTCACGCCAGCCCGGAGTTTCTGTGTGTAGTCTGTGGAAGAGCGGGCAGTGAAGGGCAAATCCCAGCCCTAAAGCGTTTCCTGCGCTCCTTGTCACAGATGAAAAGGGTCTGGTCTCTGGCCGTATCCATTCTGTCTTTGCACACCATTTATTGGCTCGATGGATAGACCTAACGCCAGCCATTGAACAAAAAAAGGTAATTAATGGAAGCCTCACAAGAGCTATTCATTTCTGTACTTATGTGGATGCCATCCATGTTTCTGATACTGTGACTCATGGCGGATGGCATGCTCCATAAGGACATTACTGTATATCCATGTCGTAATGGAGCCATCAGCTTTATATCTACTGGATGTCAAAGTCATACTCACCACGACAGGTCCACACCGAATGCACTTATTCCACAGTATACAAGAAGAGCCCCAAGAAGCAGAAACAGTGAAGACCGTATGAAAAAACCAAAACTACGGTCATGGGGAGCAGTGCGCTGCAAGACGTATCCCAAAAACACACCTAGGAGAGACCGGTCAGAGAAATGTATATTCATTATCTTTACAGCGTCATTGGACCACAGTAAGAGGGGCTGAAAAGAAGAGGCAAAGTAAAGGGAAAGGTAGAGGAGCAGGGGCTATGCATTTCTACCTTCTGTAACAGACAGGAGAGGAGCAGACCAAGAATGAATGATGGGATACTACTTACCGGTGAGGATCCCAGCGACAACCTGGTGTGGGAAGTGGGCTAGAATAAGGAGTCTGGAGACCGCAATCCCCGCCATCAGTAAAAGGTACAATATGAGAGGAAGAGTCCGGGCCATGCCACTGCGTAAGAGAATTCTATGGTAATATTTGTGTACATGGTACTTATGTGACTGAGGTCTAAATTACAGCCCACTGCTATTTATCTTGCCCCCAAACGCCTAGCGCTTTTGGCCTGGCCAAACATGCTTGTGTTCTCAATAGGGAAAGGAAAGAAAGCCACTGTGAGGCATCCTTGAGTACAAGAGGATCAGGCATGCTGAAATCTATCAGCCTGATCTGTCTCTCCCAGCATCTGCCTTTGGGAGAGAGTTGGGACACCACTATCCACATTAACCACTTGGATAATCCTCCCAAAATTGTCAGGGTTGGTCAACATTTGTCCACATGGGCATTGTTGTACTTGTGAACAATGATGGGACTATACAAAGATCCAGGAAGCAGAATAAACCCTGCGGATAAGTCCTTATGTAAATGAGAACTGGAGGGGGTGTACATGAATGAAAATTCCACCTAAAGCTTTGGCTTGTGTTTAGAGTTCTCCTTTAACAAAATACAAGGAAATTTCCATATGGAAGGGAATAAATATACCAAGTGCTCACATGTGACGTTAGGCTATGTTCACATGTGGCAGTCAGATGCAGATGAAACCATGCCCACACATGGAGCGTCAGTTTATCAAATATACTGCTCAAGAGGTCTCAGGGCAATAAAGAATTTTAATAAATGAAAAAATCTATTACTATAAATTAAATTGATAAAAACTTTTAATTACGGGTAATTATCAGTTTTTTTCAAAATGGTTGCAGTCACATTTCTGAACACAAACTCATTTTACACATACAGAAGGACAGGCTGTGTGAGTAGAGAACGCGCTTCTCCTATGTGACTGCAGACTTCTAAATCCTGACAGCATTGTGGTGACGCGCTGTCAGGATTAACTGGTGTTGCCAGTGAGAGTAGTTGAGCACGTAACCCTAAGTATGCGATTTGCATACTTCCAGTCACATTCAGACTAGACTCACCTGGCTTCTCATCATACAAGTGAACTGAGAGAAGCCAAGCATGTCTAGTCGGTATGTGACCGCATTTATGCAAATGGCATAACCGCTGTCACTTGAACGACCGATCTCACCAGCAAGATCAGTGAATCCTGACAGTAAGTGCACTGCATGCAGTTAAAATTCAGAAATCTGCAGTCATATAGGGTGACTGCAAACTTTTATCGGAAGACCGGACAACCCCTTTAAGTGCTGCTTCTTGCATATATTGCTAGACAACATCTCCCACAGCTTTCACCCCACCTCATCAGTCCTTCTCACTTTTCCAACATTCGACCTCCTGTCTCTCTTCATAGCTAATGGCCATAGAAGGCAGAAAGGATTTTTTTACTCACATAACCTGTCCTACTGTGTGTTTAGGAGAGGATTTGTGTTCAGCAATTTAATGACAACCATATTAAAAAAAACCTTATAATTGTCCCTAGACAAGACAAGCATAAATAAATAATTAAAACTAATTATCAATTTATTTTTAATAAGGTATTTTTTCCATTAATTTTCTTTATCTCAAAGGAAACACCCTTTATTTGGCCATGTAATTTTCCTTGAAATAATATTGTTTTGCTGCAAAACTATATGTCCATTAATCAGTGTGGCTATTCAGGGCAAGCCGCAGTTATTTAACAGCAAGTTAAGCTACATCCACCATACATGGTTTCTGTCACATGTGGCTGCCAGAATGTGTGATCTTACCCATAGATTAGGTGACATTCTAGGATAATTAAAGAGGAAAGTAATAGCTCCTTGCCCCATACCTTTGTAACCGGTCAGTGCAGAACATTACTATGGGCCACAGGGCAGCT